>NC_139958.1:35004138-35596638 GCF_963454915.1 Gymnoscopelus microlampas
TACCACAGTAAGAAATGATTCAATAATAGCAGATCTACAACCTCAGAACGCATCTTGTCGAGTTTGTAGATCTAATTTTGAATATTATAAAGCATGAAATGGGCTTAAAGTGTGGTTAAAGTATTAATCATCTATATCTGCAAAGAACCTAGTAATCAAATCTGTCAAATAATCATAGTGGTGTAAAAAGTAGAATATTTGCCTCTGAGACAGTGGAGTATTGAAAAATGTACATGCTCAAGTAAAGTAAAAGTACCTCCACAATTGTACTTTAAGTACAGTACTCGAGTAAATGTACTTTAGTGGCCTTTCACCACTGAAGAAAGCTAAGACAAAGTGAGAGCAGCAGAAAGCTGTGATGATGGGTGGCTGGCCGTGAGGCATGTTCCCACATGTATCTTGACAAAGTGTATTTTTATCGGCGCAGAATGCCAGCGATGGCATCACAGCACAGAGAGAGACGGGAGCTTACTAGAGTTACCGCCGAAAATAAGGCTCCCTGAAATGTGATCGGCTCACAGGCGTGACTCTGCAACTGACCGGCGGGGTCGCGAGGAACAAACACTAATGTGGCCGCTGACAGTTTCATTTTGCAGGGTTTCGAATGTCACAACAAAGCAGCCCAAATGAAAGAGGAGCGCGTTTGTCCTTTGATACAAGGGGGGCGTGGAACAAGTAACGAAAGTACGTTTACTTCGTTACTTGTACAAATGTACTAGATATTGTACATTTGACTCCGCTACATTTCTAGGAAGAGAGAAAGTACCTTATCAATGAATCACTTAACCACTTAAACCCCATATGGTTGAGTGTGTCTTAAGGCCAGTCCACACCAATGCAACTCCTTGCAACTGCCATTTGGGACAATGGTTGCAAGTAGTTGCGAGGAGTTGCATGTTTCAAGGGGTTGCGTCGCGAATCATTGGTGTGGACTGGTATTGCGGTGCTTGCTATGACAACTGAATTTCCCTCAGGCCTGTCTGTCTGTCTGTGAATAGATAACTGTGCCGCTTACTTCAGATTTAAATTGAGAAGGTATCTTTGGAAAAGCACCGATTTGTGAAAAGGACAAAACACAGCCAGGCTTTTATTGACCCTCACGGCCCAAGGTGCTGGAAGGAACATGTGCTCATCAAGGTGCTCAGGAATTTACAGTGTCGTAGAGCTGAACATCTGCACCAGACAAAAACAGGTTTATTCCGGAGAGCAATTGATGCACTAATTATGGGCAAAACAAATATTGTATACTCTCTTTCTGCTATGGGTAGGCGACTCAAACCACCAGAATTATACTTATATTACTTATATTATAATATTAGGTCAAAGAGGAACACTCACTGTCATTGCAACAACTTAATAAGTAACCAACCACTTGTCAAACATATGTCAGGTCACCAAATAAAGCTAAAATATCGTCAATCTGTCCTGTACCAAAACCCCAAAAACCTGTAAGTAAGCAGTATGTATTAATATTAACCCTGTCATCCCTGCTTTGAGCATGTCATTATAGGCACATTTCTTTTGCTCAGAAATAGTTCAAATATCTTCAAGCTTCACAATGTGACGGGTTGTGAGCTTGTAGATGGGCTATTTTCGCCACAAGAAGACACAATCGTATGACTTGGTTAATGGATAATAGCCCCACACCACTATAAATATGATTAACACTACGATGCTCAATGATCCATCTCTATTAGCTACTGTAAAAAGAGACAGCTTTGTCTTTGTGTGCCGATATCAATGACACAAGGCCTCAGGCCTGTGTCTTTTTTTTCTCCACAGTTCTGTCTATTGTGTACAGTGGCAAACCAAAACACATTTACAGCAATGTGACACAGCAAACGGAACAATTTGACAGGCCTGTTTGTGTGTAAATTAGAATTGAAAAAAAAAGTCACACTGTTAGTATTTGAATGGAACAGGGAATGCATTGTGGGAAATACGCAGCGACAGAAAGGACGCTGATTCAAGGCTGAATAATCGTGTAATGAAAGGAGAGGGCGCTGCGGGGGTCACTTGCATGGCTGCACAAAGCAAGGAAGTACTGAACACGTGTGTGACGTGCACACACACGCACACGCACACGCACACACACATACACACACACGCGTACACATGCACACACACACGCGTACACATGCACACACACGCGCGCACACACACGTGCTCGTATTGATATACTTGTGAGGACATCGACATTTTAGGACGGCAATTTTATGAATGTCATTTTCACTATCGTTTGTCCTTTTTTAACCCCAACAACCCTAAAGCCGAAAGCATATACAAACTCACAACTTGCAGCCTGTAGATCTGCTTTTTTCGGTGCGTGACGTCGAATAACTCTGCATAACTAACTCCTAAATCTAACCTCTAAAGGCCTAATCCTAATGATAACTCCAACCCCAATCTTTTCCTAATCTTTTCTTAACTCTAGAAATCCCTTTTCTTTTCTTTTTTACCATAAACAAACATTTTCCTTTTCCTTCTTCTTCTCTATTTCACAAATTCTAGTATATTGTTGGGACATTCGGCCCAAGTATACTAATACACACACGCACACGCACACACACACACACGCACGCACGCACGCACGCACACACACACACACACACACACACACACACACACACACACACACACACACACACAGACAGGTTGTGCCTGTCTGGCGACTCAGATCTATAAAAGCACACTTATTTAGTCAGGAGTTGATGTGGTCCACAGGTTCTCTATGGAGACCCCAGAGATTACATTCAACGAACAGAATGCACACATTCTGTCGGCCTAACAAAACAACAATGCGTTACAAGTTCACACCTCACAAACAACATGAATATCTATATGTGCCAAAGAAACAGGAAACTGTGTGGTTTAGGCAAGCACGTCCTGACATGTCCTGCACTATAATGTCACGTTGTTATGTTATGTTATGTTATGTTATGTTATGTTATGTTATGCTATGCTATGCTATGCTATGCTATGTTATACGAAAAAGCAAAGTCCCATATCCACGAAAAAATATGTATGTGTACACACAAAACTCAAAAACAAAAAGGATAAGAAAAGTGCCTAGCGCCATGTCACACGCTGTAGCACACTGTGTCCTACAGACAATAGATGAATGCTCGATAGGTCATCGTTGAGCCACCCCATAATCCCGCACTTTTTGTTAAAATTGTGAGGAAACAACATCAAAATCCATTCTGGAATTCATCATAAAAAACATCCTTCTACAATGCTGGTGAAGGAATACGTGAGCATTTAGAATGGAATTTTTTAATATGAATTCCAGACTGCGCGATTGACTTGTCTATGCCCTCCAATCCCTTGCAGCAATGTTTTTGTTGGAGATTTATTTTTGGCCCTTTATTCTTAATAACAAATAATAAATAAACATTTCTCAACCCCTCATCTCCAGTCACCGTATCCTGCTTTCCCTGCTCGCTCCTTTGTATTGGGCAACAACCGAGTAAAAGAGTGGACAAGACCTTAACCCCTTTCAACCGCTGCTGTCCCTGTTTGGGGCCATGTCAGTATATACCGTAGTCAACAATAGTACAAAATAGTCCAAATCTCAAATTCAAAAGCAAAAACAGCCGAGTGAGCTTGTAGAAGGCTATTTTTCGCTATCGGTCCTATAAGGGTGAACAGAAAAACAGTCAGTGAATGAATGGTTCTTACCGGTGGTGTTTCTTGGGTGGAGGAGGTGGCGGACAGGGCTCATGGTTCCCGGCGGCTGCCTGCAGCTCAGAGGAGGCGGCGGCGAGCAGCGCTGCCTTGGCCAGCATGCTCCTGTTATGTTTGCCCTCCTCCTCCTCCTCCGGCTCGGTGCCCTCACTCTGCCCCTGACAGGCACCATTGTCGGGGGCGGGCGGGAGGGGGAGGGGGGCCGTGCCTGGCTCCGTCACCGGAGGAGGAGGAGGAGGAGGAGGAGGGGGGGGCCCGCCGTGAGCCGCCCGCCAATCCCTGGCCTCCCTCCAGACGGCGGCGCCGTTGACCGGTCCCGCCGTCACCCGGGAAAAGGAGGAGGAGGAGGTCGTCCCCCCTGTCGTCGTCTCCTTCGCGTCCCCCTCTTTCCTCGCGTCGTCCTCCTCCTCCTCCTCCTCGATGCGGCAGTTCCAGCCGGAGCCGTGGTGGCTGGGCTTGTGCCGTCGCTCGGCGGCGGCGGCCGCGGCGGCATGGTTCTCCGTCTGGGGCTTGAGGTGGCCCTCTCTGGGGGAGAGGAGAACCAGCATGGGGAGGTCGGGGAGCGGGACCGGGGAGGAGGAGGAGGCGGAGGAGGTGCTCGACGAGAGGCTGGAGGTGCCGAGCTTCGGGGAGCGCATGTTCCTCTTGGGGGGAATGGGCGGGCTGGACTGAGGCTTGGCCTGGAACAGGGCGGAGAGGCTGGTCTCCGCGCTCAGGGGCCCGCCGCCGGGGCTGGCGTGGGCGGGGCTGGGCCAGTGGAACACCGGGGCGCCGCCGCCGTCTTTGAGCGCGGCGGGGCTGAAGTGACACTGCGTGCTGACGGCCGAGTCGGGGCTGCTCAGGTAGAACGTGCGGTTGTTCTCCTCCGTGCGGGCCGCCATGACGGTGATGGTGGCCCTCTGGCCCTCCGGCTCGCAGCGTTCGGACGAGGCCGGGGTCTGAGTCTGAGTCTGTTCTCCGTTGACCTGCGGCCGGCGCTTTCTCTTTGTGCTCTCCGCGTATATGGGTTCTATCTCTGGCTGTCCGTTGGGGGTGTGGGGGGGTGATTGTGGACTCGCCATGGGGCTCCGGGGACTCTCCGAACCCGCTCGCCTTCCTCCCGACCCCGAGCGGTCCGCCCCCGGCAGTGAGTCTGTGCTGCTACGATAAGAACAGGAGGAATCTGATAGGCTGGAGGTGGGAGTAGGAATGCATGGCTGGGGGTTGTGGGTAACCGTGTCAAAGGTGAAGGTTGTGGAAGAGGAAGGGATAGAAGTGATAACGCTGTCAGAAGCCGTCCCGGCGCTGATACCGTTGCTGTGGACACCGACAGCGCCGGGGCCGGTGACGTTTAAAGGTTTCTCTGCAGATTTCTGATTGAGTTCTTGATGATTTGACTTGCCGGTGGTCACACCACCTCCATTGTAAGTGCTCTTGATAGTTCTTGTGGCGGTATTGATCATCTGTCCAACGGGACTCACTTTCAGACTCTGAGGGCCACGGCCCTCCTCCTGGGTGACAAAGATGTTTCCGATGACCAGGGGCTCTTTGGGCAGGACGGCAGGGGACGTTACGGGGTAAACAGGGGACAAGGGGCCCAGGGGCCCGGTGGGGGATAAGGGTCCCAGGGGGCCAGGGGAGAAGCAGGTGGTGTACCCCATCTTGGTTCCAGAACCGGGAGGACTCTGGAGGCTGCAGCCGTTACTGTCGATGTAGAGAGAGGACAAGTCCAGCAGCTTCTTCAGGCCCAGATGCTGCACTGGGCTCTTTGGGTTCTCCTGGTGCACACACACACACACACACACGCACACACACACACACACACACACACACGCACACACGCGCACACACCCACACGCACGCACACGCACACACACACACACACACGCGCACACGCACACGCACACGCACACACGCACACACACACACGCACACACACACCAGAGGGTAGACACCTGCATTAATACATGAATAACATAACGCAGTGATTCTCAACCTTTTTTAATTTCAAGGACCGCCAGTTTGACATGCATTTTTGGGACCCCAATCTCTACTGTAAAATCCTCAGTGTTCATTTAACTCTGACAGTGTAGAGGCAAATGGAAATAAATTGTCCAGAGGGGTCCCATTTGTACAGTGTTCAGAGTTACTGATCCATAAGAGTTCCCCTGCTGGTCCCTGGCAGGGTTGCCAGATCTGCTTATTATAATTTCCCCGCGAGATTTTATTTGAAAATAGCCGATCTACAAGCTCACAACGCGTCGCATCGCGACGCGTTGTGAGCTTGTAGATCTGCTATTTTCAAATAGCTGATGTATATGTCAAAGTGCACATGCGGCCCATAGTCGCTTCTTTTGGGCTGGTTTTCCTGAACCTGGTTGCTTGTTTCTCTCACAGAATCTGGCAACACCGGCCCCAAAACAAGCGACATAATGTCTACATGGTACATAATGGTACAAATAATACATAAATAAAGAATCATTTCCTCACCTGCTCTATGTTCATATTTACATCCGTCATCACATCACTGGTGTCGGCGTTCATCATGGTGGGCTTGACAGCGATGGTGGGCTTGCTGTAGGGCGACGGCACCGCTACGCCATCCTCTTCGTCGCCTCCCACGCTGGCCCTCAGGCAGACCGCCGGCGCCGTGCCACCCAGGCCGCCCACGCCGCGAGACCGGTGGGCGCTGAGCGGGTGGAAGCAGTTCTTACAGGAGCCCGGTTTCCACACGTGTTCTGCAAAGTCGCCGCACGCTGACATCTTTCTTGCGCGAAAAACGGGGGTTGTCGGTCAGAAGCAGCTGCTGAGCGGTCCGCGGCGCGACGCCAGGCGACCCGACATGACCGCTGGGTGGCGGAGAGGAGGAGAAAGGTCACGTGAACGCCACACGGTGTTAAACCCAACGAGGCCTGCGGAGAAGAGAGGAAACAGAGCCATTGGTTACATTGATACAGCAGTGATTATCGATCTTTCTTATTTCAAGCAACCCAGATATAATTTGATAAAAAAGATATATATATCTGGGACCCGGGACCCCTATACACACTGTAAATATTATTTATTAATGAATTCAATATTAATTTAACTCTGGGAGTGTACAAATGGTACAAAAAAGGGTCCATTTGGTTCCATTTGTCCACTCTGAGAGTTACAACCTAACTATCTATTTAGCAGCAGACCCCCCGGATCCCCCCCTCAAGGACCCCTCTGCGAGTGCCCAGACCCCAGGTTGATAACCACAGCTGGTCCACATTATTCTAATAATCATGCAGCTGCGCTCCTCTGTATGGGTGGCTATGATGTTCAGAAACTCTGGCATACAGTACAAAACCACAGTCTTGTGTACGTTCAGTATTACTCATATACGGTATGTCTACAATAACAAGTTGTGCAAAGACCCATATCACTTTGTCTGAACAAGGTATGTTTATTTGTAAAACACATCCCAACCACAAGGCAATTCAAGAGTGTTTTACACAAAATATGAAGGATTAAGACTGCCTCTGTTTATTAAACAATCGCAGGGTCTAAACACGCTTAAAAAAAACTGGGGTGCTTAATTTAGTTTCTGTTATATTTTCCTATGTTTTAACTTAAGCTCACTCACTGCTGTGTGGCAGATTTATCCTGTGTGCATCATTTAGATTAGAAGATGGATGCAAAACAGGTTTATATAGTCACACCCAGCTCTAATTAGTGTGATTTAGGCCAGGTGTGACTGCTTCCATCATCACCCACCACCCTACATAAACATTAAGACACAGCACTACAGGGGCTTTGTCCACAGAGGTGTTTCTTTCCCTGTGTATGGTTTGAATTGTTTTAAATGCCAGCGCCGCGCAAATACGCAATGCTGGAAATGCCAGCGTGACAGGAAATTGCGCTGCGCGTTCTGATCGTCAGTGGCTGGGAAAGAAAAACAACGTTTTGGTGAACACACAGCCTCAGACAGTGCAAAATAAACATTATAGAACTTAATTTGAATAACAATTAAAAATAATAAGTTAACAGAAAACAGAAAAATAAGTGAATGAGATTACAGTGCAGGAGAAGGTGAAAAACAAGACCCAAGACAACGCAACACAAGACACATTAGTACAAGACACTTCAGTCAGTTACATAGGAGCTGTGAATTAGGTGAAAAGGTCTTCACAGCCATTGGTGAAAGCCAAAAGGGGAAAGAGTCTTTTTCCATCTGTTAGGTACTGCTGTACCTAAACAAAGCTGTCATTGTTTTTGTTTGCATCAAACTGTCTGTGAGCGAGACAGAGGAGATAACGACTTGTTTCCTCATTGTGGTGTCATATTCTAGCTGAGATATGTTTTGACTTTAGTTGATTCCTGTTGCTAGTTTTACTATCAAGACGCCTGGACATGCAACAACAGAGAAGAATGGATGGAACAGGAATTAAACTACCTCGCGAGTGAGTGTGAGCAGAGAGCTGACAGAAAAACAGGGGTTCCCAGATACATTTGGTGTCTCCCTTTTATTTATTTTTTTGGGGAAATCCTTACAATAACGAAAACAATTATTGTAGGAAACCTAAAAAATAAATAAATACAAAGAGACGTAATTTACGTAACGTCACAACCATAAAAATGGGATCTGTGACCCCAGAAATAGGCCCCGACCCATTATTTGGGAAACACTGCTCTGACAGTATTCAGCTTGTTATCTCTGTGCGTGTAACTTTAGAAGCGCTGGCGCGCACTGTGCTCCTTGTTCCCATGGCCTCCTAAATGACAGGGTCTGGGGTTTCTGTTTAAAGTGAAGTGAAGGCATGCCCGTGTGACCCCCAGCAACATAAAGGCCTTCTCCAATGCTCCAACAGCAGCCCACCCCCCCCAACACTACAAGAAGAGGTCTGAGGAGCCTCAACCATCCCGGTGGCTGGAATGCCTGGAATGCGTAAAGGCGCAAGTCTCACCAGGGTGAATCTCACACCCTCGACAACCGCCCCCCCATTTCCCCTTACACACACACACACACACACACACACAAGCGCGCGTACGCACACACACACAAACCTCCTGTTTGTATCTTCATTCCTCCAACAAAATCCCCCACGCACGCCTCTTCCTGTTCCTCTGTGTCTGTGTGTGTTCTTGTGTTTAATGGGGATCACAACCACCCCCACCCTTAACGCTTTCTTTACACAGTCCTAATTACCTTGCGACAAGCCATAGGAAATTACCCCACCTTCACCTTATAGACTCATTATTACCTGGAAAACGACTTCACACAGTACAGGCTAAATCCTGGTTTACACTTAGTTGCGCGCCGGTTTTACGCGCGCCGAAAATAGCAGATCTGCAAGCTCACAATGTGTCGGGCCGGGATTCCTGCCTACAGGTGCCGGCGCTCGCGTTACACCGATATGGTGACCTATCACCTTTTGCTGCACTTCAGAACTACTGTCAGGCATAATATTGAACAGCATGAGAATTATTTTAGGCTACAGAATACCAGGATTAGTTTTTATTTATTGGCAGAATCTGCTATTTGTTTGCATTCATCATGTGCTAAAAGTGTGATCTCTTTTGCCACATTTGCTACTTCTGGTTTCTCGCTCTGAGCACAGAATCAACGGATAAAGATGAGAGACAATATTTGGACTTGTGTAGCTATAATACAACCCTTGGTTCCACCAAAGTTCAATGACATCTCTTTAAAAGTGTCCACCCATACCTCCAGTAAAACAACCCCAGAGAGCAACTAAGGGTATAAAGAATGAAGAGAATTTAACCTCACGCATGTTGACATTTTTGCTTTGTTCTATTTGACTCACTTCACGCTGGGAAAGTACCGTTTTTTTCCGAGCCATCCCACAACAACATGGAAAACCATTCCAGTGGCACTGTGTATGAGTCACACGACCTTGGACTATAGAGTCTGATCATTAGACAACATTAGACACATTTCTAAAGAATGAGACTGACGCCCAGTAACAAGCAGTCATGCCGTAGGTGCAGAGGGTGGTCAGATGGCCAGCTACTGACCTTCATCTAAAGAATGACGCTGAGGGCTGTAACGTTCTGCTTAGTAAGACATGGACAGACACAGAATTCTGCAACTCCACTTTCACAGCAACGAATCATCACCCACGAGAACAGCGAAGGACCAGCCAGGCCTGGAGAAGATGTGCGGCTGGCTGGCCCTTCATATAGTCAATGAATTGTTTGGTTTGGGGTTAGTTGAACAAGAGACGTGGTTACTGGCTATAGTCGATCTTTGTGTTTTTTCCACCACACTGAGTTAATTTCTTGAGAATAATGTTCCTGAGATTTAAAGATGTGCTCTTTATGGACTTGGTCAACTCAAATTTCACAGATTTGACGATTAAATCAAATATGAATTGATTAGTCAATAAAATCCTTGACCATTAGTCAACGACAAATTTCTTTGGTCAATGGCAGTCCTAAAAGTGGATTAAATGTGGATTAAATGTGGTCTACTTGTCTGCATGTGACCCATGCTAAAGGAGCTAGGAGCAGTGTGCAGCCACAGTGGCAGCTCAAAGCAGTGATTCACAACCTTCTTTTTAACTTCAGTTACTTCAGGACCTCCAGTTTGATTAGGCCACAGACCCCCATTTCACATTATTTCTATCTCTGGGACCCCACTCTATACTGTAAAATCCTCAGTGTTAATTTTACTCTGAGAGCGTGCAAATGGAACCAAATGGACCCTACCGGGTCCATTTGGTTCCAATTGTACACTTACAGAGTTACAGACCTGAAGGGTCCATTCGGTCCTAAATGACTATCAAGTCATTTAGCTGAGGACCCCCTTGGAACCCCCTCTCAAGGACGCCAGGAGGTCCACGGACCCCACGTTGAGAACAGTGTCTAGAGCTCAGGGACACCTCAACAAGCCAGGAAGAGCCGGGTATCAAACCAGGGACGCTCCACCTCCTGAGCCACTGTCACCCCTCTATCGCATCCCTCTAGTCCACTCACTTCATTGAAATTCTCTAATAAAAACCTCCAGTGTGTATGATTCTGCCTACAAACTGGTGTTTTGCTGTACTTAAGTGATTTTTGTGCATCTCAATTAAGAGTGTTTTCGTTCTTGTTGACAGCCCCAGGTTCTTGAGCTCGGACTCTCGGAGAGATCGACCTCACTGTCGACATTCCAGACACCCGTCTCTCCAGCTCCAAGGTCCAATATTTCTCACTTCCCCCTTGTTAAGAGCCAGCGAGCTTAACCCCCGGGTGAGTTCATTCATGTCACAAACTCGAATCCCACTTTAAGTAAACACTGCCCTGTCTGTGGAAATTGTCCCACGTACATGCAAAAAAAAGAAGAAAAAAAAGAGGATAGAGAAATGAGGGTTGAGTGCAAAAGAAAATGACTGATGCGATGCGGGTCTCGCTGTGGAATTTGACCTCATATAATAAAGTCAGACCCCAGTGCGCCCTTTGATTATAAGCTTTCTCGTTTTCTCCCCTGTCTCTCTCCTCCCACATACATAATAGAATATCTCCACATTCATAGAATACCATTTACGTGGGCATAGAAATAGAAACGTGTCATTACACATAACACGTGATTACACACACGTCCACCTAATTTAACTGGAAATGCAAATACAGTGTGGTCAAGACATTTACCTCCATTATTTCTGATTTGCACCTTAAAAACTGTGCTGAGAACACCATAATCATTTCTCTGACCAAAAGTATCTGAAAACTATTATGGTTCAGTCCATAGGTATACACAACACAAAAAAGACTACTGTTTATCAGCGGTATTGTGAGCTTGTAGATCGGCTATTTTCAAATAGCCGAAGTATACAGTATATAGGGCTGAAGTGGTTAATGTGTGTTTTAATACGAATCTGCAAAGTAACAAAAGGCTGAAGTTTACATATAATTGTAGTGGAGTAAAAGTACAATATTTTCCTCTGAGGTGTAGTGGGGTAGAGGTAAAAGTATTGAAAAATGTAAATACTTAATAAAAATTGTACTTAAGTAGCCTACAGTACTTGAGTAAATGAGTTAAATGTAGTTAGTTTACACCACCGCTGAGAACATCATAATCATTTCTCTGAGCAAAAGTAACTGAAAACTATAATAGTTCAGTCCATATGCATACACAACAAAGACTTCTGTTTATCCAGGGATACTGTAGTGAAGAGAAGAATGCCCTCAGACTAGAATGAGAGGCAACAGACAGTCTGACAGCACCAAAGTGAAGCTTGTCTACACACACACACACACACACACACACACACACACACACACACACACACACACACACACACACACACACACACACACACACACACAAACACAACAGCTGAAAAAACGACACTCCATGGTCCATTACACAACAACAAAAGGTTTGCATTTCTAAAACTCTGGAATTTGAAACAACAAGGCAGGGGAGACAAACAGAGAATAAACTTCCAAAACAAATAATGTAGGAGAAAAAAAAAATACTACAAAAAAATCAGGAGGCAATATAGGCATATGTGGCCCCATCAAACACACACACACACACACACACACACACACACACACACACACACACACACACACACACGACATTGGCAACCGAAGGAGAGCCGAGAGAGAGACGATCGAGGGGGGGGGGGGGGGGGTCCAGAAATAATCTGATTCTGATCCTAAATATTCAGCAACCAGATCGTTGTAAAAATGTGTCAGGTATAGAGCCTCCTCCCTGATCCCATCTGATAAATAACGTGTTTGTTCTGAATCTGATATACTTTCAATCACTACAATGCATTCTACAACGACAGCCTGATGATCGCCTGCATATCCTTCAATCACTCAGCATTTACATGAATGCTAAGCGATCAGCCTGCCTTAATATCTTCCAATATCTGTGAACCTGTGCATTACACTCTCAAATAAACCCATTGTAACACCACAGCATGACCAAACAGCAGCAAGCACTGCATCCACGTCCATTTGTTACGATCCGTCCAGGCTGCTTCAACAACCCACGTGCCCACCAGCAGCTTGTACATGTTTAGAATTAGATCTGACATTGTTTGCGAGATTCAAACACCTACAATGTCACCATAACCCCAAAACCCATCTGCCGATGGGTTTTGGGGTTATGGTGACGTTGTAGGCGATTTTTTTGGGATTCGGCTATTATTTTTTAAGGCTAGTATATCCTCACATCCTCACATGAAAACCATTTGGAACGTCATCCCTTGGCTTGTACTACAGTAGGCTACTACTGCTAAAATGTGATTAAAATCGCCAGACAGCACACTCCCATAATAATCGCATTCTTGTAGCCACAGCCACTTGCCAACTGAAACGCTTATTACAATGTCATAATCATAATGGAACGCAAGGTTATACACACACAAACACTGATCTGTCTTGGTCTGGCCAAACCCATTGACTTACCTACCTGCTTCTTCTTCCTCCACTATTAACTTGCCTGGCAACACAAAAAGCTGCCCCTCCAAAAAAAAGAAGAACTCAAACGTATAACTGTTGTTTTTTTTGTGTCCCGCAAAAAATATATCGATACGTATAAGCCTGATCGGTCTTTATTTACGTATCCTCCATCCGACAGGTTGCTGGGGAAGCTCTCTCCGTCTCCGTAGAGATGAAAGGTATGTATGCGCAGTGTCTTGCAGTTCCACTGAACAGCGGCTCTGCTGCTGCGGTGCTACACTGTGTGTGTGCGTGTGCGTCTCTGTGTACGTGCGCGCGCGTGTGTGTGTGTGTGTGTGTGTGTGTGTGTGTGTGTGTGTGTGTGTGTGTGTGTGTGTGTGTGTGTGTGTGTGTGTGTGTGTGTGTGCGTCTGTGCGTCTGTGTGCGTGTGTGTGTGTGTGTGTGTGAGGCTCTCACAGCATGCCTCTCTGCAGACAGGAACATGAAAGCAGGGTGGGAGGAGCCCATGCTCCACCAAAACTCATACAGGATACTATGAGCTATGCGGGTCTGGTCTGGCTGCTGCTGGTCAAGGACCCCCAAAATGATTATGTATTTGGCTGCGGACCCCCATCTCAAAAAAATATTTGCTGCCAGGGATTTTTCCAAAAATAGCAGATCTACAAGCTCATAGCACGGCACTCCGTGCCGCGCTATGAGCTTGTAGATCTGCTATTTTTTAATAGCCGAAGTATAAAATATGGTTAAAGTTGTTAAAATGATTGTGACACTATATTAACTCATTTTGCTGGGGACCCACCTGGTACCCCCCCAAGGACCCCTGGGGGTCCCCGGACCCCACTTTGAGAACCAATGAACTACACAGTCTGGCCAGTCCAGGAGGTATATGAACTAACTATACCAGTGGTTCTAAAACGTTTTCATGACAAGGACCCCCCCCCCAAATTGCTTTGTATTTGGCCACAGACACCCATTTCAAAAGAGTTTGTGCCATGGACCCCCATAAGAGAAGATATTGTATTTCTTCTTCCCCTCTTTTTGTGTGTATGTGTAAATAGCTAGATTTTCAAATAGACTAAGTCCCCCCCCAGGACCCCTTGAACTATACCGTCTGTTCAGTCAGGAGTTACTAATAGAATTATATTACAGAGTGGCCAGTGGCTAGTGGTCAGCAGAGTTTAACCATGTTCACTTTCCCCACAGTAAAATCACAGTGACCCGTACGGGTCCATTTGATACCGTGTATACTCTTGGGAGTAAAATTAACACTACTTCTACTGTATGCTGACTATTAAGAGTTGAAGGCTGTTAAATTGTCCCCAAGACTTTACCAATAATACCACAATAACCCAACTGTTATGGCGGCCATAGAACCATTAGGTTCTGTAAAGAGACGTCATGCTGGGTTATCCTGCATTCAATCAAAGGTTGTTGTGTGTCTAATCTATATGTCACCCTTCAATCACCCTTCAATGGACCTCTCCCTAGGAGTTCCCCTGCTACTGTTCTGTATGGCAGGCGGCAGGGCTGATAGAGCAGTGATAACGCAGCTCTGTTCCACAGTATTTACAGGAAGCAACGAGCGGGCCCGGCCCACGTTACCAGTAAAACACCACATCACTGTGTGTCAGATCCAGTTGTGGAAGAAGTGCTCAGATTCTTCTTTTAGGTATAATGGAGAATTGCAATTCCGGTTGTTTGGTTGTTTTGGGACCCCCCCCCCCCCCCCCCCACACACACACACACACACTCCCCTGGCTTCCCGTTAAAAGTCTAGCTCACTTCCTCTTCAGGAGACAGAAGCACCCTGATCCTCGCACAGACATTAATGGCCATGGCGACACGATCAATACGGGAGGGGATTCTCTCCAACGGGGCCGTCCCGTGAAACCGAGAAGGGCGACACTTATGTCATTAAGAGGATGAAAGAGGAAGATTGTGGGATCGTGTTTCTAATGAGAGGTGACACCAATATTTTTTACTTTGTATAGAGATGTAGCGGCAAGTCATGGATTGCTGAGGTCGAGTGCAACACCTACTCCCCGTACTTACCGCACAACTTGTCACTCCAAAGCCATGCAACTGATTGATTGTTTGATTGAAAACTTTATTAGCAGTTTGCAAAAAAAAGCACAGGAAAGTACAGTTCAATACAAGGTCTGCTAAGAGGATTTTAAACCCAAGAAAGCCTATGGCTTGTTTCCATTGGGGTCCTTTGTACTCAATTCACCGAAACATTTAATGACAGACAAAAGTATACACTACTATGCAAAACATCATACAAACAGTTTGAAAACAAACACAAAAATATGTACAGTAAACGGTTCGAGGGGGGGGGGGGCTAAGCTTTGACTTTTACAGGGGCCAGTTTCAAATCGCCAACTCATGCGCTGAGTTGGCGATGCCTGCGATCGAACCCATGACCTTGTGCTCCAAAGGAGAGTGCTCTGTCGACAGAGCTACCTGGACACAAAGTCATCGCCATACTCTCATGTCACATACGGTACATAATAGAGAATTGCATAGTTCTAGCTCGTGACATTGCGAGACTGGTGCTCAGGGTACTCAAGGCCCACTGAGGACTGGAGCATGCACATATTGTATAATCCCTCTTTTGAATTATGAAGCAGCAGAGAGACGTGCAGCATGTTATATATTGCCTGCCTGGTGTATGAGGGCTTCACTGCAATGCTACATTCAGTATGCATGCTGATGAACTAGCAGTTTGTGGACGTGCTGCAGGCTGCCAAGCTCTCTCTGTGTGTGTGTGTGTGTGTGTGTGTGTGTGTGTGTGTGTGTGTGTGTGTGTGCGTGCGTGCGTGCGTGCGTGCGCGTGCGTGCGTGTGTGTTATGTAATTGTAGGGGTGGCCATAGTCGATTGAGTACTGAGGCCGTCTGAGAATCAAAAGGTTGCCGGTTCAACTCTCTGCTCCCGCAAGTCTGTTTTAAAGTGTCCCTGAGCAAGACACTTAACCCCTAACTGCTCCCTGGGTGTTGTATTAATAATGATATCAGTCAGTGCTCCTAATAGTTAGGATGGGTAATGTATTAATTTCCCTCACCAAGATATAAATGTATTCATCTCAGCTACTGCTCCTAATAGTTATGATGGGTATAAATGTATTAATATACGGGGACCTCTGAGGGGCCGTACATAGTTGTAACATCCATGGCCATGGGGTAAGCACGTTATACTTTAATTCTGAACGTTTATGTAGACCAAAAAGGGAGAAAGTGCTAACACTATTTTGAAAAAAGTCTATGTAATTAGGCTAGGTAAATGTATTAATATCACCCACTGCTCCTAATAATAAGGATGGGTAAATGCAGAGGAACAATTCCAGGTATGTGAAAATGTGGTGTAGCAAACACCCCAACAACAACTAAGGGGAACATAATTATTGTTATCAGGTTTGTGTGAGTGTGTGTGTGTGTGTGTGTGTGTGTGTGTGTGTGTGTGTGTGTGTGTGTGTGTGTGTGTGTGTGTGTGTGTGTGTGTGTGTGTGGGTGGGTGGGTGGGTGGGTGGGTGGGCGTGCGTGCGTGCGTGCGTGCGTGCGTGCGTGCGTGCGTGATGGCGTGCGTGCGTGCGTGCGTGCGTGTGTCCATGCGTGTGTGTGAGAATGTGTGACTGAAAGAGAGAGAGATGTGTTTGCTTGTGTTTGCTTTGCATAGGACCACAATGGAAACAAGCCCTCAGGGAGTTTTGTATTATCCTTTTAGCATCATTGTATAATCGTACCGCTATACATTTTGCAAACTGTTGATAAAGCATTCAATCAATCAAAACACTGCAACTGGCATGAGAATCCAGCATGACAATTGTAAAAATATATATATATATATCAGATATGTCAGACTAACTAATGTAACTTTGCCCTGTATTTACATAACAAAACAACAGATACATTTTTAACCAATCATTTCCCTCTATGCCAGCAGTTATCGGCCACTGGAGTAGTGTGGTAGTGTTTACCTGCAGTCAGACTTCGGTTCTCTGTATGGAAATGATTGGTAAAATGATTGGTAAAAGGATTTTTAAATAATAATAAAAAAGAAGGAAGATATGTGGACAACCGGATATAAAAGGTTTCCACCCGACAGCAACGACATAAAGTCATGAGTCCAATGATAGAGAGAAAATGTGACACACTGTGCCTGAATGTATTATTAAAGAAAGAAGCATCTTGAATTAAAGTGAGTCAGAGTGGAGAGACAAGAGTTTAAATGCATGGGAGAAACATGGGCTCAACCACTTACCGTTAAACCCTCCTAGACTGTACTAAACTGGACCTGAGTTGGCTCTGTACTTGGACAGCTTTTTTCTGTCTACAATGGACGGAACAAAAGGTCACAATGTGTCACAGTGCGACGTATTGTGAGCTTGTAGATCTGCTATTTTTGTACCTAATGTTCCTCCCAGAACATGGAAGGTTGAACAGGGGTCAGGTCGGGCCAGCCATTTATGCCATGATGAGACAAGAGATATTGATTAATTCATTGACACCATGTCTAATGTGCATTCCGGTGACTGGGATTTGCTATTGGATACAGAATGGATAATGGCGAGAAGTCCTTTAGTCAATAGTGTGATGATATTGATATTTTTTTCATTTGGTCGTTATTTAAATTATTTCTTTGTTTGTTAGGAGTTAGGATTCAGATTCACCTGAAAGCCGGTCATGTATTGGATATCTCAAACTTGACATAACATTTTAACTACGTAGTAGCCAGCCCTTAACACATTAAAGCGAGCTTGTACATCTGCTGAGTCTTTGAGAAATAGTGAACATTTTTTGATTTCTTTAACACAAATCTTCTGTTCTGGGGATCCCTGGCACAAAACATTTTCAGATGGGGGTCCGCGGCCAAATACATATCATTGTGGGGGTCATTGGCAACGAAAAAGTTAGAGAACTACTGATTAATAGTTAGGCATTCGTAGAATCGGCCTCAGGTCTCATTTTATCGTCGCCATAACCTTTGCAGGGATTCAGTCTTCAGCAAAAACAGCCTTGGGAAGCAACAGTCATGTGGCCACATAGGTCAGGAGCCTATCTCCTGTTTCCCTAGCGGCAGGGATTCAGTACAATGTAATACATTATTATGAGTCTGTCAAAAATGCTGACTCACTGTTCTTCTCTTTTGCCTCTAATCTCATTCCAAAATAGGATCCGTTCCATTGACCTAACGGTGGCCAATCCGTAGGAATCTGAAACCTTCTGGTACTTTGCCGTGGCCGCCTTTCCTCCTACTTTTAAGCAGTGAAAACAAAGTGAAAAGTAACTAAGTACATTTACTCTAAGTACTGTACTTAACCACTTGAACCCCAGCATTCATATTCTGGGGGGGAACATTAGCCAACATCTACAAGCTCACAATCGCAATTTTTGGCAAAGAGGTTTGGTGTGTAGACAGTAAAGAAAAAACAATTCAGGTCCAGTTTACCAAGTCTAGAGGGTTTAAAGGGAAAGACCACTCATTTTCAACATTGAACTATGTCTTTAATACACCTTAGAGCTGTTGTGTGGAAATAAGAAAAAAGTCCAGTTCTAGGCAACATAGAGGGGGGGGGGGACTTTTTTCTTATTTCCACACACCAGCTCTAAGGTGTATTAAAGACATAGTTCAATGTTGAAAATGAGTGGTCTTCCTCTTTAAGTGGTTATAGGTTGTTTAGTTTTACTTTTTGCACAAGTATTGTTTGATGCTAATACTTTTGGACTTTCACCCAAGTCAAATTTGGAACACAGGCCTTGTACTTAACAAAGTATTTCTACATTGTGGTATGGCTACTTTTGCTTAATGGACGACTTCAGCCATTTTCAACGTATCTTCATATAATTGGTCCTCGCTGATGCTCATTATAATATATTTTTTGTCTACTCAGTCTGTGTCTCATAGCAGGCCTGTGGACGGTTCAGAAACCCGCCTACCAGTGACATCATCGATGGGGAATCCAAGCTAACTTAAATCTTAGGCAGGTTTGAAATCTGAAACCTGCCAAACGATGATGTCACTGGTAGGCAGGTTTCTGAAGTGTCCAGAGCTCTCCTATGAGACATAAGCAGAGTAGAAAAGAAATTGTGCCATATTATGATGAGCTAGTGAGGACCTATTAAATGAAGGGTTGAAAATGGGTGAAGTTGTCCTTTGACCACTTAAACCCCAGCATCCGTATTGTGGGGAAGGCTTTCACAGAAAATAGCAGATCGATCGGCTATTTTCAGTAAAGCCAGTAAAACCGAAAAGATACTAGTTTTTCAGAAAAAACGAAAAGATACTAGTATAGAGCCCTGAGGGACTCCGCTCAACCAGGGTTTAACCCATTAAGACCGGGATCGCATCTGTGTCATTTTAAGATTTCTTTGGCTACTCAAAAATAGCAGTTCTACAAGCTCACAGCGCGGCACTATGAGCTTGTAGAACTGCAATGTTTAGAAAAATCGTGGCACATTTGTGCAAATCTTTGAATATATAAATACATGTTTTTAAAGCGAACTCAAACTCAAATTGAACCACTGATATAGAAACATGAGTTAAAAAAAAAAAAAAAAAAAACTGTTAGGATTTTGAAGACATTTGTAGAATCCCCAGAAGCAAAGATTTGAGTTAAAATGTTTGCTTTAAAAAATATACACAGATTTGCACAAATTATCAAAAAAAAATAGCAGATCTACAAGCTCGGCACTCGGTGCCGCGCTACGAGCTTGTATATCTGCTATTTTTGAATAGCCAAAGTATAAAATAATGGTTAAAGACAAGTGGTTAAAATGTAAAATGACAGATGCTTTTCCCGGGCTTAATAGGTTTAAGTGGTTACCGGTAAGTAAGCAAAAGAAGAGTGCTTCTTCCACCTCTGGCCTTGGCTGCTTCTCCTGCTGTTGACACTTTCTAGGTTGCTGCGTGTGTGCTGGCGGGGGCTCTGGCACCGCAGGGCCATGATGATGAGTCACCGCTGACATGGGAAAAGGAGACGGGCAGGGAAAGTAGATGTCAGAATGTTGGGAACACCTCGCTGGCTGCTGTGTATGACTTCAAGGGATCTTTCTGTACGGGCTTACACAATGAAAAGGGAAGATCGTGATAATTGCAGATTATGTCACCATGGAAACTGGGATGCTGCCCAAGTACACGCACGCACGCACGCACGCACGCACGCACGCACGCACGCACGCACGCACGCACGCACGCACGCACGCACGCACGCACGCACGCACGCACGCAAACACACACACACACACACACACACACACACACACACATGTTTGTATTACTATACTTCAACACTTTAGGATAGCCATTTTGCCATTTTTAACCGTAAGCCTAAAGCCGAAAAACAGCAGATCTACAAGCCCACAACGCGTCGCGCTGCGACGCGTTGTGAGCTTATAGATCAGCTATTTTTCGGTGCATGACACTGGCGCGCAACTAAGTATGAATCATGTTTAACGCTAATTCCAATTTACTATAAAACAACCATTTGTCTTGTGAGGACCAGAAAAACGGTCCTCACAACGTATATTTCTTCAAATTCTACTATACTTGGTCCTCACAAGTATAGCAATACAAACACACACACACACACACACACACACACACACACACACACACACACACACGCATCATGCAATTTTGAAACATTTGAAGACAAATCTTATCTGGGGGTTCCCTAGCACAAACTGTTTTCTGATGGGAGTCCGCAGCCAAATATATATATTAATTTGGGGGTCCTTCAAATTGACATGAAAATGAACAACTGGCGATACGGATCAAACTGGGAAGAGACTTAGTCTCTTGGAAGATGAACCAGGGATTCGTGGCGCTGTAGTTGTCCCTTGATCTGTCTTCTCGTTGGAAGCGCCGCCAGCAGACTGTTAACCGCTTCCTGAACAACCATCAAAAACGTTCTCATCTGCACAGGTCAAAGGTCATCGACCCCCCCCCCCCTCTTGTGTAACTGTAAGCCTCTGGGAGGCACACAGTACAGCACAAGTTAAGATGTATGCGCGCGCGCGTGCGTGCGTAGGTGTGTGTGCGTGTGTGTGTGTGTGTGTGTGTGTGCGTGTGTGTGTGTGTGTGTGTGTGTGTGTGTGTGTGTGTGTGTGTGTGTGTGTGTGTGTGTGTGTGTGTGTGTGTGTGTGTGTTTGTGTACGTTTAGGAGTGTATTTAAAAGGGAGAGGTGGGTGTCAGTTTCAGTGCCCTTTTTTTCCCAGCCACGTTGCCATGGGAGCCGTTTGTTTAAATAAAGGGGTTGGTGTAGCTTGGAATGCAAGTGATAACGCAAGACAGAGCCGCACCTCACACAAACACAAGTACACACACACACACACACACACACACACACACACACACACACACACACACACACACACATGTACGTACGTGCGCAAGCACACACACACACACACACAAACAAACATGCATGTACGCACAGTCGCGCGCACACACACACACACACACACACACACACACACACACACACGCACACAAAGTTCACCCTGTCGCCTTCCTCACCTAGACCAGTGAACCTTTTTAATTTGAAGGACCCCCACTTTGACCCGCATTTGGTTCCTAACTCCCAATCATTTAACTGGGGACCCCCCGGAAGCCTCTCAAGGACCCCCGGGGGTCCCCGGACCTCACGTTGAGAACCAGTGACCTCATTGTTTCTCAAAATGGGGTTCAAGCCCTCTCAGGGGTCCTTGGGGGGGGGGGGGGGGTCTGTAACTCTGAGAGTGTACAAAATGGAACCAAAATGGACCCGTGCGGAACTACGGGTCCATTTGGTTCCATTTAGCACACTCTCAGAGTGATGGGGGGACCTTAAAATGAAAAGGTTTGAAAAGCAGTGTCCTAGACCAGTGGTTTTCAACCTTTTTCATGCCAAGGACCCCTAAAATTGTTATACATTTGGCCGCGGACCACCATTTGAAAATGTTTTGTGCCAGGGACCGCCAGAAGCAAAGATATCAGTTAATTTTTGTTTTAAAAAAATATAAATATTCAAAGATTATGCACACTTTTTCAAGGTTTTTCAAAAATAGCAGATCTATAAGCTCATAGCGTGGCACTCGGTGCCGCGCTATGAGCTTGTAGATCTGCTATTTTTGAATAGCCAAGGCTAAGCGGTTAAAATGATTGTGACGCCATGTTAACTAATAGACTCTATTCACAACAGCAATATTATCACTTCCTTCACAGGTGTTAGCAATGATACTAATGAAGGCTCTGTTCCATTTAGTGTAGCACAGTGGTTTCCACAACCCCCATAACTCTGAGATTGTACAAATGGAACCAAATGAACCCCGTAAGGGTTCATTTGGTTCCATTTGTACAATCTCAGCGTTAAACAGAGGCCATTTGGAAGCCCATGAGGGTCCCTGGACCCCAACTGTAGACCCACTGGTGTAGCAGAGTGTTTCCAGTGAGCCAACATGCACACTATCAGCACCCTGACTCTGTTTGACCAGAATGGAACAGAGCCTTCATTAGTATCATTGCTAACACCTGTGAATGTCTTCATAATATGGCTGCTGTGAATAGAGCTTATTTCGCTGGGGACCCCCTGGTACTCCCTCAAGGACCCCTGGGGGTCCCCGGACCCCACTTTGAGAACCAACGTCCTAGACAGTGTCTCGTGACGACGTCTGTGTGTTCCTGCGTGGGGCTGTTCATGTCTGTGTGTTCCTGCGTGGGGCTGTTCATGTCTGCACAGGTCCGCTCTCTGGGATTATGAAACGCACATCGTCACTGATCCATTCCATTTCACCCTCCATTAAAACCACTGTTTGTTGATGCAGATTTAAAGGGTTTATTACGCCGTTCAACCTTTGTTTACGCAGATTACTCACAATAACATCTATTACAACAAAGAAACCCTTCAGGACTGAGCCGTGGAAAGATTGTTTGAGACTTTTGCTACGTCGCCTGTTACACAATTATATTTATGATTATGATTATTACACCTTTTCCATTAGGAACAATGCATCTTTAGTTGACGGTATTATTTTCCTTTTATTTATGTATGTTTAATATCTTGCAGTTAAGTTTAGTCAGGGTCATGATTCATGACACTTCATCATTAGACAGACAGACAGACAGACAGACAGACAGACACAGAAGACAGACAGACAGCTAACAGTCAGAGCATCATTAGGTGTTAATCTGTCACTCTCAGACCCATTTACTGTAATGGCCCTGAAACGACCTGTTTGTCCTTGGCTTACAATACTGCTCCCTCTCTCTCTCTCTGTCTCTCGCGCACGCACGCACGCACGCATAAAAACACACATCTGGCAAATGCATTAGTCGACAATTACAGTAGAAGGCCATGACACCGTGGCACTGTGAGTTCATGAGGTGTTCAAATGATCTTAACATGGTAGCTAGACGCACGCATGCACGCACGCACGCACGCACGCACACACACACACACACACACACACACAGACACACACAGAGAGACTGTGCTGAATATTGACCATGTGGTAAAAATGTGGAGCACTATGACTGTGTCCACTGCATGTTGAGCTCTCATCAGCTGAGGTATGAGAGAATCAGCTGGCACCTAGTGCCTCGACATGAGCTTGTAGATCTGCCATTTTTTGAAAAATCGTGAACATTTGTGCAAATCTTTGAATATATATATTTTTAAAGCGAAGATTTTTAACTCAAATCTTTGCTTCATTGGGGTCCCTGGAAATAAATATTTTGAGCTGGGAGGTCGGCGGCCAAATACATATAATTTTGGGGGTCCTTGACATGAAAAGGTTTGAGAACCACTGATATTATAGCAGCAAAAGTGTTTCAGAAAACTGTTGGGATTTAGAAGACATTTGTAGAATCGGCCTCAGGTCTTAATGGGTTAACCTCGCTCCCCCTGTCTGCCTCCCAGCTGCTTTACAAGATCTATGTGATTACTACTGTCGTTACTGTCAATGGCTGACAGCCCTCCCTGTCAATCTCTGTGTTTATATTAGCTGCGGTGGTCTCTCTCTCTCTCTCTCTCTCTCTCTCTCTCTCTCTCTCTCTCTCTCTCTCTCTCTCTCTCTCTCTCTCTCATTGGTTAATTAGCTAGTGCTCATGGATCAATCAGAGATTTTCGTCAGACAGAATTAACTCAGGACCAATAGTGTGACAGTGATCCACTTCATAAAATGTTACTTATTTAGTAAAAAAAAACAAAATGCTAAATAGGCCTCAGTTATACATATTATGTAATACATATTATGTATAACTGAGGCCAATTCGGACCGCCTGCACAGGTCAGCGACGTGGTATTGACGTGAGTGAAGTCACAAGTGCCTCCACAGCACCAGCTGGAAGCGTCATGCTGCAGAGAGAACGCCAATTGAGAATACGCACAAAATCCTTTTTCAGTTCGCGGCGACCCCTGGAAATAGAACAGTGGCGTATTGGAACGCCGGGAGTGCGGGACCCCCCCGCCCCAATTATTTGCCCCCCAATTATTTGATAATAATTGGGGGGTGGGGCTGTTTTGACACACGCCGTTTGCAGTCAGTGCGTAATGACTTTCAGACACCTTGAATTGAATGAACAAAAAAAACGAGCATTCAATAAAATTGACAGACTTGCCAGTACCTAACAGTTAAAAAATATGACCTCGTTGGGTTATCCTCTCCATCTCCCCTCAATCAGTGTCAAAACAATTAAGCACCTCATTGGCCTCCAGCTGGGTCTGTATAGTGGATAATTACAACCTCTAGTCACCTGCTGCACCCACTTAATTACCATGATGACTGAGAGATACAGAGGAAGAACGACATCGTAATGTTTATTTTTTTACAATGCTTTATGTAGAGTCCTTAAGAATTAAGAATGAAGAGGGGTCATTGTCACTCATTCACACCGGTACAAGAAATGTGTGTGTGTGTGTGTGTGTGTGTGTGTGGGGGGGGGGGGGGGGGCAAACTTCATTAACTATTTATTCATTTTATTTTATCTTCAATATTTTCATTTTCCTCGCCTACCCCCCATCTCCGGCAGCCACCCTGGGGGGCCCATGCATGCACCACTGGCCCTATGTGCTGTTCAGCGGACATGTTGAAAACACGCCGGTGTGTGTGTCTCCTTGTTTTGACCGATTGCCAGTCTGACTGATTGACTGAGAGTGTGCTGTTGTGAGCCACGCTGAGCACTGCAAGACAAAAGACCAGTAAAGACCGCACCGAAAGAGAAACCACTTGAAGGATGAGTCAGGGGGAGACAAATGAAACCCATCACTGTCGAGTCCCTGCAGACCCTCTCTCTCTCTCTCTCTCACACACACAGACACACACGCACGCACGCACACACACACATGCTTACGTACGTACAGAGAGATGCACTGCACACAGACGCTCAGATCTCCTAACAAAGCTCTCTCTCAGTTCGCTCCAGCCTCCAGAGCCTGAGGCTCGGTATAGAATAAGAGCTGTATGGGATGAATAGCGTGTGAATCACACTGGGTTCCCAGACACACACAGACAGACAGACACACACACACACACACACACACACACACACACACACACACACACACACACACACACACTCACCTCCTCCTCCCCTCCTGCTCGTCTCTCTCCCGGAGGTCAACGTCACGTCCCTATATCATGTCAAACACCAAAGGCACAAGAGTTATAGTTCAGTGTCTCTCAACCCTTTCTGAACTCTGGACCGCTAGCATAATTGTACAATCCTCAAGGACCACCCTACTGCGCCTCCCCACAACTATATCACAGACACACAGACAATTGTTGATCTGCCTACTCACAACGTGGGAGCTTGTAGATTGTGAGCTTGCAGATCGGTTGTTTTCGGTGCGTGACAACGCGCGCAAACAAGCTCTTAACAGTCATGATTTCATTTCAAACTTCCACTCTACGCCTGTAAATCAATTTAATGTGTGATACATTTACAGTGACAAAGGTACCGTAAGGTTTAAACATTTCCCCCATGGACCACTTGTTATTATGCCATGGCATAAACCATTAGTGGTCCGTGGAAACAGTGTTACAGTTCACTAAGCTGTGAATGTCTGAAGAATGTTGTGTTTTGGGGGCCCCGCGTCGCCAAAATATACAGTTTTGTTTCTTATGAGAACCTGTATTATACACTAATTTGGCCTAGTTAGACGCCAGCATAAACGTTTCCTATGCTAAGGAATGTAAGCTAACTAGCTGGTAACTGCCCGAAGCTATTATTTTACTGTAAACCTTGTATGACAGGGTTTCAGTGATTAAATTGGAGACATATGAACCTTTTGAAACGGCATCACTCTGCTTTCAGAAATTGTGAAATGATACTCTTTGTCACCTCCGTCTATGATACTCACATGAAAGTCTTTTGGCCATTCCCCCCCCAGAAACAGTATACAACCACGGTATGTCAACTGATACCTGGAGGCGACAATATTTCATACCATTTCAGCCACTTTTAACGCAACATCAAAATTCCACGAGGCTTAGCCAGGCGTCAGGATAAGTTGCAGAGAAACCTGTTAGTCCGGTGGTTCCAGACTCCTGTTCCGTTTGTCTGAGTCACATAACCATACCAGATGATCCTCTGGTTTAGTCAGACCTGTCCTATGGTGTTTATGGGCCTTTTGTTGACAAGCGCAAACTTCTCTGGCCTTGAAATGAACTTAACCACTTCGACCCCATGCGTCTGTACTGTGGGGAAAGCTTTCGCAGAAAATAGCAAGTCGACAAGCTCACTAGTTCTCACAGTTGTGAGTTTGTCGATTGGCTATTTTTCTGCGAAAGCTTTCCTCACAATAACAGAAAACAGAAAAGAGGCTAGTATAGAGCCCTGAGGGACCATATGGGGTTTAAGTGGCAAAACACACTTATCTGAGCATTAAGGCTTCATTCGGCTAAGAAAATGCCATAAACAAAACATTAATAAAGTAAATAAAGAAAAGAAAAACATTTTAAAGATTTCTTTAAAGATTTTTTTTAAAGATTTTTTCAATATTCAATATTGTGTGCGGCCGTGTTATTTGGCATTGTGCCAAAACTGAGGTCATTCACTTTGGTAGGCTGTCGTGTTTTCAGCCCTGTTTCGGACGGGTCTCGAAAGGTAGCGGGGTTGGCCGCTCAAACTATTTGGTCCCAAACAAGATATCTTGAAAACCACTGACTGGATTTCCATTACTCTCCACTTCATGCTCCCCAGAGGATGACCCTTACTGATGTTGGTGACCCCATGACCTTTCCTCTAGGGCCTTTGAAAGGCAAAACCTCCCACTGTCAAAATATTTCAAACTGGATTGCCATGAAACTGGCTGAGCGCATTCATGCTTCCTGGAGGATGAACCCTCACAATCTGGGTGACCCCCTTATTTTTAACTCTACGGGTGACCCCCATTACCTGGAGGTCGCGAAAGGGGCAGGGCTTAACCCAAGGTAAAAACCAGAAGACAATATCCAAGGGCCGTTTGCTTGCCTAGATACTGTAAGTTAATTGAATATTCAGGAGCAGAAATACATCATGCATACTTAATAAGCAATTCATAGTCATAGAGAAAGGGACAAGTGAAAGCACAGATAATCTGATGGTAAGAAGGCATAGGAACTACATTCTTGTAACTGAGTTCAATCCTAAAGAGCAGCCAGAGCACACATGGACTTCACTGCAGCACACTGGCTCTCACAACCACCTATTATCTTTGCCTCTATGCTTTCAGCTTGTTGACTAGTTAGACAGATGCTAGTTATTTTATTTAGATAGAGGCTAGGTATGTTGTTTACTTGTGGACAGATGCTAAGCATGCCATTTAGATACACGTAGACGCGTAGTTACCTTGTTGAGTTGGCAACCATTGTTTTCCAGCCACTCTATTTACTTTACAACGGAGCCTGTTGTTGGTGGACTAGGGTTCATGCCTCCTATACTCCCATCCCCATCTTGCACTTAGTAGTAAGTCTCTCTGGATAAAAACGTCTGCTGAATGCAGTGGTGGACCGTAACAAAGTACATTTAGTTGATTACCCCATTAAGACCTGAGGCGATTCTTTAAAAAAATCTAAATCCCAACAGTTTTTGGAAAAAAGATTTTTCAAAAATAGCAGATCTACAAGCTCATAGCGCGGCACTCGGTGCCGCGCTATGAGCTTGTAGATCTGCTATTTTTGAATAGCCAGAGAAATCTAAAGTGACACAGATGCGTTCCAGGTCTTAATGGGTTACTATTCTACATTGTTTTGAGTATCTGTACTTTACTTGCGTATTTGAAAACCAATGTGGTAAGCTTATGACAAAAACAAATATTGCGCTTTTGACTCCAAACGTACTAAAGTAAATTAAGAATTAACCACTTAAGCTCTATGTCAAAAATAGAGAAAATGGCAGATCTACAAGCTCGTTGTGACATGCTGTGAACATTTTTGGAAATGTTTTGGAAAATGTCTACATTTCAATACAGCATTGCATTGGTATTAAAATGGAAATGTACCAAAGGAAAGTTCAAACTGACTGAGCATTCACGTAGATGAGTATCTATACTTTGACTCAGACACAGGGGTTGAGGCCTACGGCATTTCATTTCTAATTCCTCTCACATCATTGCATCAAAGTACGCAGGTGTGTACTATCCACACAGCTATTCAAAACCAATTGATGTGGAAGGAATATTGCGATGTATTACTTACTCTATATGTGTGTGTGAGCGTGCGTGCATGCGTGTGCATGTGTGTAGACTGAAGAGCCTTAATCACATTTAAATCGTTTTTTATTGACACGTAAGTGGTGTCTCAGAGGACTATAGAAAGGCACATTAACCTCTTTGGTACCGAAACACCTGCCTCGCCATTTTACAAATTAACCGCATGAGAGGAGAGGAGAGGAGTATAGATAGAGAGATATCATATGAAAAGGGATATGAAAAGGGGAGGAGGGTAGGGGGAGAGGAGAGGGGAGGGGAGAGTTAGCAGATCTTCACTATTTTTTAAATCAATAAAAAAAAATCATTCGAGGAGAGGAGGACAACTAGAGACTGAAAGGGATATAAAAGAGAATAATATATGCATGGTGTAATAATTGTTTGGAGTTGCCTAAGGCAGCGCTTCTCAAAGAGGGGTGGGGGGACCCCAGGGCTCCTTGAGGGGGTTCCAGGCGGTCCCCAGCAAAACAGTTTAACCACTTAAGCCCTATAATACTTTGTCGTACGATAAATAGTGAAACTATTAAATAGTATATCACATCTACAAGCTCACAATTATTGCACACTTTCAAGCATTGTGATACATTTTTAGCTAGATTTTTTTACAATTTGATGCAATTTTCGCCTATAATGACCCAATGCCCACAGTCTAAAACAGGGACTGTACTAAATCTTAACTGTGCTGTACTAAACTAAAATCTTCTCTTAATGGCGGCCCCTGGCACAAGCTCCTTTCAAATGGGGGTCCACAGCCTAGCATGTATCAATTTGGGGGGGGGGCGGGGGGGTCCTTGACATGCACATGTTTGAGAGAACCACTGACCTAAGGTCTGTAAAGGTTATCACCAGTCTGGTAAACACCATAGAACCCATAGATCATAAAAATGCATTCAGCCACCGAGATGCAACACACTGAAGAGTAACAAAGAGACTTCTTGATAGACACCACACCCATTCGTTCCCATTCCCATCTATAATGTAACAGGGTCACGTCTGGCTGTCTGAAACATCATACTTCTGATGGTCGATCGCACACACACACACACACCACGCGCACGCGCACACACGCACACGCACGCGCACGCGCACACACACACACACACACACACACACACACACACACACACACACACACACACACACACACACACACACACACACACACACACACACACAAGCACACACACCACGCATGCACGCACACACGCACGTTTTAATAATCTAGATGGCCATGTAATAAATACAGATGAACCTGGTTATCGCAGATCTCACCTTACAGCTGGTCCATTAGGATGATTAGAGCTCATTCACTTAGATACCGACTATACCGGATGGAAGTCACCAATTATGTGACTCTACATTAAAAAGTGATGATTAACAATCCTGTTTGCAGATGAGTTAAAAATGACTTATTGAGGATCGGGGCATTGATCATTTGGAGAGGGTTACCTACAGAATATTGCGATTACGGCATGCATTTTGTTGCTGAAATACGCCTATGTAGAGGTAAACAATAGAGTACAGATACCGACATAGTTAAAACACATACTGTAGGGTTACTATTATTTACACAGTACAGTATATGATGTCGCTGTGTGATTGTGTGACTGCACCTGGAACATGTTGTGTTGTGTTGTGTTGTACAAACCTGTTCTCTCAAACATGTCAGTAAGATTTATTGAGTTCCCAAGTTTAACCATGTTCAACCTCGTGACAAGTTGGGAGCTTGTAGATCAGCTATCTTCACTATTTGTGGAGGATTTTTGTACTTATTAATTTTTACTGACATGCTCGTAATAGGGAAGCCAAGTTGAATGTGATCTAATCTTTCTGTCTCAAAAGATAAACACACACTTGAGTCTGTATTGCTTTTGGCAGCTAGTAGCTATGTCAAATATTTTCGTTCCAAAAAAAAAACATGCAAGCAGTGCCAGTATAAGGAGAGAAGCCTTCCTAATAATAAATACCAATTAGAATCACACCCCTCGTTCGTCAAATTAAACATATTGCCCCATTGTCGTATTATTGTCATATTATTGGCCACCGCAGGAGACCACAACTTGACGTGGTTTCACAATGTTTTGGCGTGAAATATCAAATAACCCCGTGAGATGGGAACAATGTGCTCGTAACAACACAAAGCAGTAAAACCCACATGAATAGTTGGGACATGGAACATGAAGGGAGGGCGGATTGTTTTGTCGCAGATTTGCTGTGTTCAGCACCACTGCAGATCAGCCAGACACTTTGTCATGTTATAATACGGGGGGGGGCATATATCTGATACTGTGCTGTGTCATCAAAAGAAATGCAAATGAAATGCTGAATCTGAAGGAGCAAAGAGCAGCGAGTGACCACCGAAACCGCCAGACATTGTTCTGCCTGCACTGAACTACACATTTACATGCTTATACCTCAAATAGAGCTGTGCTGAATCCACACCCGTAGTTTTACTACCCGATTAACAGTATTATGCTCTTTTGTTATGTTTCTCGCATAATGTTTCCTTTGTTTTGTGTGTTTGATGCAGTGTGAAGTGCTTTGTGACTCTGTTTTTGTGCTGTGCAAATGTTGTTTATCCCATTAAAACCGGGAAAGAATTTCATGTCATTTAAAAATGTTTGGCTATTCAAAAATAGCAGATATACAAGCTCTCAGCGCGGCACGTATTTTTGAACATTTTTGAAAAATCTTGAAAGTGTGAGAACTACCGATTTAGACGGCATTGAATCTGCCTCAGGTCTTAATGGGTTATTATTATTATTAGTATTATTATTATGTCACTAATGTGACAAGTAGAACTAAACACAAAGGAAAAGATCAGTGGCTCATCTGAGTCTTTTGTGTTCCCGTGGGAGACAGAGCCAGAGGAACAGGAAGGTCCTACAAGGAGATATTTGATCTGTCTCTCTAACCTCAGCTAAAGGAGGACAGAAGAGACAAAAACTTAATGAGCACCTGTCTACGGAGAGAGACCAGAAATTCCTGTCTGGTTTAGAGTGAGTGTGTGTGTGTGTGTGTGTGTGTGTGTGTGTGTGTGTGTGTGTGTGTGTGTGTGTGTGTGTGTGTGTGTGTGTGTTACCTGTCATGTGTTGACGGAAGGGCCACAGGTGCAGGAATTTCCTCTACTCAATTGCGTACGCACGTGGGTACGGGTGTGCGTACACACACACACAAACACACACACACGCGCGCACACACACACACACACACACACACACACACACACACACACACACACACACACACACACACACACACACACACACACAGTTTAATATTGACTTCTTTCACAGGCAAATATTTGATTCAGTTGAGTCTCTATCTTTCTTGACCTTTTCATATCTCTCTATCTATACTCCTCTCTCCTCCCCTCTCCTTTGACAGTCTCAAATGCCACATGGAAGGGTACCACAATGGAACCTAACAGGGGAGTAGCCCAGGAATTAGACATGGGGCGCAACAGTAGAATGGCCACTGTGGTTAGATTTAAAACACTGGTCTCTGGTGACTCATATTGTCCTTATAATGCATGAGGGGACGTTTTTCTATTACTTTTTCAAAAAATAAATGTATCTTTATTGATTTTTATTTTTTCATTTTCTAACATTAGACATAAAAGAAGAAGGACAATATCAGTCACTAGAACCAGGCACATGTGTTTTCAATTAGTCTAAGTTGAATGGGCTTACGTATGGGGGATGGTGTCGTGTCTGATCAAATGAACATCAAATTGAAATATTGAATCAAGCAGCTTACAAACTGACTCGGGTGCACACACAAAAGCCAGAGTAGAAGATAGAAGGACAATACCCTCTTTAAATCAGAAATAGATCTTTGGTTCATTCTTTCAATGAATTCCCCGAAGAAGACCTTGCTAGGTCGAAACGTTGGTTTCTCATTCAAATAAATCCTAAATCGTGGCTACGAGTGTGCAGCCTTTTCTTTACTCTCATTCTTTCAATGACATATATGCGTTCACACTGGCAGATGCAAAAGATATAAAGCTACACAGCATAATACTGTAGCTTTGTGTCTGAAGTTGAAGCCAGCTCAACTTATTTGTACCTGTACAGTAGCTGTTGTAGCAGCTAGAAATGTCAAATGTATCTTTGTATCTTCATCAGTAGTGTTGATTTTGACAGCAAATTTTGATTTAGTTTTAGTCATAGTCTTTTGAATCAAATTCCATTAAGTTTTAGTCATATTTTAGTCATCTGAAATGTTTTACTGTTAGTCTAGTTTTAGTCGACTAAATATCATAAGATATATAAGATATATAAAACTACAGTTGATTTAGACGACTAAAATGTATCTTGGCGGTGCCTTTTTGGCGTCGTAATGGCTGATTTTACACACACATGCTGAAAATAGCCGATCTACAAGCTCACAACGCGTCAGCTTGTAGATCTGCTATTTTCAGAGCGCAACACCCGAGCGCAACCAAACATAAAATGACTCGTCTTTTAGTTCTACTGGATCTCCTCTCCACTAGTCCCTCACTAACATTGTAGTCTCGTTTTTATTTGTTGACGAAATTGTCAATACATTTAGTCTTAGTTTTAGTCATCATAGCTTAGTTTTTATTTCGTTTTTATTTCGTTTTCGTCAGTGAAAAAAGGTAGTCGACGGATTTTTTTTGTCATAGTTTTAGTCGACGAAATCAACACAGATCTTCATGTCACTGGCTTCGATTGAAATCTAGATTAGTATCTTTGTAGCTGTCAGTGCGAATACAGCAATACAGTAGATGAGTCATTTTCATTTACTAATTTCTAAGCAGCAGAATATCATATGCTGCCATTATTCTACACCGTGCATCTCTGTGGGTGTGAAGAGTTGGCTAGGGACCAAGGAGCACCCATGTTTGTTCCTGTTAGTGCATGCTGCTGTGTCCTTGTGTTCACTAGACACCTACGGTACATACTGCAGTCTGCATCTTCTCTACAACGTTGAAATTGCCTGTGGGTTTTTTGAGGGATTGTCTGTGTGCCCGGATTAACAGTGGGGGAAGAAGTGTTTTACTCTAAGTAAAAGTATCAACACCACAATGTAGAAATACTCTGTTACAAGTACAAGTCTGGTGTTCAAAATGTACTTGAGAGTACAAAAGTATTGGCATCAAAATATACTTGAGTAAAAGTACTCATTATGCAGTATGTCCCATTTCACAGGTTCGTCATGTATTAAAATCTTTTGAAAATAGCATTTCTAGATGGGCCAGGGCTATTTTCAAATAGCCAAAGTATATATAGGGTTGAAGTGGTTCATGTATGTATTGTAATAATGTTCAAAATCTTCAAAGTAACTAGTAACAGTTTTCAAATAATTGTAGTGGAGTAAAAAGTACAATATTTGTCTGAGATGTTTGTGGAGTAGAAGTAAAAGTATTGAAGATTGGAATTACTCCAGTAAGGTAAAAACAAATATCAAAATTGTACTTAAGTACAGTACTTGAGTACATGTACTTAGTTACACCACTGCGGATTATCCCCAAATATGGACATAATCCGGCGATTGAAAGTCGCACTCAAAACCCACCTCTTCAGTCTTCACTCTTTACAACACCCACTGATCTTCTACACAGGTCTATCAGACATATTATCTGAGAAATATGAAACAGGACGAGACATTTTTAGGCAGTGAAAATATGACTGTAGAACTGCGAACAAATCACAATACACCGTATGACACAACATGGTTAGAAAAAACTGCATTTGTTATAGGATGTGGATTGATATTGAGACAGAAATGGTAAGACAATATGATTGCAGCAAGAGTTCTTTTTATTACTATTGCATTATTAAATGTTTGTTTTCCTTCGAGCTCCAGAGCACAAACACTATGAGCAGAGCACACAACTAATCGTATAGTGCAGTCTGATAACAAATAGATTGAAAACATTTTATTTATAAATATAAGTGTGAACATTATATTTGATCTTGGCGTTCAGGCTCTGCTGGATATTTCACCCTTCTCAGCACATTAGAAGACAACCATTTAAGAGCAGGGTACATATACAGTACATACTATATCGTCTCTGTCAGGCGGAAAACTGTTACTTTTCAGGATTCAAATAAAAAAATTGCAAATACATCTAAAGCTAAAACCGCATCGCTTCGCGCCACGTTTCGAGCTTGCGGATCGTGCTGGGAGCAAACACACAAACAAACAAACAAACAAACGCATACCAACCTAGAGGAACAACAGTAGACGAGCTGAGCTTAAATAAACCGCCAGACTGGTCAGCTGCTTGACACGTCAGTGTTGCAGACACCTTAAATATACATCATGAACAAAGTGGCGTGTGTAAACGTCTCGAGTGTATCTGCCTGAACTAGCTCTCAGGCTGTACGCATCATATCAGGAATTTTGGCAGTGTGTGTGTGTGTGTGTGTGTGTATATTTTGGAGTTGATTGAGAGTGAGGTTTTCTCTACATAAGAAGAACCTGAATGAGTGTGTACACCAACCAATACAACCTCCATGCGAGACGATAATGAGGATTAAGCGATAGAATAAAACTCACATCACATTTCCTCAGTTGCTAAACACTTCAAGTTGTTTCTTGTCTCTCATTGCTTTCCCTGGCACCCTCCTGCTCCTGTATAATTTGATTGATAGACTCTCAACCCCCTGGTGGGCCCTGAGGATATTGCAAGTGGGCCCCCAAACTAATCATTAAACTAAACAGGCTGTGAAAATGCACACGGCCCACCCAAGTGCCGTGTTAAGTGGTCAGATGGACCCCGGTCCCATTTGTACACTATCAGAGTTACAGACCATTTGGAACTCCTCTCAACGACCACTGAGGGTCCCGAGGACCTCGCTTTGAGAGCCACTAATATCTAACAGTAGTCAAACCTGAACACACACATGAAACAAACACTGCTGCTCAATGTGTTCCAAAAAGGGAAAATGGAAAGTGTAATGACTGGTTACTTAGTCCTGAAAGATTGACGGGCTTCTCCCAAAGGTGATGATTAACTCACTGCATTCCAATCTGATGCTGTCAAGGTAGAGAGAGAGAGAGAGAGAGAGAGAGAGAGAGAGAGAGAGAGAGAGAGAGAGAGAGAGAGAGAGAGAGAGAGAGAGAGAAGAGAGTAACATGTCCCTGTGAAAGTCACATGAATCACTCACACACACACACGCGCGCACCGTCGCACACACACATGCGTGTCCACACACGCGCGCACGCACGCACGCACGCACACACACACACACACACACACACACACACACACACACACACACACACACACACACACACACACACACACACACACACACACAAGCAACCCTTATCTTTGGGTCAGCTGTCGGCATAAGTCCTCTATTTACAGTATTTTTGTATATGTAACTGTTTAGTGTGTATGGGTCTTTTGCCGGCAATCCCATCATTGACAGAACACACACACACGCACGCACGCACACGCACACACACGCACACACACACACACACAGGCTCGCGTTTGAAAGGTTTGACCTTGAGGGGCTTAACCTGCCCACCCTTATGCATCATTAAACAGCGTAAACAATGAGGTAAACATCTCCGAGGATCAGAGGCATACGGCCACTCAATCCTCTACGTGCTGTAAAATCCTCAGTGTTCATGTAACTCTGAGAGTGTACAAATGGAACCAAATGGACCCATTTGAGGGTCCATTTGGTTCCATTTGTACGCTCTCAGTGTTACAAATGGAGAAAATAACACACTGGATTGTACTGTGTTTGGAAAATAAAGAAAGGATATATCAATATTGTTTATTGCACTTTTATTTGTGTCCTCCATGCTTCTCTGTTTCTAGGGAAGTGTTGTGAATTTGGATCTTTCACTATGGTAAATGAATAAAATTATGCATTTATGTATCATATAAATGCACCATTAGGTCCAAGTATGTTGTGCATGGTTTATCTCTTAGCTCTTGCTCTACTAGATTAGTATTAACTCAGACCGTATAGTAATATTGGAGTTGAATACATGTTAATATAATGATATATTTATTTACCTACCTACAATATTTAAGAAATAATACACAAGATGATACAATGAGATATCTTGATTATGTGTGTCGGCCCAAGGCAAAGCAAAGTGCCTAAACACACACACAGCCATGATAATATAATGCAATATATCACAGCCTCTTGTGTATAATGATTGTTTTTAGAACATGATTGCCAGCGATTAACAAGAAGGGTCACCCAACATATTAACCAAAAACACAATTTTAACAATTGACTTTACTTTTCAATTCATGTCTATGGTTGCTAACTAAAGCCTTGTTCCAAAGACCCCAAATTGATATATATTTGGCCACGGACCCCCATCTGAAAATGTTTTGTGCCAGGGATCCCCAACGACCTCCAGAGGATAGGAGATCTGTGTAAAAATGATAATAATAATTCGACATTTTCTAAACATTTTAGATATTTTTCAAAAATGTACAAGCTCGCAGAGCAGTACGACGCGCTGTGAGCTTGTAGATCTGCTATTTCTTAATAGCCAACGCATAAAATATGGATAAAGGGGTTAAAATGATTATGATGATGTATTAACACATTTTGCTGTGGAACCCCCTCGGACCCCGCTTTAAAGAACCAATGCTCTACACACTGTGGACTCTATCAATCAAAAAGACAAATGGCCTTTAAACAAAAGAATTGCAGTGGCGAACACCAGGCAAAACACATACAGTATGTGCATAATATGTGTATATAATGGATGCACAAGCTGTGAATAGTGCACCACACATTTGGAGAGCAGAACCACTCACATGAATTGATTAGCCAATAGAATAAATATGAAACACAATTCCTGGCTATGGTTTTAAAGGGACGTACAGAATGTTGTATAATGGAATATGGCTTTCTTATAATATGTGGAAATACAAAACCGTCAAAATCCCACAAGGAAAGTCCAAGTGACTTTATTTGCATAGCACATTATTATAAAGAAAAGGCAATTCTTCACCGTGTTAAGGCATGAAGCATTTAAAGTCAAAAGATAAAGATTTTCGAAGAAATAAAAAATGAAAAGAATAAAATGGATTAAAAAGAAAATACATAAACACTATCAGTAATGTGCTCAAATCATCAATATTTTAATAGCATTTATGTTTCTGTTGAATTTTGTCCCTAATTTACAAATACAATTTCCAATCTGCCTGTTGGAAATTAATCCGCGCTGGGAAATAGATGTTGAGAGATTAGCTTGGATCAAGATTAATCCAAATCCCTGAAGTGTGCAATGCAGAAATGTGTTACATTAGAAGGCCCTGTCGTTACATTCCAGTGTGAAGGGCTGTGTTTCTCAGGGCAGGGGCTTCTCAAAAAGACACACGGTTCCGAATGTCCCTGCTGCTAGCCATTCTAGAGGCAGAGCTTTAAGAGAGACTGCATGTGATGCTACGTATGAAGCCAGAGGGCATGTGTTTGTGTTGTTATGAGGTCTTCTGAGCCTCACTCTGCATGGGGCCGAAGGTAATGAGACGCTGGCCTCCAGCTTTAAACAGTAAAACATCAACATGTGTGTGCGTGTGTGTGCGTGTGCGTGTGTGTGTGTGTGTGTGTGTGCAAACTGTAAACTTTTGAAAGTTGACAGCAGTATTTTTATATTTTGCATTCACTTGGTATAAAATCTTTGCGACAAGTAGCAGTAATGTATTCAAAATGTAAATTAATAAAGTTAGTTGCTCTGTTTATTCAAACTTCAAACTCTCACTCTCTCTCTCACTCTCTCTCTCTCCCCCCACACACACACGCGCACACACACATGCACGTACGCACGCACACACATGCACGCACGCGCACACACACACACACACACACACACACACACACACACACACACACACACACACACACACACACACACGCACACACACAAACGCCTGCACGCACGCACACACGCACGCACGCACACCTCAACCTGAATCTTTTCCTAATCGTCAGCCTACTCTAAAACTGTTATTTAACCATAAAACGTCCATTTCTCTCGTGAGGACCAGGAAAAGTGTCCTCACAAATGTCTGTTTCTCAAGTTCGACCATACTTGTGGGGACATTTGGACCTCACAAATACAGCAATACAAGTGCACGCGCACACACACACACACACACACGCGCGCGCGCGTGCGCGTGCACGGAGCCCCTTCCTTCAATGCCTCAAACAGAGCATAGCCAATTAAGGAAGCTGCCCGGCATTGCTTGGGGTTACTGGAAGCACACAAAAGGCTTTTGTGGAGCTGCCTGGGGCTGACACACTCTGAATGTATGGGAAAAGATTAGCCACGCAGACATTAACATATGACCGCTAACTGTCCGTTAAACATGTGTGTGATTATCCAACACATACATATTTTTAGGAACCTCATTATCATATTTTCTATCATATATATTCTGTTTGGCTAAATCGTTACCGAGCCAGATTACAAATTTACTGTACGTTTGCGGAAAGTTTTACTGCATTTGAGAGTTGATCTTATGCATAATTGCAAAAAAATTCTTTCCGTCCGGAGATGTAAATTGCTCACACGTATTTAACCGCATGAACCCTATAGCGTCGCTATTCTGGGGGTTGAACATTCTTGGGAAATAGCAGATATAGCAAGCTTGTAGATCAAACTATTTTCGGCGAAGAGATTTGGTGTAGATGGAAAAAAGGAGTAGACCAAGGATAGAGCTCTGGGGTACCCCGGTCACCTACAGGGTTTAAGTGGTTAAAGGAATTGAAAAGGTGAAATATGTATGGTAGACATAAGACATGTAGAAAAAGACAGAGAGAGAGGAGGAGGAGGAGAGGAGAGGAGAGAACTAGAGGTGAAAGGAATGAGGAGAGAGAGAGAGAGAGAGAGAGAGAGAGAGAAGGGGGAGAGAGAGAAGGGGGAGAGAGAGAAGGGGGGAAGGGAGAGAGAGGGAGAGGGAAAGGCAGGGGGAGATAGAGCGAGAGAGAGAAAGAGAGAGAATTGGGGCATGTGCATGTCTGACTCATCAAGAATCAACAATACGGTCGAAAGAGTGTGTCCTGGTCATTGTGACAAACATGGAGGTGTGTCTGGTGTGTGTAGATATGAAGGCAGAAGGATTCAGCACTCCCTCCATGCATCTGCAGAGTTCCATCATGTCAGCCACAGAGCATTAGGAGGCAGCAAAGTGTGAACCGAAACGTGCTGGTCAAGATATGAAGCATGAAATACATGGCAACGCCAGCACTCCTAATGGGTTTGTGTGGGCCTCAAGTTAAACCGCATGCTACTCTAGTAGCATGCGACCCAAACAATGGGTCAGGACCCACGTTTGGGTCGTGGACCATTTTTTATGGGTCACAAGTAAATATCCCCTTTTTTCATCTCCTACATACATTTTTTTTTATATATATATTTAGAAATCATTTAAAAAAATTACAACTTTTTATCAATTAAAAACTATTTAAAAATGTAAAAAAGTATTTCATAAATGAAACCAGAAAATCTAATAAATTCCATGAATAAAAAAATAAAAAACGTTTAAAAAGTAGTGAAAATAGCAGAGGTACAAGCTCACAATGCGGCGCGAAGCAACGCGTTGTGAGCTTGTAGATCTGCTATTTTCAATAGTTTGGGTCCCGGGCAAACATCTAGTTTCTCTTTTTGAGTCTTGAGCTAAAACGTTTGAGAACTACTGGAGCAGAGAGATAGGAAACAGGGCTAGAGTAACAGAGTGACATGCAGCTAAGGTCTGCCAGGCTCGGGAATCGAACTCCGGACTCGCTGCAAGGCATCAGAGTCTACACGATACGCAACTCAACCACTCGGTTATCAGTGAAAGGACATTAACACATCACAACCAATATACAATTTAATCTCTGTCGTTCAACGGCGTTGCACACACACACCAAAACAGCAGATATACATGCTCACAACGCATCGCATCGCACAACGCGTTGTGAGCTTGTACGTCGGCTATTTTCAGCACCGTTGTACGATGAAGCACAAATCCATGGCTTCACCACCCTGACTTCCTGTTTTGGCAGGCAGAGGGAAATAGATCAGTTTTATGATCCGTTTCCTGACTGAGTTGTTATAGCAGCATGAAGACAATACTTGATCCTCTCCAAGGACGACCCCATGCCTAATATTTTATTGTCTCTGTCGGGTGGAAATCTCATATATTTCCAAAGCTGTTACTTTTCAGGATTGGAATTTAAAAGTAGCAAACCGATCTACAAGCTCAAAACGCGTCGCGATCGACTATTTTTGCTACTTTTGTGACACTGCAGTATGACGAAGTAGGGCATTAAATTATGAAAAGATCATAAAAAGTCCGACAGCAACGTTATGCTCAACGTCATATGACGGTATCGCACAGCGTAAGTAGCAGATCTACAAACTCGCAACGCGCCATAGATGCAACATGCTGTGAGCTTGTAGATTGGTTTAAAACGAAAGTTCTCCAAACTAAAGTACTGTTCGCGCCACGTTTCAAGCTTGTAGATCTGCTATTTTTGCTATTTTTGAATTTGAGGTTTCCTTCCGACAGAGACCTTTTTTAAAATATCCCCATATGAGGCGGCCATGAACCATTTAATCTTTAATACACGGCACATGCCTGTTTAAAAAGCTTGAGGTTATCAGCGTGACGTTATCAAAACTAAATAAACTATATATTTATTTTGGGATTTGTGGCGCTGCTTCATATATCAAGACACTGGCCTCACTGGGATTTCCTGAATAATTAAACAAATACATAAATACAAATAAGTATAAATAAATGTTGCCATTGTTTCATCTTTTTTTGTCGGCACGGTTCTGGAATGAGAAGAATGCGACACGTGAAAGCCAGAGCCTGCTAAAAGGGACATTCCTTCTCAGTGGTGGAAAGTAACTAAGTACATTTATCAAAAGATTTGTATACATTTTATAAATTTGAAAACTTGTGAAATGGGACATTCTGCATAATGAGTACTTCTACTTTTGGTACTTTAAGTACATTTTGATACCAATACTTTTGTACTTTTACTCAAGTACATTTTTAATTCCGGACTTTCACTAACAGAGTATTTCTACATTGCAGTACGTATTGATACTTTTACTTAAGTAAAAAATGTGAGTACTTTTTCCACCACTGTTCCTTGTCTCTCTCTGACTATGCCAAGCACTTTGATGTACAGCACCGAGCTCTGTGTGAACACTCTGATATGGGCAAGACTTGACATGATGTACCCTATACCCTGGCACACACACTGCACTGGAGAAGGAATTTGCACACAATGAAAGTATATTGTCTATTGTCGGGTGAAGTCCAAAACTGTTACTTGCTTGTAGATCTGCTGCTTTTGATACTTTTGTGTGATGCTGTAGGGTGGTCAAGTAGGGCGTTAATTTACGAAAACAACTCAAAAAGTTACAAATATGGAGAGAAGTGGTTTCTGCCCGACAACAACGATATGCACCCTCGACACACACACACACACACACACACACACACACACACACACACACACACACACACACACACACACACACACACACACACACACACACACACACACACACACACACACACACACACACACACACACACAGGCAGGATGCCCACTGTGCTTCCTTCAGGAGGGCACACCTGCGAAGATGCGTCAAACAAGTGTGTGCTACAACAGCTGTTTTACACACACACACACACACACACACACACACACACACACACACACACACACACACACACACACACACACACACACACACACACACACACACACACACACACACACACACACACACACACACACACACACACACACAGTGTCTTGTCTCATGCTATCAGAGCTGTGATTAATAACTGCCTCAGTCTCTCTAGCTGTGTGTGTTCTCATGAATGTTTGTCTCTTTGAATGTCAACTGTTAGTTGTCTTGGAGGCATGACATAAGTATGTATGTGTTCTTCTAACCAACTTGGGGCCGCAGTGCAGGGCTCAGGTGATGGAGCGGCCACATAGGAAAGGGACGGTTGCCGGTTCAATCCCCGGCTTCCCCTGAGTTAGTGTCGTTAGTGCCCTTGAGCAAGACACTGAACCCCAACCCGATGAGCAGGTTGGTGCCTTGCATGCATGGTTTCCTCTGCCGTTGGTGTGTGAATGTACAGTAATGCACACTTTAAAGTGTTTTGGGTAAAGGCGCAATATAAATGCACTATTTACCATTTTAACTAGTGTTGCCAAGTCCGCTAATTATAAGTGACTTTGGGCTTGTTGTTCTGTAAAGTTGCTTATAAATATTGGTAGTTGCGGCTTTTTTGGGCTTGTTTCTAAAAGTGTAGTTGCTTATTTTGGGCTTGCTTCCTAACGTTGGTTCTAAAACATTTTCATGTCAAGGACGGACCGTCAAATGAATATGTATTTGTCCGTGGAAAATATCTTGTGCCCTCTCAACTTCCTCATCCGCTCGTCGACATGTTTTGTACATGAGAAACTAAAAGCCCTTGAGGGAAGAATACAGACAGCTGTCTCATAAAACTGTCGTAAATCATCTCTCTCTCTCACACACACACACACACACACACACACACACACACGTTACTGTAAGTGCAAAGGACGGCCATTTAGGATGAATCCCGTAATGGTGTGACTATGAATAAATGATGGTCTCAGCCATACATAATGCATGTTGCCATGTATGTCAAAGAGCTGATCCACAGCAGGTTGCCACCCACCTTAGACGACCTATCAATACAGCCCACAACACCTAGACGCTGCCCTCTCCCACCTGGAGAAGAGATAGACCTGCATACTGTACATTAAAAAATGTTAAAAAGCTGTTGACCCATTAAAACTGGGAAAGCATCTGTGTCATTTTAGATCTTAGCTACAGAAGCAACATACGTTTTTTTCAGAAAACTCTTAGGATTTAGAACAGTGGTTTGGAACAGTGGTTCTCATAAATATATCTGCTATTTTTTTTGGGGGGGGGGGGGGTGTTTGACAAATATCTAATCATTCAGATTTTTTTTTTTTACACAAATCTTCTCTTTTCGAGGGCCCTGGCACAAAACATTTTCCGATGGGAGTCTGCGGCCAAATACATATCATTTTGGGTGGTCCTTAGCACAAAAAAAGTTTGAGAACTACTGGTTTCGAAGACATTATGTAGAATCGGCCTCAGGTCTTCATGGGTTAATAGTTCACAGCTCAGTGTTCGACATCATAGTCCTCCCCAGACTGGCCATCAAGCTCAGAAAACCTATTAGGTCTCAACCTCTGCAGCTTGATCCTGGACTTTCTGTCAGCGTGACGCCAGGAGGTGAGGATGGGCTACAAGACCTCTGCCCCCCCCCCCCTGAACCCCAACACAGGGGTCCCCCAAGGCTGTGTTCTGAGCCCTCCCTTCTCTACTCACACACAGCTCCAAGCTGGTGGTCCAAGTTGGCTGATCATGACAGAACAGTGATGGGACTGATCGCTGACCATGATGAGACAGACTGCCAGCAGAGAGGTACTATGGAGCAGTGGTTCGGGACCCCCAGGGGTGGTCCCCAAATTATTTCTTTTTTTCTGGGGGGGGGGGGGTCCCCAGATGACAGTAAAAGTGTCAATTTAAGGACTTTTAAGACTTTTAATACCTTTAAAAAAAAAGAAAGAAAGGAAAATAAGTGAAATGAAAAAGACGGGCGGCCATAGCTGAGTGGTTAGTGAGCCCACCTAGGGAGCCAGAGGCCCTGGTTGCCACAGGTTCGATTCCCGGCCAAGCCAGCATATGCGTCGATGAAATGAAATTTGTCCCTGAGCAAGACTCTTAACCCCTAATTGCTCACAGGTTCTCATTGGAAACAAGACCGCAAGGACTTTCATGAACGACCTGTTAAAAGGAATTATCCTTATCCTTATCCTAGACCATTACTGCATCAAAAGTAATCAACAAACTGTACTATAAAAACTGGTCAAACATTGGCCAAATAATATAAGAAAGACGCAAAAATTGTGCAAATAGACGATTTACAAGCTCACAACGACTCACGTTGGGAGGCGTTGTGAGCCTGTAGATCAGCTATTTTCACAATATTTATCTGTGGAACCGAGTCAAACTAAATGTAATGCCTCAACTCCTACAATTCCAAGTGCTTGTCAGGTCAGGGGGGTCCCCAGTTCAAAATACGATTATTTTGGGGGGTCGAGGCCTGAAAAGGTTGAGAACCACTGCTATAGAGAACCTGACACAATGGTGCCAGGAGAACAACCTGGCTATCAACGTCGACAAGGCTAAAGGGCCAATCATGGACTATACTACAGGAGGCCGAGGAGAGAGAGAGAGAGAGAGAGAGAGAGCACACACCCATCTAGATCGACGTCAATGACAAACTGACCTGGGCTGGGACGTATACACTCCAACCAAGCGGGTGAGGAAGGAAGTCACAGTTAACGCCTCTAATATCTCACTTTAAACTGAAGACGTTCGGCATGAGCCCCAAGGTCCTACGGTTCCTTTTTACAGAGGAGCCAATCAACAGCATCCTGACATGGCTGCATCACAGCCTGTATGGGAACTGTACTGACCTCAAACCACCAAGCACAATGCAGAGGGCCAAGCGAACAGCCAAGCACAGCAGTGGATGGGAACGTATTCACTCCATGGAGATTTAAAGGGCTAGTTCACCCCCAAAAACATTTTTTTTTCCTATCGATTAGTCCCTCACCCTATGGAGACTTGAATTCATGGATATATTTTTGTTTTTGTCGCAGTCCTAAGCCAATAATTTGATGACCAGCGGACCAGTATGCAGACACAAAGCGGACACAAAGGAGACTCTTTGTGTCTCCTACCAGAACCGCTGCCGGTCATCAAATTATTGGCTTAGGAATGCGACAAAAACAAAGAAATATCCATGAATTCAAGTCTCCATAGGGTGACTAATCGATAGGAAAAAGGTCACTTTGGGGGTGAACTATCCCTTTAACACATTCCTAAATATAAGTTGCGTTTGGCACCCAGGGACCAGCTCAACAGCATTGACAGGATTCATGGAAATGAATGTCCAAAACTGTTACTTTTCAGGATTCTAAAAAATTGCACAAGGACAAGCTCAAAACCCATCACTTTTCGAGCTTGTAGATCTGCTATTTTTGATACTTTTGTGGGACGCTGTAGCATGATCAAGTAGGGCATTCATTTACGAAAAAAACACAACAAGTTAAAATATGGAGATAAGAGGTTTCTGCCCGACAACGTTATAATAAGCATTTAGTGAGGACCATTTATACGAAGACATGTAAATGGTTAATTGTAATGCAGAGTAACTGTCTTGGGTAAATTGTGGAAACTTCACGTACACTGAGACCGTTGCCGTTGGCAACCGAGGCCTATGCAGCCGTTAGAGGTTTGATGAACTTGACTTCCTGGTATTCATCCACTTCCTTCCTGTTAGCCAATTAGATGGTGGCAGTTTGCTCTTCAGGCTGCATATCTGACCTGCTAGGATGTGATGTAGAGGCTTGCTTCACATAGAGTCATGGACACACAGAGAGAAATCCTTGGGTACATTTTTTCACACGTGATTCATTGGGGTTAATTCATTACAGTTACACATTTCTTTCAACATTTGTCAATCTTTTTCAAATAGACGAAAAACAAAATATTGCATAAGTCTTTAAACTGTTCCTCATATTGATGGGGGACCCCATGGAACCTCCTCAAGGACCCCTGGGGGGGGGGGGTCCCCGGACCCCACTTTGAAAACCAATGACATACAGAGCAGAGGGTCCTTGACATGAAGAAGTTTGAGAAGCACTGATAGAGAACACCCCCAGACCCTCAAAGAGAACGTAACTGCTCCCACGGGGGGGAAGGAAGCCATGGAATAGATCCTCAGGTGATGGCGGTTAGGGTCTCTAACCCTAGCCGCCCTCAGGACAGGTTAGGAAGGCTGACTCAGTACATTACTCTGACCCAGTTTCCTTCCCTTCTCCCCCCCACCCTCTCTCTCTCCTTATCTTCCACCCATCCATCCCTCCCTCCCTCCCCCGTCTCCTCCCTCCTTTCCTGGTGTAACTGATAGCCTTCATCACAAGAGAGAGAAGCCATCTGGGAACAACGTTAAGAGGAAATGTACTGCGGGGGGGGACTGGGTCAGGGGTTGGGTCACAGGCAGGCAGGCAGGCAGGCAGACAGACAGACAGACAGACAGACAGACAGACAGACAGACAGACAGACAGACAGACAGACAGACAGACAGACAGACAGACAGACAGACAGACAGACAGACAGACAGACAGACAGGCACGCACGCACGCACGCACGCACGCACGCACGCACGCACGCCATTCCAAACCCCATGCCCGTCAGTCAGGCTGCCCCTCCCTGTCAGCTGTGAGCGGGTTCCCCCTCGACTTTACCCCCAGGTCCCCTTCGGCCTTCTGAAGATCTGCTTTCACCAAAACGTGACAGATGCTCTTTGACATGGGAGCTGCAGAGATGCTGCAGAGGGGCTCATAATTGAGCGTGCGTGCGTGCGTGCGTGCGTGTAAATAGACATTCAAACAACCATGTACAATAAGATCTATTTTGAAGCGACAGAATTCATGGCAGCTTTACACTCAAGGTTTTTATTAGTAATATTATATATTTTTGTGTGTGTGTGTTACTATTATTTGCCTGCTGCACCTGTAATAAATGCATTTTTATGGATATTTTACTATTCATCTGTTCTTGCCCTCCTCTTTGCTTGTGTTGACAATGGAATGGAATACATTAAATATTCAAAATAGAACAAGCAAACAATTCATGCTATTTCTACGTTCCATGCTACAGTACAGTACATCCATGTTTGTTTACATTGATAAAAATACTAACCAATCCCCTATCTCTCTCTCCCCCCCACTCACTCTCTCTCTCTCTCTCTCTCTCTCTCTCTCAGACACACAACCCACCCACCCTGTGAGTCTAGTTAGGACCTCTTTGTTGTGTGAGAAAGTGTGTGTATCTTCACTGGGACATGCCCAGACATGCCAGACAGAGGAATGCATGTTCTGGGTGATTCTGGCAGACAAGGAGGAGGCTGTTTCTGCTCTGCATGTACTAACAATCACAAGCACAAGGTCAGTCACCCTGTGGCCCCGAGCCCAGGCTACCAGCATCATCAATACAATGCCCACCACTAGAAGCACCAGTGTGGGAACACCTCTGTGGAATGTCCTTAGCACTGTAAACACGCACGCACGCACGCACGCACGCACGCACGCACGCACACACACACACACACACACACACACACACACACACACACACACACACACACACACACACACACACACACACACACACACACACACACACACACACACACACACACGTATTACTGTACTTGTGAGGACATCAACATTTTAGGAAAGTGATTTTATGAATGCATTTTTACTTTTTAATTTCTTGCCAGTTTTTGACATTGTTCGTCCTCTTATCCCCGTTATGAAAATGTTCTTCTTTGATGCGATCCAGGCGTCATTTGGTAACAGTTGTACTTTACAACTTGGCCTTGGTGTCACACAGTGTCTTTATTGTAAACACAATTTTCTTTCCCACCATGGATCCTAACGCAGGCACGCAGGCACGCACGCACACGCACGCACGCACGCACGCACACACGCGCGCGCACGCACGCACGCACGCACGCAGTGGTCTCTGTGGACTTGGCTGCTTAAACTGATATATGGTCTGTCACATAAGAGGGTTTTAGAGAGAGAAGTGTTGAACTGCTCCTTAATCCAAATGAATCTCCACTGGAAAAGACCAGTGAGAGGAAGGAAAGAAAGACAGAAAGAAAGAAAGAAAGAAAGAAAGAAAGAAAGAAAGAAAGAAAGAAAGAAAGAAAGAAAGAAAGAAAGAAAGAAAGAAAGAAAGAAGAGAATGAGATAGTGGCATCATTTATTATGATGGATACTGTATGTGTTGAGGCCATTCTACAAAATGTGGCATGTCTCATTTTCATTATACAAGATATAGCTACTATATCATTCTAACAATCATATTAGTCCGACAGTAAATAACCATAAATAATGAAGACACTAATAAACTGTTTCCAAAGGCTATTCAAAATTAAACCCTATGAAGTTGTGTCAAAACATCTTGGCTAGAAAAGCAATTACAAATTGTTGCTGTCGGGTCGAAACCTTGTATCTTCAAAACCGTTCCTTTTGGTTACAGTGAAAATAGCAGATCTATAAGCTGAAAATAGCAGATCTATAAGCTCACAACGCGTCGCAAAGCGACGCGTTGTGAGCTTGTAGATCTGCTATTTTCACCGCTTTTGTGAGACACTCTTGTATGATGAAGTAAAACATTCATTCATTCATTCACGGAAAGAAAAAGACCCCTAAAAAGTTGAAATATGGAGATACAAGGTTTCTGCCCAACAGCAACGAAATGTGCCAAACCATTGCAGTAAATAAAGCACACAGAAGTAGATACAGTTTAACTGAAGGAATAGCAAGAAGTTGAGATCAAACTTGTCAAGACTTTGGTAACTTGCCAGATATGTCCACTGCAATCCTTACTACTGCACCACCTATTTACATTTTCGCTAGTGATCATGATTTTATACCTGTCTGGTCTATTACATATTAGGCAATCATTTTTTTTTTAAAGAGCATTGGGTTAGTCTGCTGTCAGTCTGCTTATTGAATACGTGTTTCTATTCGTTGGTTGGTTGATTGATTGATTGAATAGTTTACTGACAGTTTAAAAGTAGCCTACAGCAGTGCGTAAAAAACAACAACCAAATGGACAATCACAAAAACGCCAAAGGCTTGTTTCCATGGCGGTCCATGTAAACGTTCAACAACTAAGACAAGCAACAAGACAACAAACGATGCAATACAAAATACATATGCCACTCACAAGTGATTGTTGTGAAGCTCACTGAGTGAGTTGTTTGCAACCCTGGGGGCAGGCTAGTTGGAAAATGTATTTAGCTAAGACCAAATAGAATTTCAGTAGAGCCGTGATTTTAGGGCAGAGCTAAACATTTTTAGGGAATTGAAAAGTTTCAGGGCTGCTGGTAGAGCACTCCACTGTGTAGTGGCCGCGTAGTAGAATGCATTTTTTAACCTTGAGTGACTCGAATTTGTAGGGGAAACTGGGATTAGCCACTTATTTCTATGCACTAGTCATAGCCATTCTCAAACCAAGGCAGTCCATTTGAATATGGCTCCTTTCTAAACTGGATCTCTGCTACTTCAATGCTGACACACATGGTGCTGCTTATAAAGTGTTGCCTGCACCTTTCTAGTTCAGTAGTGTCTTGCATTGCTATAAAGTTATACTGAAATTCTATGCCTTACTTTGGGCCCGCTATTGTGCACCCATGGGTGCACCCATGGGTGAACCTGATCTAGCTTAACAACATGCTGCTTGGATAATTCAGGGAGCATCTTGAGCCATGAGCACCAAGTATACTGTATGTATCCCATTGGTTGCAAATGTTTAAATCTATGACAAGACTGTTCCTGACAGAACTGACTTTTCTTATGATACAAGTAAGACGCGCGAACGCTGGAAGCGAACGCAGCTCGAAAATAACAATAAGAAGAATAGAAAGGAATGAGCAATTACTTGCCATCCGGCCTGAAATATGCACAAATGACATGGAATTCTTAGATATCCCAATAGATGAACTTGTGTAGATGCTTGTAGATGTGTTTTTTTTTGACTGTCGCTGCTATATTTTTCTCAGAGGAGTGTAATTAGTCACCCAGGGGCACAGGCGAATTTCAGCCACACTGTTGTGCATGCAGGCAATGAGAGCGTGACTCACATGGGGGCAGCCAATGAGAGCGTGAGTGACATGGGGGCGCGGCTGCACACATACTGCACACAGACAGACAGACACACAAGCCGAGCCGAGTGTCATAGTATGCTCCACTTGGTCGGAGGTTCGCCGCGCCTCCTTCCGCGTTCGCAATTATGTATAAACAGTCACTTATTATATTTGGATAATTTAGGAGGATGTGTGTTTATTGAGAATAATATTACCCTTTTCCCCAGGGTGACATGTCATCTTCTCTTGTTCATGATCTACATGTTTAAAGGTCATTGTCGGAGGACATTGCTGGCCTCCCCTCTGCAAATCCACAGTTTAAACTTGGGAAAAGGCAGAGTGAAGGGATGATCAGGGGAACATGTTTTGATCAAGGAACCTCATAGACTGTGCTCGGAGGGGAACTAGTATGGCATTAATGGCAATTAACGCAAAGGGGAAGTAAAGTTATACCGGGTTAACAAGCCATTCTTTCAAGCTGCAAGCCAGTTTATGAGTCTTATAACGTCACTGTGAGGCTTTCTCAAAGCAGTACATATACATTTGAGAAATATATATTGAACCCCTGGGTTTTGTGTGTGTAAGGGGATTTAGTCGTTCTACGTTTCTAAATTACACACGCGCACACGCACGCACACACACACACACACACACACACACACACGCACGCACGCACGCACGCACGCACGCACGCACACGCGTGCACAGACGCACAGGAGAGCTGAGATCATCAGCTATTTTGGTGATGCCAGGTCTTCTAAATGCAGCCCTTCTCTTTGTTGAACACAGACCATCTCGCCCTCTCAGTTCATGTCTCTCTCTGTCCCTATCTGTCTCTATCTCTCTCTGTGTGTACACAGACCTCGTTGCTATTAAGATTAAGATGCCACAGCCAGCCTTGTGGTCTGACTTTACCAGAAATAGGCTACACCCTTATCTGGGCTCACCAAAATGACACTGTAGTAGACTGAGACAGGGGGTGAAGGAGAGAGAGAGAGAGAGAGAGAGTGAGAGAGAGAGAGAGAGAGAGAGAGAGGGGGGGGGGGGGGGGGGGGCAGAGAGACAGAGACAGAGACAGAGCGGGAGAGAGACAGAGAGAGAGGTGGTTTGTATAGGACTACACCCAGCATCCAGAAGAACTGGAGTCACCAAAATTACAGAGATGAAGTCTGTGTATGTCTCTCTCTGTGTGTGTGTGCGTGTGCGTGTGCGTGTGCGTGTGCGTGTGCGTGTGCGCGCATGTGTGTATGTGTGTGTGTGTGTGTGAGGGTGAGGGGTGGGGGGACGACGACAGTGAAGTGATGAGGGGTACGTCCTGTCATCAAGCCAGCAAGTCTTTCTGTAGCCCCCCCCCCCCCCCCCCCCCGGCTGCATTAACTGTGACACACACAGGAAATCTAAGAGGTCCCAGTTTCCTTGATGAGCGAGGAAACAGCGGCTGCGTCCGGAGGAAGAGGGTCAAGGAAACGACACTCTTGACAAAATGTGACTCTGCACTCCAGAACAATAAGATCACTGCATACACTTTTCCTTGCAACCACGAAACAGAGTTTCCATTGCTTTCAGCCCCCCCCCCCACCCCCCGCCGCCCTTAAGAGGATATCACCAATTTTAACCATAAAAAAAACAGATCTACAAGCTCACAATGGGTCGCATGAGCTTGTGGATTGTAGGCTATTGGTGGTGCGTGACACTGGCGCACAACTGGCATAACTCTTAACCCTAAACCCTAAACCTAACCTCTAAATGCCGGGAATAATCCTCCTAACCTTAACTAACTAACCCTAGCCGAAACATGAATCTTTTCCTAATTGTAGCCTAACTCAAAAAAATATATATATCCCCTAAACCCTTAACCATTAAACAACCATTTCTCTTTTATACCCAGATGTCTTTTTGCCCTTACAAGTATAGTAATAGAAGTACACGTGCACACACGTGCACACACACGCACGCACGCACGCACGCACACACGCACGCACGCGCACACGCACACACACGCACACGCACACGCACACACACACGCACACGCACACGCACACACACACGCACACATTCAGTAATCATGCTATGCAGTTTGCTGTACTGTAATTATTGTCAACCCCCTCCTCAAGTGTCATTAAAATGCTTAGAGTCAATGATAGCAAAGCTATACACTGTCACTCTGTTTGTAATCAAGATCTGAAATAAACAGCTTATAAAATGGCTACTAATTTACCACATAATGACGTCAGCCACCGGGCTGCTTGCATCACTGGGTGGTCAATGTGACGCGCGCACACGCACACACACACACACACACAGACACACACACACACACACACACACACACACACACACACACACACACACACACACACACACACACACACACACACACACACACACACACACACACACACACACACACGCACACGCACACAAACACCCACGTGGCATTATATCTACAACAGTTCTCAACCTTTTCTTAATCTGCGCCCACTTGAACCCTAATCTGACCACTTAACATTCGGCTGCTGTGCTAAGTGGTCAGATGGGTGGGCCGCGTGCATTTTCAGAGCATGTTTATTTTAATGACCGATCAATCGATTGTGTTGCAGCTTGGATCAACGGAACTAACATAGTTATTTAGTATTATTTTGTCATTCAAATCTAAATTATTTGGGGGGCCACTTGCAATATCCTCACAGCCCATGGGCCCCAGATCACTGATCTACAACATTCGGCAGCATGCATGTGTGTAAAGGAATACCAAAACACTCGCCCCAAAACACGCCCCGGGGCAAAAAATGGGGGGCGAGCGTGATTTGGGCTGAGCCTTAGTTACTGTGTAAAGACATTGTCGGGAACAATGCAAGTTGGGAATGCATGCCCCACCCGTTTATGCCATGTCAGAGCATGACATGGTTTATATGCGCCCAGGATAGTCTGGCGCGCAGACAGCACGTTTTTGACGTCCACTGTCCACCGTCCATCCGCAAGGCAATTTTAATGTAGGATGTTGTTTTTAAGCCCTATTTCATCCTTCATCATACGATGGCGTCAATGCGTCGCAATGTGGTGTGTTGTGAGCTTGTAGACGGGCTATTTTTTTTACTCAATGGTTCCAAGAAAAATAATTTAACAAATTTCAAACTGTTCTTGGCAAATTTGGACAATTGTATAATTTACAATTTAAGCATTTAGCAGAAGCTCTTATCCAGAGTGACTTACAAGTGCGAGATAGGAATAACAAGCAAAGTAAGCATGAACTCTAGTCTGTAAACAACTAGGTAAATAGTCCCGTAAGTGGAGTGCAAAGAAAACCTTGTAGTGCTTCAAAGATACTAGGACACCAGGTAAACAATCTGTCTAAATAACATGCTATCTAAATAACATTCTTAACATTTGTGGTCAAGGAAAAAACAAATCTAAGTAACTAACTTAGAACTAACAAAAACATGAGAACAAGGTATACCTGCACAGTAAACTAGCATCTGTTGAACAGAGGTGACAAGAAGGGTGACGATGGTTTCATCTAACAAGGACGAGACACTTCTATAATAACTCTGCAGATATACAGATGAAAATCCAGATCTATCAAAGGGATACAAGGAGAGAGCATTGTCCTTGAACACCCTTGCCCAGGTACCGGGTCAAAACTAAGTCCTCATCACTTCTAAGGCAGTGTTTATCAACTCTGGCAAAGGGCCCAATTTTGGGCCGCGAGTACTGCTGAGGTGTGCCGCGCCGTTTGAAGAAAGTGTGAACCCAGCCCCTCAAGAACAATAGCGGTAATCGTCCGTCAATCGATACGGCCATCATCCGTTTCACACACAGCCACGCCCGAGTCCATTCAGTGTAGCGACCATCACCCATAGGAATGCAAATATGTTGTCCTACCTGGTACTGTATAAAAGGGGCACAGGGTACATGCTTTGGCACTCAGTATTATTACTACAAGATGATGAGAGCTCCACCAGCAAAGAAGAGATGCACCCAGGGCCAGAAGACGCTAAATTCTAGGTGTGCCCTGGGATATTTTGGCTATGCCAGGTGTGCCTTGGCACCAAAAAGGTTGATAAACACTGTTCTAAGGTCTTTGTCTTTCTCCACACTGCAACAAACATGGAACCAACCAGTGGCGAAAAAGTACTCAGGAGTTTGACCTGAATTAAATACAAGCATTTGCAGTCTGATATTTAAGTTTGATAATATCAAAATTGAACAATTTCATTTACAAAGTATGTTAAGAAAATTAAGATGTTTATTACAAATTGAATCCTGACTGTTTCGTCCTCCTTACTCAGAAGGTAACTACATTCTAAGGCCACCTGTATCAGGCAAAAAAAGGAGCCATGTTCTGAACCCTATTTTAGAATACATGGTTCTCAGCAAATGTGGAATGGAAAGTGCTGCATATTCAAAGTGACACTATATGTGTTTTGACCAAGTACAGGAAACGTCTCATGATGTTGTGCTATGACTTGCGGAACCTTGTTTCCTGCACTTTTACATGCACTATGACAGTAGTTACACACTGCTCTGTGACAGGTTTGGATCAGGCACATCACATTCTGCTTACATTTAGGGCAGGGATTCTCAACCGGTGGGCCGTGAGCATATTCTAAACATCACGATTTTATTGATCATATGAAATCAATATAAAAAAAAGATAATGTAAAAACAAATGACTTGGTATTTTTTCTTTAAAACCTTGAAAATGTTCTTTTCATTGTGATACCGATAAATAGCTACTTAAATTATACTACGCTGGTTCCGTTCCATTGATCCAATCCACAATCGATTGATCGATCATTAAAATAAACCTCTGCTCTGAAAATGCACGCAGCCCACCCATCTGACAGATTAGATGGGTGGGCCGCAAACACTTTCAAGTGGGCCCTCATCCAGAAAAGGTTGAGAACCTCTGATTTAAAGGCACTCACATCATTATCAAAAGTTGTTTTTATTGCACGCACACACGGTCGCACGCACGCACACGCACACACACACACACACACACACACACACACACACACACACACACACACACACACACACACACACACACACAAGCCCTACCAGTGTTTTATCCACTGGTAGGGTTGCCAACCGCAAATAATGTGTTTATTTCAGGTATACACTACAGTTGGCAACCCTATACCCTCAGGGGAAATTCAGTTTCAGCTTACCCCAGCTGATGGCAGCTCAGATGGTGATGAGCACTCGGGGGAGAGCAGTTAGGGGGACACATCGACACATTGTAGAGGTCGAGTAGCCAACCGGGGACCTTCTGTTTCCCAGACGGCCTCTCCAACCAATCAGCTATGGCCGCTTAGGCTTCTGTCAACGGAAATGTGATAATATTTCAGTTCAACGGCCATCTCTCTCTCAATACCAATAGTTTCAACACGGGTCATACAGCATTACATACAGCGCTGGGCCAAATAGCGGGTTCGGGGAATTAGGGTTTGGGACACTGCAATTAAAGTATACTCAAATGATCTGTACACAATAGAATTCAGCTACAGCTCTTTAACCAGTTACAGAGCATTATGGATACAGATATGAAGCCATGGGACAGTGTTGGGTCTTCCTGAACATCAACTCATAGCCTACAGCTGAAATTAAGTAGCATTTACTAGTATGTTGAACCGCCTTTTCTCCTGTTTTCTGATCAGGTGGCTGCTGATTTGTCTTTTGGTTCTTTTGGTTTGATTAGGTAAGATTAGGTTGCTCATATTTGGTTTCCTTTTGCTCTCCGCCCACCCTGAAGCTTCAAGATTTGAATAAACCCTTAAAAGGGCTGAAAATATTTCGTTTTTGGTGGTTGCTGGGAGCTGGGAAGAGGGGAGACCCACTTAAATGTTTGGCCATGGTTTCCTCTGGGCTGGCCAAGTGGGTCGTAACACTGCTCTGTTCCTCTGCTAAATCAGAAAGAAATAGCCGATCTACAGGTTCAGAACGTGTTGCGTTTGCGACGTGCTCTGAGATGGTAGATTGGCTATTTTCGCCAGCTGATCCCCCCCGCATCAGGATGTGCCGTTATGCACTGCTACATCAGAGATGAGTTCTGCCCGTGCACCAATTTAAAACCGCCAGAAGGATTGAGACAGTATTCATATAAAAATCTTAATTATGGCATTACATGAACCACAATCATATGGAGTACTTTTAGGTTGATGCATGCATTTTTATTTTACTGCGTTAAAAACATGACTCTCGGCTGTAGAATCCACTGGCCAGCGGTCAAGAATAATACTCTAATACTCATTGAGGTTTATTGTTAATGGTTTAGATCCCCATTAGCTACGACACTATCAGCAGCTACTCTTCTTAAATTTTAACCACTTTAAACTCTCTATACTTAGTAAACAAATACTTAGTTTACAGCACCAAATATCTTCGCCAGAAATAGCAGATATACAAGCTCACAAGCTGCGAGATTCTGGATCGGCTATTTTCTGCTAATGCTCCCCCCCCAGAATAGGGATGCTAAGCGGTTGAGGACAGACAGTTTGGTTTCCCTCTCTCATTTCACGTGCCGGTTTAAACCACGTCTATTTCAGCCCACAACACAGACTGACACGAGGGCAGTGACACCGGGGTCTCCATGTCCCACACGTTATGCTGCGGAGAGCTGTAATCTTGTGGTTTGTCCTGCCTAGAGATCCATGTGAAAGAACTGTATGGGAGGAACGTTAAGGAGGCATTCATGCATTCTGCGAAAGCATCTGGTTTCACAGGATTCAAATGATTGAAGCCCCGTTGTTGGGCAGGATTCGGGGAGGGAGGGTCCTCCTAATAGATTAATGAGCTCCAGAAGATTCGATTTGGTTCTGTTCTATGGTGGAAAGTACACTTACTCAAGTTCTGTACGTTTTACAGTACAATTTTGAGGTTATTTTATTTTACTTGAATATTGAAATATACCCACTATGTCTCAGAGGCAAATACTGTACTTCTCCACCACAAGTATTTGACAGCTTTAGTTACTAGTTACTATGCAGATTTATATATTTATTACAAAACAGGCATTAACCACTTAAGCTCTGTTTTATGCTTCGGCTGTTCAAAAACGACCTATCTACAAGCTCACAACGCTGCTATTTTTGAAACATTCTGACAAATTTAGAAAATAATTGTGACTATGGGACATTATACTGGTGTATGTTTACGTATTTCTACATTGTGGAATTGCTACTTTTACTACTTACTACTGTATTTGAAAGCATTTAACACATAAGCAGCATTCTTCTTATCTTTTTTTGTAAGATTTCTTTTTGGGCTTTTTTCTGCCTTTATTGATAGTATAGTAGGTTGACAGGAAATGGGGAGAGAGAGATGGGGAGTGACATGCAGCAAAGGCAGGGACTCGATCCCGTTGACGCGCTGTCAGGCTAGATTGAGCCTAGGTGCCCGGACCGCTACGCCAGTGGTCCGGGCCAGCATTCTTCTTTTCTGGTGTCATTTCTAGAGATTGCCTAAATTAATTATTAATAAAAGGGATGTAACTTTTTGTTCTGCTAGGAGTGAGGTTAATTGTTGTCCTTGGTTGATTTCATTGGCTTCAGGTCATATTAGCCAGTTTATGTTTCATTTCTTTAGTTTATTAGTTTGCAGTCAGCCCACCCTGAAGTCATATCTGTTAAATAAACCCTACTTGAGGCTGTATTATCTTGGTTGCTGGGTGTTTTTTCTGAGCTGGGAAGAGAGGGGACTCCCATTCACTCATTTTAATTTCTGTTTCTTTTTTGTAGAATAGATGAATTCAATGAGGGAGAAATGTTTGGGCTTTTGTTTTTGTTTGTTTTTTGGGGGGGGGGGGGGGGGTATGAACCTGACGTCACATGAGGGTCATTTTATTCTTGGATGCACTCTAAACTTCGTGTGCGTGCGTTCGTGTGTGCGTGCGTGTGTGCCAGGCTGATTGAATGCTATTTTTCTTTTCGCCTACAATGACGTCCCAAATAGGGATTGATTATTATTCTTCTTTTTAATAATTTATAAAAACAAACATTTATAATCAATAAAATGAATTAGTTCGATCAACTGCACCCATACAACAGATACTGTATCTTCAACAGATACAAGTTGTCTGCCTGCCTGTAACAATATTTTAAATACATTGCACCATACCACAGACAGATAAACGAAGCAAACACATGTTCTTATACGTACAGTGGCGAGGTCTCTCTGGGTCAGGCCTCTCTCCTGTGGGTCCTGCTGGATCACCTTGTCCACCTCCAGTGGAACGTTGGGGCGGTGAGGCTATTCTGTCTCACGGTGCAGTTTGACAGTGTTCTTGGTCACCAGGTGCTGCTTCTTCTGTCCTGCAGACCCTGCATACAACAAAAAACACACATTTATAACATATCAACTAGTTATCAACTGGTTTTGTGCAACTATACTGGCTAATGGCTATTAACCTCGCGTCACTCACCAGGCATTTCTGCACTGCGGAGAAACTGGCTATCATTGCATGCTAAATAAAGAAATCATAATTATCATAGTTGTAATACATTAAAATAACGATTTATCTATTTATTTGAACTTTTACCCCTATTTTTTTCCTCCCCAATTTAGTCGTTATGCCAATGAATTCCTCCAACTCACACAATTCTTTAAAGAAAATCATTTAAAAAAAATAATGTGAGTACTTCTTTCATCACTGCCTGTGATCTCTGGTGCCAAGCATCACATGGGGGAGTGTGTGAGCATGATGCCAGGGGTGGGAAGAGTACTCAAGATTTGTTTTGCTTAAGTAAAAGTAGCAAAACCACGATATAAAAATACTCAGTAAATGGCCTTTATTCAAAATGTTACTTGAGTAAAAGTACAAAAGCATTGGCATCAAAATACACTTAAAGTAACTCTCTTCTACCTCGGATTTGAACCCGGTTTCCTGCGCAAGTGCTGAAATTTTACCATTGAGCTAATAGAGCCTGCCTGCTTGCTCAGGGGATAATTGAATCTTGACCATCAGGTCAAAATTCATGTCAGATCCTGTGTCTGAATTTGTCAAACCTTTTCAAAAATAGAATATCTACAAGCCGCTGTGAGCTTGTAGATCGGCTATTTTTGAATAGCCAAAGTATAAAACAGGTGTTAATGTATTTGTATTAATAATGTAAATCTACAAAGTAACTAATTTAATAACTTAAGTTGTCAAATAATTGTAGTGGAGTATAAAAAAGCAAAGGAATTCTCAGACCAAATTATCTAGCATATCTAAAAATGTTCTTGGGGTCCCAAAGATTTAGCATCATATCCCATGTGGGTTGGGGGTCCTTGAACTTGAAAAGTTGTAGAATTACTAATCTAGGTTAAGATATTCACCCTTTAGTCAAGTGTTATCATGATCAGGTGCTGAAGATAACAATATATCTGCTGCTATTGGTGTTGTACTGTGTAAATGTAAGTGGTTTGTAAATGATGTCCTGATTATGAATTGAGTACAATGGACCCCCCCCCCTATACTGTTAACAAATGTGTTAATAAAGTATTGAATCGATCTTTCAATCAAAAGGTGAATGACTATTGACTACACACTCAAATCCTCGGTTAATTTACCTGTAACTCTGTGTACCAATGTAATCAAATGGACCCATTTGGATTACATGTGTGTACTCTCACTTGCTTTGGTTACACTTGTTGAAACTACACTCTCGAATAGTTGGCACTGCATAGATAGGGCTAATAGCCAAAAATAAGGGATGCTTGGAGGACTGTTCTAATAAGATGGGCATGCAATAACTTCCATTACTCACCATGCATGGGCCCACGTGTAGAAAGACTTCTTTTCACTGATGTTGTATGTATTATTGATTATTTTGTAACGTTATTAGCCAATTTAATAGCCTATATATTTAGCCTATACCAAGCTGTTTGGATTTGGACTGGACAGCAGTCCAAATGTGTTCTTCCTCAACAGTGACGGTGTCCCAGTCTCATTCTGCCATATGCTCCACCCTAATAATAATAATAATTGGCCTACTATGTACAAAATAGTACACGCAGTGATGTTGAGGAACGCATGGAGTCTTCTCACAACAAATGAAGCTTGAACTGTCACCCCACGCGTTTAAGTGGTTAATTGAAAACACTCTTGATGTTTACGAGGCTGCAGTGACCTCTGCTGGCAGTAACGTCGCGGTGCCGGGGCTGTGTAAAACGTATGGTTTCTATTTACTGTTTCATGGTCATATCCGGTCTAAAGCCCTCCTACCGTATCCGATCATTTCCACCCACACACACATGCACGCTCAGAGCCCGTTTCCGTATCTGCTCTAGACCAAATAATTCACAACGCGCAACGCGAGTTTGCGCAAATAAATATTAATAATACATGTCTTTAGAAGTCGAACCTCACCGTGATTCTCCCTGTTAAATAAAGGTTACATACTTGTTTGACAAGGAGACTGAGGGCTGGGAAAATAATCATATTTTCTTGTATTTTCTTGCTTCTTAAAGGGTAAGATCACTTCGGTAGAGGTTTGGGTTGTGTATGTAGTTACCTTGCCATGATGCAACTCCAAAGATGGACAAGAAATCTAAACTAATTGCTCCATTGATTAGAAATTGATATTTCAAAATATGCTCCTCATTGACTACATTTTACATACAGTGAAACAGCTCTCAAAGTCAGTATTTTAGCATGTAAACAAAGTTGGTTCAGACAATACTAAAAACTAAAACTTTTGTTCTGTTGTAAGTAAAAGTCCTCGAAGTGCAAAAGTAATAGTACTAATTGGGAATAGCCTAAGGCCCATTTCACAATGTTTGGAAAATGTGTCAAATGTCAAAAATAGCAGATCTACAAGCTCACAATGTGTTGCATTGTGCTGCATTGCCAGCTTGTAGATCGGCCATTTTTTTAATAGATGAAGTAACAGTCTTAATTGGTTAAAGCATGTTTTTGCATTATAAATAATCTAAATCTACACCTTAACTATAGCCTTGGATCAAGACGGTCATATAATATAGCCTATGACAGTCTTGTATGAAGGTTACACCATAACTTGAAGTCCTTGAAGTATTGAAAAATGGAAATGACATTCGCCAAAAATAGCAGATCTACAAGCTCAACATGCTGCATGGCAATTCGTTGTGAGCTTGTAGATGGATTATCTTTTATAGGGTTTGAGGTTAACACTGAGTATTGTACTGTGTAACACTATACCAACACATCAGAGACAATCCGTGTACGTAGCGTTCAGTTGATTTTCAAAATAAAATCCCAAAATCAAAAATCGGAAATTGTCCGTTCAGTTTATATCCGTTCTTAAGTCCCAAAATCGACAATAAGAAATTGGCTTCATCTCATGAATGGAAAACGGAAATTGACCCGTTTTTTAACTTTATTTTTTTGTTAAACACAATTTTTGCCAAGATATCAAGTACTTTATAAGCCCGTATCTTGCGTTCAGTCTATTATTCAATGTGAAATCCAGAATCAAAAATCGAAAATTGGCTTGATTTTCAATTCTAGCCTTTCATCTACATGAATGGAAAACGGAAAATTACCTGTTTTTTAATTATCGATCATTCATATGCATTATTATACAAAGTTACGGATAGGGAGGGGGCGGAGCCGAGTCTCCACCCCCTCGCTACGCGCCATCTTGGTGAGGTCGTAACGTCACGCTTTGATATCGCCGCAAAGCAATCTTCCAATCACTCTGCTGCTCCGTCCAGCTCCATTCATATTATCTCGGTGTTCAGACCCACGCTCACTGGTAAGTTGATGAAATTACTTTATTTATTTTTTGCAACACTGGCCAGGCAAGGCAGAGGGACGACAGCTGCAGCGTTATAAAGAGAAACAATAGTTTTATTTTATGTAAATCGGCTTTAGTGCTTATCTTAAGAAATATAGCCCATAGAGGAGAATAGTAGACCAGGGGTCTTCAATGTTTTCCAGGCCAAGGACCTCTTAAGAGATGAAGCAGGGACCCCCTCACTGCATATTGTATAAAATTGTGTTGCACGTTAAACATCTTCATATATTTCATAGACAGCTTCATAGACTTGTTTGACAGCACTAATGTGTTGGATTCATGTTAAGTTGTGCATTGTGAGCTTGTAGATCTGCTATTTTCTGCTAATGTTCCCCTCAGAATAGGGATGCTAGGGTTGAAGTGGTTAATGTAACGCAAAGATTTGGGCCCCTCTGTAGTAACACTGAGGATCCCCTAGGGATCCCGGACCCCCTCTTGAAGACCCCTGGTCATGGCCTGTTCCCCAACTGCAACTGCTTCTCAATAGTCTAAGACTATTGAGAATGTTTTTTGTAACCAGTGATGGTTACAAAAAATACTCGTTTTCAGTTTGCTTTGTTTTGTTACATATACCTAGTCTAGCAGCCAGGATGATTATGCTCAACCTGTAATGTACATTTTTGTGAGTAGTGAGAACATTTAATCAAATATGAAGACAGAGAAGTTTGGTTCATGTGTGCACTACTGCAGTTCTTACTATTGACAGTAATGTGTTTAGTATGATAATTGTAAAGAAAATAAAGCTGTATTATGTTATTAGTGAGGTAGAGGCGCTTCATTGTGACCAGCACTCAACAATACACACCTGAAAGGCAGATATTTGTGAGGGGCTTGTATATGTGAGCTTACAGTAGGTTTGCATTATTATTTGATTTTCTGTACAATGATACTGTGTTTATTTTACATTATCGAACCTTTCTTTGTTTTCCAGTACGACCGAGGACTCAAACTCTGGCTGCCTGCCTCTCCAAGACCCCATCTACTGCTGAGAGGAAGGAGTTTGTGCTGGAGTTTTACTAAGACTGGTTGAGGCAGATATTCCCCTTGAGAAAGCTCCCACACTGGCTGCAAAGCAGGGAGGATCCCTTCCAGCTCTGTCCCACTTCCGCTCAGACTACCTGCTAGAGCTGTTACCTCAGTATGTGGAGGATATCAAGAGTGCGGTGGAGTGAAAGGCCATCTATGTTTTATTAGATGAGACAACAGATGCCTGTGGTCGCTGTGTCCTCGGAATTCTTCTGCAACCCGTTGGCGAGCCATCTCTGACATCAGATATTGTGTTCCTTGAGAGAGTCAACTTCAACACTGTGTCACAGGCAGTCATCTCTTGCCTCAACAGCTACAACATCAACCTCAGTGACGTGTGGGCTTTTGTCACAGACTCAGCAAGCTACATGAAGAAAGCCTTCAACATCATTCTTCATGGCCTGTTCCCCAACTCCAGACACATCACATGTCTGGCACATCTCCTCAACAGGAGACATCCAACCCTTCTGCTGCCACTATCCATGGTCAACTTGACAACCTCTACATGTTTGAATACGGCTGCAGTGCAGGGGCTGAAGACTGGCATCCTGGGACCAAAGAGCAGCTGGGGGAGCTGGATGAGAATGAGCATGATGCCTACTCTCAGCTCTTCCAGAAGACCATGGCTAACTGCTCTGCAAAGCTGCAGGCTGTGATGGAGAGACACCCCAGCATGGATCTCTTCAAAGCCCTCCCAGTGTTTTACCAAGCAATTGGCTGGTCTAAGAAAGAACATTCAGGACTATGTCCAGGTGGCCCCTGCCCTTACCCTTGTGTCAGCTGAGGAATGACATCGTTACGTCCACATGGACTAGAGTGATGCTGAGTATGTCAGTCCTGTGGAGTGGTGGGCTGCCAGGGAGGACAGAATGCCCACTCTTGCCCCACTAGCATCATTGTACCTCCATCACCCCGCTACCTCAGTGGATGTTGAGTCTTTTCTCACATTACACTATGCTGCTTACACAGTACCGACGGAGCCTGACTGAACACAACATTACAATGATGCTTATTGCCAAATTCAACTGTCGGCAGAATAACCCCCACTGACTGACTGAAAGCCAGAGGCTGGCTATCTGGCTGGCTGGCTGACTGACTGCCTGACTGAAAGCCACAGACTGACTGACTGACTGACTCAGAATGCCTGGCTGAAAGCCTCAGGCTGACTGACTGACTGACTGACTGACTGACTGACTGACTGACTGACTGACTGACTGACTGACTGACTCACTCACGCTTTAATGGTTGTTAAATGTTGCCTTGTCTTGTATAGAATGTTAAAGTTGTTCTTTTCAAATGCATAGACTTGCAGAAAAAAACAATCATCTGTTTTTCAATGATTATTTAATGTTCCGGAAGTGCTTTGTATCCTCTCTTGAACAAGCACTATATCTGTTGTATGTATTTGTTCCAAATTTATTTATTGAACAAATTAATTAATGTATGTTTAACGATTATGTAAAATGTTCTTTTTTCCCCTCCTTTTAATTAAAAAAAAGAAAATCCAGCATCCATATTCTGGGGATAACATTAGCCAAAAATAGCAGATCTACAAGCTCACAACGTGTCACAATGCGGCGCGATGTGAGCTTGTAGATCGGCTATTTTTATGAGAGAGAATTCGTGTAAAGGAAAGTACAGTTGCAACTCAGGTCTATTTGTCTTAGAATAGAGAGTGTAAGTAGTTAAAGTAAACTGTTCCTTTCCAATGTACAGACTTGCATACATACAGAAAAAACAAACATCTGTGGTTTAATTATAAATTCTTTTTATTTAAATTGTTCTAAAAAAATATCAGTTCTCGCATTTGCACTATACTTATTTATGTATTTATTACATTATTTAGAGAATGAATTTATGTATGTTCATGTTGGACCCATTGGTAAATTATTGTTTTCTTAGATTAATGTTTAATCTACCTGTTCCCAATGCATTTCAGTGGCAAATTTACATTTTATTGCACATTTGTTATTTGAATTGAATATGTACTAAAGAATGTTCATGAAGGAGTGAATTAGTATTGAATAAAAAATGACAAAATCAAAGGTTTGACTAATGGATCTTACTTTGTGGTACTTTAAGATTTATTTAGCATGTTTAGGGTTGTTATTCTTGCTCCAAACACATTGATTATAGTACTGGATAACTGTCTAAAACCTTAAAAAGTCACCCCGCAGAATCCCACAGATTTTCCTCCTGAATCACCACTGAAAAACAGAAAAAAAACTGCAGATTCCGTTTGGGTTTACTGATCAGATCTTCAGGAGTCAGCAGGTGGCGTGTCCACAGCGAACAGTGGCTGAGAGAATGCGATAATGGTGTCATTTTTCAGTACAGTGTAATATATATATGTATAGTTATACATTGAGTACTGTTACGGCCCTATGTGGCCTCATATTGTGTTTTTAACCCTCTGAGTGTTTTCAGTGCCCTACTTGGTAATGGAGGGTGGAGTAGAGATTGGAGGAGTGGCGTGGTGTCTGGAGACACACCTGGGCCTCATTCCTCATCATCATCATAACCTTTATTTCAGCTCGGAGTACAGTTGAGGGGCAGGCCCTCATTTTCAATGTAGCCGAGAAACAGAACACAGTAATCAACAACAGGAATAGACATTCACATACAGCAACATAAGATGCATGAATCAGAATACAGAAATCACTAAAAAAAAACTAAAATACTCAAAGAACTAGAACAGATCTACCTAAATTAAATTAAATAAAGCAGTTACAATCCTGAACAAAATTGTTGGAAGTCATTTCCCTGAAATGACCTAAAGATGGAAGTGATTTGATTTTCAAGGGCCTCTGGAGCTCATTCCAGGCAGATGGAGCACTGACAGAAAATGCTGTCTTGCCTAACTCTGTCTGTGCAAAAAGAACCTTGAGTGTCAGGAGATCAGTTGAGCGGGTCTGGTATGTAATAGGGTTCTGATCCAACATAGAACAAATATAAGGGGGCAGCATTCCTGAGATGGCTTTAGAAATAAATACATACTGTACCAGTGCTTATCACGCCTCTCAGATAGAGAGGATAAGCCTGCGTTCCCATAGAGTGTACAATGATGGGTACCATAGCTGTCACCAGTGACCCATCTTAGGGCAGAATGGTACACAGTGTCGAGGCGCTTTAAAATTGATGGAGTAGCAGTTCTATAGATAATGTCTCCATACTAATTGTTTTCCTACTGGATGCAGGAAAGCAAGATTTATTTCTATAGAGACAAGGTTTTCAATGTGAAATTTAAAACACAATTTCTCATCTAGCCAGATGCCAAGGTAATTGTATTCCGTGGCCCTTTCTATTGTAGCACCACTTGAAGAGGTTATGACTATATTACTAAGGTTGGTGGTTTTAGCCCTAGTGAACAGCATGAATTTAGTTTTGCTTGCATTTAAAACCAGTCTAAGCTCAACCAGGGCAACCTGAAGAGCATTAAAAGCAAGCTGCAGCTTCCTCAATCAGCCCAGACAGCATAAAAGCCTGGGAGAAGCTCCTCATCAGCCTTTTTACCATCCGTCACCTCCATGTGCTGAACCCTTTCTGTTAACTGGTGTTTGCTACTGTAGGTCTATAGGCTGTGTGCCATACCTTTTTCCTGCTTAGTGCGTAAGTAGGTAACTTTATTTACTTAGTGTTTAAAGTATAGACTATTCTTAGATAGGAAACGTAATCATATTCCAAACCTTTTTCCTGAGTATAATAGAGAAGGGAAGCTTGTAGGGATGTGCCGCCATTTATTTTGTTCCCCCTTTTGACCCTGTTTTGTTTAGTTAGGGAGCCTATACTGTAACTTTGTTTTGGTGGAGTTTAGGTTGTTTTCTTTTCAGGTAGGGTTGGGGTATTTTGGCTTTGGCCACCCTGAAGTTTGTTGCTTTCCCTGATCTGCTTAATTATCCATTGTAAACTTAAGGTTGATCCTAATATTAATGTACACTTTTTCGTTACCTGTGTATGTGTTACTCCTTAGCCTCTAGACACCTTATAAGGTCGTAACAAGTACACAGTAGCTAGGCACACATCTGTTTCTGGATCGCTGGAAGAGGAATCGGGTATAGGAAGGGCACAGGATATTCACACCAACTGGGTTTAAATGGTTGAGAATGCGATAATCATGATTTATGTGTCATGCCATGAGTATTACAGTATAATAGTACATGATGTATTCTAAATTATATAACGAACAAATAAAGGGTTGGAATTAAAGAGCTAAGATACAGTATTATGAACAGTATAAACTGGTAGAAATGTGTTAATATGTATTGTTGGCCTATACTGTTTGGACTAGTATGGATGGTGCCATAGTGAAATATAAATGCCAAGACATACAGTAGGCTAGGACGCCTGAAGGTACAATATTAATAATGTACACATTCTAGACAGCAATATCTATAGTGTTAATGTCTTTGTTTGTACAACATATACCCAGTGGTGGAAAAAGTACTCAAATGTTTTACTTAGTAAAAGTAAAAGTATCAATACTGCAATGTAGAAATACTCTGTTACAAGTAAAGGTCCGCAATTCAAAAGTATAAAAGTATTGGCATCAAAATGTACTTAAAATACCAAAAGTAAAAGTACTGGAATGTCCCATTTCAAGTTTTCAAATGTATAAACATCTTTTGAAAATAGCAGATCTACAAGCTCACAATGCGTCACATCGGAAGCATTGTAAGCTTGTAGATCGGCTATTTTCAAATGGCCAAAATGTATATAGGGCTGAAGTGGTTAATGTATGTTCAGTAATAATAATCAAAATCTACAAAGTACTAGTAACTAAAGTTTTCAAATAATTGTAGTGGAGTAAAAGTACACTATTTACCTCTGAGATGTAGTGGAGTAGAAGTAAAAGTATTGGAAATTGGAAATACTCAAGTAAAGTACAAATACCTCAAAAGTGCACTTAATTACAGTACTTGAGTACTTGTACTTAGTTACTTTCCATCAATTCAAGTCTCGATGGGGTGACTAATCCATAGAAAAGGTCATTTTGGGGGTGAAATATCCCAAACACACAAAGTGAATGTTACAGATTAACAGCTGTAGGTATATGTACACACTGTATACCTCCGACTGTACAATACATAACATTTACAGTACACCAGTTTAGTGTTCATACTGTTCTGTATATGTCACATTCATACCTACGCTTACAGTTCATTCTATTTATATATTATACCAGGGGTCTTCAAGGTGTTTCAGACGAAGGACCCCATAGCTGAGAGATGATCAGAGATCCCCACTACATATTGTATACAATTGTGTGGCAGATTCAAACTTTTCATAGATTTCATATAGCTTCATAGGTTTGACAGCACTATATTGGATCCATGTTCATTTGTATTTTCAGACATTTAATCACTTAAACCATAAACTTGACCTTTCACTTGGTCTGCCCCCCCCCCCCCCCATCTACACCAAACCTCATTGCCTATAAATAGCAGATCTACAAGCTTGTAGATCGGCTATTTTCCCTAAAGTTCCCTCCAGAATACACAAAGATTAGGCGGCCCCCTGTAACTCTGAGGATCCCTTGGGGTCCCTGACCCCCTGTTGAAGAGCCCTGTATTATACATACACTAATTGTTCTCAACGTGGGGTTCAGGGACCCCCCAGGGGTCCTTAATATATACGTAGCATCAACATCTGTTTTAAGCACCTCCCTGTACATTGGCTATTTGAAATATAACCAAACTCCATGCTCCTCGTCTGAGTCGTCTCAATGTGATGTGTTGTGAGCTTGTAGATCGGCTATTTTCAGAAGAATTTGAATGTTTTTGAAACATTTTACAACACAAACATAGTATGGGGGTCCCTGGGACAAAATATTTTCAGATGGGGCTAATACATATTAATTTGGGGGTCCTTGACATGGAAAAGTATGAGAACCATTGCATTGATTATAGTGATAACACATGATTCTCTTGTTCTCAGCCACTTTCTCAGTAAGAAGAATCTCCTGCAGTTTCTTCCTCCTTGGACATGACACACTGTAACTCAGCTGTAGATGCGAAACTGCATTTTTTTGTCTCAGTAGTGCTTGTACTCTGTGCAGTGACAATAAAGTTGAAACTAAATCTAATCTAAACATCACTCATAAAAACAACTGCTTAATTTAAGCCAAGTAGGACATTTATCAATAGTAGGCTACAGATTACAGAATATGCAAGGCAAATAATGGCATTCAATAAAACATTTTATTCACAATTTAAGTGCAAGCTCTTGAAGTCATCTCTTTTAAGAGCTTGAATCCTCTTCACGAGGCTACTACTGCACAAAGATTAGTACATTTTTCGTTTTGGTGAAGCACATTAAAATAGTAGATATGTAGAGATATACAGTATGTATGTATAGAGAGTTCACAATATAGTAGTATAATATAGCATATAGTAAAGTATAATATTAGTTTAGATTAATATAGCTGTTTTTCCCCCTTTTGTAAAGGCTAGTGTGACTAATCATGCCATGACAGATCCTACACTATCTGCAATGTTGAATCCTCTGCCAACCAGTACAGTACACAGTCTCCAGGAAAATCTGATGGACGCTGGTGGTGACGCTGATCAAACTGCACGGCTCTGTTGGTGGCCAGCGTCATGCTGCCTTGCCTGGAGTGACTCTTCTTGTAGCGAGGGTCCTGCTGCTACACGCTGTGTTGGGAGCTGCCTGGAGTGCAGATGGTCTTAATTAGACTCCTTGGAGGTGTTCCAGGTTATTACTTGCAGATGGGTCAAAAACACCTGAGAATAAAATAAACAGGGAATATTACTGTGATAGTACAGACCGGTAGGATATCATTTAACTTTTAGATCATTTTCTTCTGCTTAAATAAGAGAACACTCCATGCTTCAATCAAATAATACATAAAGCATTGTCATTATCTAGTTAAAATGCTGTGGTTTCACTGACCCTGGTTCTAATGAATTAGAACAATATGCTCAATTTAAAATACACAACTCACGTTACCACGCTTTGACTCAGTCGCTGAAGTGGGCCACAAGCACCTAGAGTAAGGTTCTACTGTGTCTTTCCTCTGGACTCTTGCAGCGCAGCACCTACACGGGACCAGACCTCACACAGTCCAGACTTGCAGTCACAGTGTGCGTCAAGCACCGCCCCAGTGTGCTGTGCTCTGGGGCCATGATCCAGGGAGAGGTTGGCTTCTCCCTCGGTTGCTGAGTGCAGCACCTGAGAATAGAGTAAACAGTGATATTACTGTGATAGAACAGACCGCTAGGGTATTATTGTCTTCAGCTTACATAGGACAACACTGCATGCGTGCAACAAAAAATCAAATAATATCTAAAGCAGAGGTCTTCAACAGGGGGTCCGGGACCCCTAGGGGGTCCTCAGAGTTACTACAGGGGGTCCGCCAAATCTTTGTGTGATTTTTACATAAACCACTTCAACCAAGTATCCCTATTCTGAGAGGAACTTTAGCCAAAGGCGTTGTGCGTTTGTAGATCTGCTATTTTCGGCAAAGTGGTTTAGTATAGCGGGGAAAAAGAGCAGGCTAAGTACAGAGTGAAAGGTCAGGTATAAGTGTTGTTTAAGTGCATGATTAAATGTTTGGAAATACACATTAACATGAATCCAACATGATAGTGCTGTGGAACAAGTCTATGAAGCTGCCTATGAAATCTATGAAAAAAGAAATATTCTATACAATATAATGGGGGTCCCTGCTTTATCTCGCTCTCAGCCAAGGGGTCCTTGGCCTGAAAACGTTGAAGACCCCTGATCGTAATTGTAATTATATCTAGTTAGAATGCTGTGGTGTTACCGACCCTGGTTGTGGTACATTTTGACCCAGTCTTGTAAGACCCTGCTTGTAAGACCAGCCACTGACTGTATGAAAAGTGCTGGGTAACCAGGCTAGTACTTTTTACTTGTGTTTTTCCCCCTATGAAACTCTCAAAGAACAAAGCTTGACTATCTGCATGCCAGCCACAATGGACAGACTCGACTTTCATGAATTATTTTGGGTCATTAATAAGGCCCATATTTGGGCTTTGTTTACGTCTGACTTCTTTTGGGCACACAGTAGCTTAGTCCAGCGTTAGAGTTCTCTCTAAGTTAGAGAGAACTCACTAACGCCAGGGCTAAAAAAGCTTAGCCTTGGATCAAGACTATATATTAGTTGTATTTGATCAAGTCTGACTCAGATAAAATAAATCTACGATAGTCTTGATCCAAGGCTAACAGTAGCCACGCTAACACACAGACTTGCACAGCACTTCTACAGTTCACCAACATTACCTGTCAAACGATAAAACAAAATAATAAAAACAAACTTACTTACCCTTGCACAAATAAGATTGAGCCTCAAGGCTGTTGTAGGCCATCAACTGGTCCATAGTGTAGTAGGCACTGCGTGTAAACACTAAATAATAATCATACAATATCCGGATAATGTATGGCCCGGCGGATAAAGATCCTTATTGACACTAAACTCACTCGTAACAAGCTTATACGGATCGATACCGATAAATGTAATCTTCTCCTCGTATTGTTTCCTCTTAATCTGCGTAAAATGTTCTAGCAGTGACTAGCTAAAGTAGCTGCTATGTGTTTGTTTACAGTGTTACACTTAGCCGGAGCTAACACGGTGCTGCTGGACCGAACCGGACCTCACCAAGATGGCGCGTAGGGAGGGGGTGGAGTCTCGGCTCCGCCCCCTCCCTATCCGTAACTTTGTATAATAATGCATATGAATGATCGATAATTAAAAAACAGGTAATTTTCCGTTTTCCATTCATGTAGATGAAAGGCTAAAATTGAAAATCAAGCCAATTTTCGATTTTTGATTTTTGATTTCACATTGAATAATAGACTGAACGCAAGATACGGGCTTGTAAAGTAATACTTGATATCTTGGCAAAAATTGTGTTTAACAAAAAAATTAAATTAAAAAACGGGTCAATTTCCGTTTTCCATTCATGAGATGAAGCCAATTTCTTATTTTCGATTTTGGGACTTAAGAACGGATATAAACTGAACGGACAATTTCCGATTTTCGATTTTGGGATTTGAGAACGGATATCAATTGAACGCTACGTACACGGATTAGAGACACATACTTCCCACAGATTATATACACCCAAAGTGAGTTTGAAAACATGACCAATGAAAAAACTCCCATACCTACTGGGAGAAATACAACAATGTGCAAACACAGCTGCAAGATATGTGAACTGCTGTGAAAAGAAGACAATGGAATACAACCACCTTAAGGACTACTAACCATTAGTGGTTTCTGCACCAACATCTGTACCAAGTGGACCTCTGACATAGACCTTGTGGCACATATAAACAGAGCTACTACCTTTTAACACATTTGAAAGGCTTTTTGTATACTATTTTAAATAGTCTTGGGGGAAAATGCTGCTAATTGTCGCAAAAGTGACTGCAAAATCCTGAAAGATTGTTGCTATCTGTTTCAAATAGCTTGTATACGACTTTCTAGCAGCAAATGAACATTTGTCAGACAGTTTTTCCAAGTTGCAATGTGACATTTCTCTGTTTACACAATGCTGTATCCCCTCCAAGTTTACATACTTTCCCAATTTGTTTCTTAAATTGTTTTATTATGCTTTTGACACATGCTTTGGCAATGTAAACGTATGTTTTCTCATGCCAATACATCTCTATTGAATTTAATTGTGTAACAAAGCTTGGCCTGGAAATCCAGCAAACTGTTCTTTGTGTTGCCATGCAGAGTTTGATGCATTGGTCCGGTTGGGGGTCCCTGGCCCTGTAGGCTACATTAAGAAGCAAGCTGTTATTCTTGCGAGCTGCATGTGTGGGCCTCAGCGGAGGAGGAAGTCAACTCAGCTACGTGGGCTGATATCCAGGTGCTTATACCACCCTTCTAGTCTTACATGAATGTATTACACAAATTACTTTTTACGGTGTGGCTCTGCAAGAGGCTAGCTGTCTATGAGTGTCGGTATGTGTGCGTTTGTGTCTGTGTCTGGAGCTTAAAACCGTTGACCGGGTCATCTGTAGACATTCTTTTTCATACACTAACTCGTTTGGCGCCCTTTTCTCTCTCTCTCTGACTTAGCCAATTTTTCCGAGCTGTCTGTCAGTGGAGGATGGCGTGGTGCTGATCAACCAGGCCATGAGGAACGCCAGAGTGCAGTCTTCTGCCAGGGTGCTGGCAGACATGGTGGTCGTGAGCAATAAATCCATCAACAACTTTCTCTGTTTGATGAAAAGCTCAAACGGTACAGCTACTGTATATATATTTCTATCTTATATCTTTACAAAGATATGCATTACAGGTGACGTTTAACCACTTAAACGCTATATACTTTGTTGACCGGGGTCCCCCACACGTCTATACTTACTTGGTCCCCTCCTCTTTTTTCCCATCTACACCAAATCTGTTTGCCAATAGCCAATCTACAAGCTCACAACGCGTCACGTTGTGAGCTTGTAGATTGGCTATTTTCTGCAAATGTTTGCCCATTTTTGCTGAATGTTAGCCTCTTATAAAATGCCCAGAAAAGGAACGGTAGGGTTCACGTTTAAGGGATTTACCAGTGCAACTGTAGTATACACCTTAATTACAACATCTGCTACAAGTAACTAAAGGAGTACTAGAAAACATTCAACCACTAGTCACATTGTCACAAAACTCAGTATTTCTGATAACTGAAGAAGATCTGAAGCGAACATCTGTGGTGATAAATGGTCGGATCTTACTAACTAGTCATTACATGACAGTCGCTACAGAAGTTGTTAAACGGTTGCATAATGGCTGTAGTGTTTTATCTCTGTAATTCTGAACTAAAAACCTGAAAATAATTGTACATGGATTAGTACAAATTCTCAGCTGAAAATACATTTTTGGAAAAAATATCTATGTGACATAAACCCCTTTGATGCTTGATAGATTGAAATCTGACCACCATCATTATACGCTTAGTGATTATGCAGTATGGATTTCATGAAACAGGCATTTTCTGACAGTTTAAGCACAAACGTGGGCAAATGATTTTGCTGAGTCATAGACTGTGAAGAATAAAATACAATTCGAACAACGGCTTTATTTTATTGCATAAACAAAACCAACCATGGTGCATGGTATTTTGCTCTGGGATGCTAAATAAATTCATGGGTCGTGACCTTGTGACATCATAACAGGGTGTCAAACTCATTGTAGGTCACGGGAATGTCTGGACAAAATGCGACTTTAAGTCATGTTGGAGGCAGCAAACTACAGGTAACGTAACAACAAAATGGAGAAAAATAATGTGTGCTCTTTTTAAACAGTCCAGACAATTAGGTTTTCCCAATCACTTGTGTTTAAGCTGAATGCATAGCAGAGAAACAGAAGAATGATGCTCACACATGGGGTACCTCAAAAGGGATGACCGCACACAGGGTGGATTACTTTTCAGGATTCAAATTCAAAAGTAGCAGATCTGCAAGCTCGGAGCTTGTGGATCTGCTACTTTTGACACAAATAGTTTGATATGACATAAGAGGCCCGACAGCAACGATATATTGAAATATATTTAGTCATCAGCTTCCTTCTGTCTCACACGACAATGGATATGCCAGGGATTAGTTTGTCGTTGGTTTGTTGTGGCTGAACAGTCAGATTCTTGAGTGTCATTTATGGTCCCAGAGAATGGCAATTGCCACTCCCATGCACCTCTGAGCGTATTCTTTTACGGATTAATCTCATTCAGCGCTGAGTGCATCTCGATCCACGCCCATCCACATCTACATGTGACACGTGTCTGTAACCATAGCCTACCTTCATTAGAGCTTTCAACCCGTGTTTCTATTTTGGACATTTAATTTAAAAAACGTTGACATTCTTCATTTTTCAATTTGCAAAAATAGCAGATCTACAAGCTCACAACACGCCACCATCACCGCTTTGGGAGCTTGCTATTTTTGAAAAAAAAAAAGAAAAAAGAAATAGGGCTTATAGTCCACCCCCAAAATGCATTTCTTTCCTATCTATTAGTCACCCCATGGAGACTTGAATTCATGTATATTTTTTTGTTTTTGTCAAATTCTTTTTTCTGAAAAGTGTAGCATGTTGTGCAGGTGTACTCATTCAGATTCCAGGGGCTCTCCAGGGGGCCGGGGTTTGCCAACACGCTCCAGTGGGTTCCCAAATCACAAGTCTGTGCCTGCCTCTGTGGGTGCTGAAGCTTCCTTCTGTCAATGTTCAACAAAATCCTCAGTATTTATTTATTCAAAAATCCAATGTGAAACAATGATGCCATGATGTCGACTGTGTCAAAAACAGTTACTTATCAGGATTCAAATTCAAAAGCATCAAATGTAGCCGATCTACAAGCTCAAAACGTGTCTACTACTACTATGCTTTTGTGTGACACCGTAGTATGATCAAGTAGGGCGTTCATTTACCAAAAAAACACAAAAAGTTTGAATATGGAGTTAAGACGTTTCTGCCCGACAGCAACGATATACAGTATTAACCACTTAAACCCTATATACTTATTCACCCCCTCCTTTTTTCTCCTCTGCACTAAATAACTTTGAAAATAGCCGATCTACATGCTCACTGCGTTACATACAAAAACTACTATACAACTGCTACATTCCAGTCAAATCCTCGTGTTAATTTATCCATTTGTAAGAGTGTAAAAATTGTACAGTGTGTATATTTTGTACACTCTCAGAGTTAAATTAGAGAGTTCAATTTTATAATACATATCAATTTGGGGTCCTTGGCACGGAAATGTTTGAGAACCATTGTTCTACCTGATGTGCATCCTTCCTCATCCTGAAAGAGACACAGCTGAACAGGTTGAGACCGAGGGGCATCTTCTCTACGAGTTCCCACGAGTCCGTGGCTTCAGTGTACCGTTCCATGGTACGGTGGTGGGGATACCTACATGTCATGAAGAGTGACCAGTAGCAGTGAGAGAAACGTCTGTTTTCTGATTTCCTCAAAAACTGTACTTAAGTACAGGTTTTGATGTACTTTTACATGACTTGAATATTTAATTTTTTAAAGAATACTTTATACTTTATAAATATTGTACGTTTTACTCCACTACAATTATTTGAAAACGTTAGTTACGCGTTACTTTGCAGATTTAGGTTATTATTACCAAACAGATATTAACCAATTAAGCCGATCTACTATTTTCAAAAACGTTTGAGCGATTTTTTGATTTGATTTGATTTGATTTTATTAATTCATGCTTGCAGTGGAGCCAGGGCCCCACTGAAAACTTTACATATATATACTGTAGATATAAAAGAGCATTTGCATACAAGAACAGTTAAAAAAATTTGAAAAACATACGTAGTACTTTTACTTTGGTACTGTATATTTTGATGCCAATACGTTGGTACTTTTATTCAAGTCAAAATGGGAATACAGGTCTTTTACTTAACAGAGTATTTCTACATTGTGGTATTGCTACTTTAGTAAAACAATCTGAGTACTCCTTCCACCACTGGTGTGAACAAGCAGCCACCTTATTTAAAGGGTTTCATGGAGCATCTTACCTGCCACGGTCCGAACCAGAACATTCCGCCCCTTCTAGTAGATAGATCTTTCCGCCCACCACAGCCACGCCAGGCCCGTAGCGTCGCTCTTTCGTGGAGGCACAAAAGGTCCACTGGTTGGTCTCTGGGTTGTAGCACTCCACTTGGTCCGTGAACTCGCTGTAGCACTCCACCTGGTCCGTGAACTCGCTCTCTATTAAAGGCACACCACCTAGAGATAAACAGGAATTAACAGGATAGTGACTGTCAGTGGGTTCTGTTATGTACAGTGAAGTTGAACTGAGTCTATACTGGAACTAAGAGCCATGAAGAACAGATAAGACATACCTATAGCGTAGATCTTTCCTTTGAGCGTACACACAGATTTACCGATACGAGGAACCAGCATAGAAGCACCTTCTGTCCATTCAGATGTTTTGGGGTCGTACTTGTGCGCCTGACAATGATCTATGACAGAATCATAGTCCATTACAGTGACACCAACAGCCCGGGAGGAGAGAGACGTGACAAAACACCATTCATTGTCAATGGTAGAAGGACGATTGTGTAATAACAACAAAGGCTTTGAACATTTTCAGTTAACCGTTAACAACCTCATAAAACCCAGCAGGCTGAACCTGCATATGTGCGTAAACCTGTTACATACCAAGAACATAGATCAGTCTATCTAGTGCCACCACCGCAGGGTTGCTGTCATCGTCATCAATCGGGATAGAGCCAGACTCCATGAGCTGCCAGGTGTTGGTGTTGGGGTCGTAGCGCTCTATTGAGTTCACATACATCTGGCCGTTCCAGCCCCCCACCGCAAACACATAGCCGTCCAGCGTCACCAGGCCTATGGACCATGTAGGATTGTGCAAGAAAAAAAAACAAAAAAAACTCATTACAACTGATCCTTGGGTAACCAAAGCAACAACTCAAAGTTGTTATTGCAGCCTCTGAGCCGGGGCCCCTGGTGGGCGGTGGGGATAATGCAAGTGGGCCCCCAAATAATTGGCACTATGATTTTAATGAGCATAATATAATATAAATAATATATATATATATAAAAATAATGTAAAACTAAATGTTATGTAATCGTTTCTTCAAAACCTTGATCATTAAAATAAGATGGATGCGGCCCACCCATCGGTCCACCTAAGTGATCAGATGGGTGGACCGCGAACACTTTCAAGATTTTCAAGTGGGCCCTGATCCAGAAAAGGTTGAGATACTGTATAAAGGAGTAGCACAGGCAAAAACGCCATAGTTAGTCTTACCAACGTCGCTGCGGGCCTCATTCATGGAAGCCATCTTCGACCACGAGTCACAGGAAGAGTCATAGCGCCACATCTCACTACTGACTGAACCATCAGGGAAGTCTCCTCCGGCCAAATAGACAGATGGGCCTATGGTGAGAGTAGAATTAAAACAATGTTATGACTTCATTAAAGACATTTATCAGAGCTCAAAATGCATGGCCATTAAAGGATAATGTGCATAAACAACTTGAAAGGTCACCACATACCATTCATAATAAAAGGTTCATTTTTGCCTGTACTTCTATATTACTGTGATGGTTCACTTGCCAAGCCAAGTAGTTCACAGAAACTCATCAAAATAGGTCCAGCGTTTGTGACATTTTGTTCAAATGTCACAAAACCCTGTGAGCTATCACTCATCCAAAATGTGAAATCTTACTGTTCCTAATATCCCTTGGCTACTTTGCTGCCTGCCATCATCACTCAATGGCTGTTACAGTGGTTCCTGTGCAATGCTACCCCTTACTCTGGTTATGATGGCCGTAAAGCCAGCTTCTGGAGCCTGTAAAAACAGAGTTAAGCATGGCGGCATGCTTGTATCCAGTATTAAATGACGGTATTGATATATGTAGCAACGAAAGCACACCCATGATCACTGTTGCTAATTACTCCCATGTTAATACACATTTAACTAAAATATTAAATATTTTATCGTTTTATTTAGCTTGATAAATGAACAATCACAATTATACCATAAAATATTTCCCCCCCATTCCAGCCCATTCCATTTAGGGGCAAAACAGAGTAGGATCGATTACAGCATGGGTTCTCAGGGACCCTCAGGGTTCCTTGAGGCAGTTCCAAATGGACCCTTACAGGCCCGTGAGAATTATGGGGGTCCTTGAACCACTGCATTACAAGTTAACTGACCTCTAGTCTACTCCATGTTGCATGTTGATCTGATGATACTCCTCACTAGGCCTGCCACAATTATTACATAATCGCCTAGTTAAGTAATCGCAATTATTTTGCATAATCGTTGTAATCGTTTTCATATTGAAAGATTTTCATATATTTTCAAACATTTTCAAAAAATAGTGGAAATACCAGATCTACAAGCTCACAAAGTGTCGCGATGCGACCCGCTGTGAGCTTGTAGATCATAGTTGTGCAACTTTAAAGCCTAAAAGCCAAACAGAAATGTAATTTCTATTCACATGTTCCAGTGTTCAACGACAAAAACACAATGAAATTGTTAATCGCAATTATTTGTGTTAATCATCATGACAGGCTGACAGCCTTACTCCTCACCTAACACAACCAGACCATGGTAAACTTTAGCGATGGGCGGACATGCCAGAGTCTTCCACTGGCTGGTCAGGGGATCAAAGCTCTCGACGCTGTGAAGCGGCTTATCGCCACCACCGACCCTTTCCCCCACCGTCAGGATCACGTCACATACTGTACAGAGGAATAGAATAGTCAGTGAATAGAGTAACGTGTGAGAGCATGTGAAATGTTATGATGGGCACAAATTAGTAGTCACGCCTCAATCCAGGAGAAAATTGAATATCCAGTGTAATGCAACTAAAAGTATGTATAAAAGTGCAAGAAATCCAAAAAATGTGTAAAATAAAAAATGTATAATGAAGTTGCAAAAGCAATTATGAATACCAAATAGCAAACTAATATCTTGTTTCTTTTAAATCCCAAATGCTACACCAAAGAAAGAAATATCACAATTATTTTTTGCCAGGTATGTTTGCACATTTTGAGAAATGTGTCCCGGCATTGGAAATCCCAACTAGAAAAACCTTGATATATTAGTTACATGCATGCATGGTGTGTGAGGCAGGGTACCTGTGGACCAGCGTGGCCTGTGGTCCTTGGCCTCAGAGAGGAGCCTGTGGCAGGCCTGGGATTCCAGCACACCCAGAGATGCAGTCACATCCAGAAGGTAGGAGGGTTTCATATGAGCCAGGCGGATATGCTCCATCACCTTAGAGACAAATAGACAGTGGTGGAAAGTAAGTACATTAAAGTACTTAAGTACAATTTTGAGATATTTTGTACTTTACTGGAGTATGTCCAGTTTTTTGTACTTTTACTTCTACTCTACTCTACTACATCTCAGAGGCAAATGTTACTTCTACTTGTAACAGATAACATCTAAATTGCAGTATTGATACTTTTATTTGAGTAAAACACGTGAGTACTTCTTCCACCACTGCAAATAGAAAACACTTATTTACTAGTCCAACTGCATATTGTCTGAACAACAACATTTAACATGGCTTTCACCTCTCTCTCTCTCTACATCTGGTGAAAGACAAGGTTATAGGAACCACGGCATGCTTGCCAATATGCAACATGCAGCATGCATACCCAAAGCAAGTGCCATGTATGTAGTTGAATACAGAAACTTTGGCAGAGTAATACAACCACGGCTGCAACTGAGAGTTATGTTGATAATATAGAATGTCTATCACTCAATTAATCCATGTAAAACTGGCACAGCTGGCACCAACAGAGTAAAAATGTGGTCCTACCGAATACCCCACCACAAGAACACTGACTGACTGCTATACTTGCACTTTACATCACCATTTTATTTAGGGAATTAGGGTCAGTGAACCTTATCCAGTCTCTGTGTGGCTCTTCAAATAAAGAGGAAGATTGACAGTTAACTAGCCTATGTCTGTCATTAGTAGTGCTGACACACCCACATCAGGAACACACAGGTTTTGTTTGCACCAGCAAGGAACTGCATGGGACAAAACACTGCACTGTAGTTGTCAGCAGAGGGCGCCAGTTTGCTGCCCTTAAACTAGAGGTGCTTTGTCTTTGTTATATGAACTGAACTGATTGATTAACTGTTTCACCCCAAATTACTGCCTCTCATGCATATACACCAACCCTGGTCCTAGATCCTCTGCTCCTAACAGGGATACTGATGAATTGTATATTTTTATATATATTTTTGATAATCCACTAAATCGATAATTCTGATTAACCATTCAAACCCTAAATCGATATGTACGATTAAAGGACGACTTCACCCATTTTCAACCTATCTTCATATGATTGGTCCACTCCTCACTAATGCTGATGATAATATGGTGCCATTTTTGTTTACTCGTCTGTGTCTCATAGGAGGCCTGTGGACACTTCAGGAACCCGCCTAGCAGTGACATCATCGTTAGACAGGTTTTTTTTTTTTTTCAAACAAGATTTCACATTTTTTAGGCGGGTTTCTGAACTGTCCACAGCCCTAGTAGACGAAAATGGTCATATTGTCATGAGCATTAGTGAGGACCAATTATATGAAGATAGATTGAAAATGGCTGAAGTCGTCCTTTAAATGTAGCACACCTATAAATATAGTTGTTTCTGTAGACCACACTGTAAAATCTGTGTTAATGTAACTCCGAAAAGTGTACAAAAGGAACCAAATGAACCAATTAACTCTAAGGATTTTACTGCGTCAAACTATGCATATTTTAAACATCTTGATAGCATCCCTTTAAGCTTGCCTAAGCCAGTCACATTGCTTTGACTTCTCCATGGTCTTTCATCAGGTGAGTGACACGCAGAGAAGTGACTGACCTTTTCAAAGCTCTGCCTGCTGGTGGGACACTTCTCCAACCACAGCATGGCAGCCTCAAACACCATCTCCTCATTGGTCACATTGATGTCATCACTGGCAAGAATCTCTGTCAGTTTGTCCACACACAGAGAGAGGAACTCTTTCTAGGAAAATAAAAGAAAATACAGCAGATAGTTATAAAACACCTTTTAATATTTTACCAGCTTCCTTGGGTGAGCCTGTCTCTCAGATTTATATGAGGAAAAAGCCAACAACTGACACTTCAATGTCTGACCTGCTGGTAGACGACGCTGAAGTGTTCCAGAATGTAATCCATGCTGCGTTTCTCCAACCTTTTACAGGAGTGGGCCTCCGCAAAGCAGTGGATCCCTACACAGTTCTTTTCGTCCATGTGTCGCTCCAAGTAATGACAGCAGGCCTCCTGAACAGCAGTGACCCCCAGCAGGTTTGCTGCTGTTAGCAGGGCCTAGAGACCAAATAAACAAAATAACACTATGGTTTTAAAACCCCCGATATAGGCCATATGCATGGCCGCAATGAATGAATAAGGTTTATGATGATAATACATTACCTGCACGTTTTCCGTGGAGATGACCACCTTTGAAGTGTAGGCAAAGCTCACCAACACGTCAATGATCTGAGGTTCTACATCGAACATGTTAACCCTTTCTTGCCTGGACTCCACCATGCCAGTTGTAAACATCGCCTGTGTGCGGGTTGAAAAGATAAATGGTTGGTTTTGAGTGTCCATTGTTTAGACATTTCTCAATTATATTGTGTCAACATTAACAATTCATTGTACCGTATATAGCATTCTATTTTGTTCACATGAAAACCAAGGCGGAATTGAATGTCAATGTCAACAACAACAGGTCAATAAAATGTATTGACCTGTTGTTGTTAAAGGAATGACATTCAATGTGAACATTTAATGTTCACATTGAAAGTTGAAGATCTGCATTTACCTCAAAGTAAGGGCTAAAGGAGGCTAGTACAATACGATGACAGGGGAACTCCTTTCCTCCACAGCAGAGAATCACGTCACAGAAAGTGTTGTTTAGCCGAAGCCTGTTCAGGCCCTCTAACAACCTGTTGGGGTGTTTCTTCTCCATGAACTCACAGTTATCACCCTCCAATGAGGATGGCTGCACACTGGTGTCGTCCTCCTGACGTTCCATAGGGCAGGGGGGTAAACCAGCATCAACTGGAATCATTTCAGCCATGTTTCTTTTGCTAGACAGTAGGAGAGGATGGAATAAATGGTCAGTGATGTTGTTGTGAAGAGAAATGACAAGCTGGAACCAGTGTTGTCTTGTTAATTTCTAAATCTAGATTACATATCAAATTAAGATTTATAATCGGACAAATTAAACAATTATTCATCTGTGACTACGGTTGCAAAGTTTTAATACTGAACTTATTTGGTGGTAAAAGACATAAAGATAAAAAGCATTACACTAGGTCTCATATTTTGGTTAAACGTGTGCCCATTTAATTCAACTGTAATCATACAATGCATTCAACAGTTCATTCTTCCATCCATACCTGTGCAAACCTATACAGGATATCCTAGAGACTATAGTGTCTAATGTTTTCTCAGAAGGTCACTTTGAAGAACTGAAGCCTGTGTCCTGAAAGCTGGGCTGAAATAGTAATAGTTGATTGTTTGCACTGGTCACTCCGCTCAGTCCGCTGTGTGCTGTGTGTGTCCGTCTGTCTGTGTTGTGTCCACTGTCCTCTGTCCTGAGGTGTGATGATCAGCATTCAGCAGCAACACCACCCTTTTGTCTTAGAGTGGACAGACACCTCCTCCCACCTCCTCACAGCTCTCCTTCAGTAAACTGCAGTCAGGGTCAATTTCAATGTGAAAGGCTCATAACAAAAGCCTGCGTGATGATGTGCCACCCTCAAAGAAACATTTAGACAGATACGAGTTTCTGTGTGCTAACCGCTGATGACTGCTTTTCTTCTTTGTTTTTCTTTCCAAAGAAAGCAAATCATCATAAATAGTTCACCTTTTTAGGTGTGTGAATAAAAGTATTTCTTTAAAGAAGTGTGTTTGTTGGATATTATATGATACGTCATCATGCCACCCTTTTTCATTTAAAAAATGTGCAGAATATTTTTTGGAATATTAAGGGGAAATAACAGCATAACTGCACAATTTTGCACTCGATAGCATTTAAACACTACTCTCAAAATTATTATAGTCCGTTTTAACTAGCCCTGTCTAGACCTATTTTGTCATGTTCTGTGTACTATTCTTCTCAAACATTTTCATGTCAAGAACCCCCAAATTGATTTGTATTAAGCCACGGAACAAACATGTTCTGCCAGGGACCCTCATAAGAGTTGCATTGTTAAAAACGTTCAAGATTATCCCACGTTTCACAAAGGTTTTTCCAAAATAGCTCATCTACAAGCTCACAATACACTGCACCACTTGCTTGTGTGAGCTTGTAGATCAGTATAAAACAGGTTATAGTGGTTAAAGTGATTTTGATGGCAATAAACTCATTTAGCTGGGGACACCCTGGAACCCCCCCTGGACCCCCCCCAAGGACCACTGGGGGGGATCCTTGAGAAAGACAAAGTACAATGCCTATTTTGTGGATTAGAGGGAATAGTGCAGACAACACCCAACACCTAACAGACCCTCACCCCCAAACAACACACACACACACACACACACACGCACGCACGCACGCACGCACACACACACACACACACACACACTGCTTTCATTTACTAACGAAAGCACAGTTTCAGTACGTTTTAAATGTGAATAATTCTTGACATACCAAACATATGAGATGTTGTTAATCTGCATACAGTAATACTGTCACCATATATATCTTAGATGTATAATCTCTATATTTTGTGTCTAGAGATAGTTCTTACAGTGCCATATTATATTAGTGTATGTATTTCAGTGGGGCCTGGGACCCCCAGGGGTGTTAGATGGGGTCTCCAGCAAAATAATTGATAGTTCACCTTCACCATTATTTACATGTACAAGTAAATAGAGAACACACAGGAATCACCATTTAAATCAGAACTTCATTCATTATTATTTCTATACATACAGTAGACTATAATGGAATTCAAGACCATATCGGACCGAATCATGCCAGCAGCCTAATAATGAAACATACATGAAAAACAGAGATGAAAAATCTTATCAACTAGAGTTATGTGGCCTGATACATGAGTATCAAATTGGGTGTCCTCGAAATTAAACGGTTTGAGAATCACTAGTAGCTCAACTGACCTAGATACTACTACATACAATGTGCAAATGTACTTGGGGGCAATCCTAAAGTGTGTGTGGATTAGCTGTGCTGTGCTGTATTGAGTGGGCCGGCCACCTGCATTTAAAATGTAAATAAATAAGACAACACTATGGCCGGCTCCAGCAGTCTCTCCCCTGCTCTCTCTCTCTCGCTCTCTCTCTCTCTCTTGTGTGTGTGTGTGTGTGTGTGTGTGTGTGTGTGTGTGTGTGTGTGTGTGTGTGTGTGTGTGTGTGTGTGTGTGTGTGTGTGTGTGTGTGTGTGTGTGTGTGTGTGTGTGTGTGTGTGTGTGCGTGCGCGTGCGCGTGCGTGTGTGTGTGTGTGTGTGAGGACAATTCCCCATGTCCTCACAAGATACATGGTTGTTTTTATGGTTAAAAACGTTTTCAGATACCATCTGTCATTGTGTATACCACCAAATAGCCTCCAAACATCAAGAAATGGCATTGTGTTACCACAATGACAGATGTCACTGTGTTACCACAATGACAATTCTTGACAATGCTTGATTTTCCAACCAATCAGAGCAGCACTTTATCTCCCAGTGATGGGATACACTGAACAAATTATGGGATGGATTTTGCCAACCAGCAACAGCATATTTTCCGAAAGCCCAAGAAGGAGAAAGCTAGTTTGTCTGACATTTATGGGGGAGGTTTGCAGCATTAAGTTGTTGTGTAAGCATTGTTTGTATTTTTCCATTTGATGAATATTTTGGTTTAAACTAAAATCTCATTTAGTTTAAACTTCAGTTACATTCTTTACATTATTCCTTAATCTGTTTGAAACTTTAAAACAGTATAACATCTGTCCTCCCTATTGTGTTAGAACAAAGGGGGACAATAAAATGTGTCCATATCACAAGCACATCTTAATTAACATCTGACTGCTTGTGTGTGTGTTTTGTGAGCTTGTAGATCGGCTGTCTTTGGTTAAAAAAGGTTTAAAATGTTGTGTGGCAATTAAAACGTGTGTGCATGTACACACACACACAGACACACACACACACACACACACACACACACACACACACACACACACACACACACACACACACACACACACACACACACACACACACACACACACACACACACACACACACACACACACACACACACACACACACACACACACACACACACACACACACACGTTTTAATTGCCCTGAGTTCTACTTGGGGATAATGGGGTTGTATGGGGTGGGTGTCATGGTGCCATTAACATGTAAATAGCCAGTACCTTCTGGTACTCTTTTCATCCCTGTACATACACACATTCATCCCTGGCTTACTTTAATCTTTTATTTCTTTTTACGTATCTTCTTTATTAGTAGTATTTGTTACTCCTAGCTGTATCTCTTTTTTTGTATCTGTCCCGTGTTTCATAACTGCTGCCTGCCACACCATGACAACTGCATTTCCCCCACGGATCAATACTATAGTCTATATATCTATCAGTCAGTGTCAGTCAGCCCTATCTGGCCCGCAGCTGGTTCAAAATGCATGAGACCAGATGTCCTCTCACTGCCTTGTACCACTGGCCACTCCAGTGAAGTACAGAATTTATTTTCTTAGATTCTTATTCTTATTTTAAAATGTTAAAGCACTGCACTGGCACCAAGGGCTGCATCTTGCATCTATGAACTGTACAACCACTAAATCCCCTACTACAGCAGTGGTTCTGGGGTCCCCCAGGGGTCCTTGAGGGAGTTCCAGGGGGTCCCCATTAAATATAGTTGATATAGCATCATGGTCAGTTTAACCACTTCAACCATATATACTGTACAAAGGTTATTTGAAGACAGACGGTTTATAAGCTCACTATCTGCTATTTTCAAAGAATCTTGAACAGTTGAGAACACAAATCTTGTATGGGTGTCCCTGGAAAAAAATGTTTTAAGATGACAATATTGGCAACCAAATAAATATAAATTTGGGGTCCTTGATATAAAATGTTTGAGAACCACTTCCCTACAGAGCTGAGATTTCTTCTTCTAAACTGGTGTTCAGATAACAGCCACAACATCAAAATATGGGTGAGGCTTTAATGTGAGTGCTACATGAGTTGGGGGTCATTTCTTTTGGCAAGCTCCCGTTGTCCTGTGTCCCGTGTCTCGGTCCCGTTCGCAAATTGCACACAGGTGCTCTTTTATGCCGGTTTTGAAGGAGGGTATAGGGAATCACACTTTTTGATGGCTGGTGGTAGGGCATTTCACATTTTGATGGCATAAAAGTAGAATTAATTCAGACTCCATGTTTGTGCCGAATCTGGGGGGATAGAGATCAGTGGAGATCTATTGTATGCAACGTGTGTGTGAGGGTGGGGGGGGTGGGTCACTGCTGTTGAGGGGATACATGCAAATGAGCTAAACCTGTTTTTACACAGGTTTCACCACAACCAGGGCAGTCTGGGTACCCACTCACTGGTTCCAGTGACCCCAGTATCACCCCCCCCCCCCTAAAATATTTCACCCACTTTTTTCATTTGTAAACCTGTGATGTTCTGAATCCTTGACACAATAGGTGTTGACTCAGGCAAGGATGTAACGTTTACATCCTTGCCTTTACATTGTAAACAGAGAAATGGCTTGTCTGTCTGATGCATTTCCAATGCCTATCCTCGCTGAGACATGCACTAATCTGGTTGCAAATATTGTTAATTAATCAATTTTTGATGAACTGAGCAATGAGCAGGCCACACATATTTTTTTTTAAAGAATGGCTATTTTGCAGGTCCCGTCAAAAATATGATATAGGCCTATTATTTTGTATTTTTCCTGCATAACACGTTTATTTCTACTAATGTTGATGATGATGTCTTGTATATTATTGTATGCCTTGATGAATTGAATACACAATGGAAACAAGCCCTCAGGGCTTTTTGTGTTATCCTTTTAGCACCATTGTATAATCGTACCACTGTACTATTTGCAAACTGTTAATAAAGTATTCAATAAATAAATCAAAGGGAAAACTCAAATGTTTGTTTCTTAAGACCTTAAAGTGGGGCCCGGGGACCCACAGGGACCCTTGAGGGGATTTCAGGAGTCCCCCAGGGGTGTCAGAGAGAAATATACTTTCAAATTCTGTGTCCTTGAAACTAATCCATTAAAACCAGGAAAGCGTCTGTGTCATTTTAGATTTTTGCATTGGCTATTCAAAAAATGCAGATATATAAGCTCACAGCACTTCGTGCTGCGAGCTTGTAAATCTGCTATTTTTGAACATTTTTGAAAAATTCAAGTCATTAGAAGGCATTTAATAGGCACAAAGAGGTCTCTGAATTGAATACACAGGACAACGGAAATAAGCCCTCAGGGCTTTTTGTGTTATCCTTTTAGCACTGTACTATTTGCAACCTGTTCATAAAGTATTCAATCAATGATCAATCAATCAATTTGTAGAATCGGCCTCAGGTCAGTTTCAGAACCATCGTCTTCTTAATAATAAATGCGGCCAATAGGGGCCACTAGATTTAAAGCTCTCGCCTCTGGTCTAGTGTTGCCATCTCGGCTTATTATAAGCGACTTTGGGCTTCTTTTTCTGTAAAGTTGCTTGTAAAAATTGGTATTTGCGGGTTGCCGTTTTTGGGGCTGGTTTCTAAAGTGTACTTGATTATTTAGGCAGCCACTGGTTTAAAAAACAATTACAAAAAATTGGGGGGGTCCCCAATTTTGGGGGGTCCCCAGCTACATGATGGATAGTTAGGAACCAAATGGACCCTTATGGGTCTGTAACTCTGAGAGTGTACACTCTCAGAGTTAAATTAACATTACCATTAATTTTACAATATAAATTGGGGTCCCAGGTATAGAAATGACATTAAATGGGGGTCCGTAGCCTAATGCATGTCAAACTGGGTGGTCCTTGAAATTAAAATGGTTGAGAATCACTGCTAGAGCCGTAAAGATCTTCTCTCATGGGGGTCCCTTTCATATCTTTTCAAATGGGGGTCCACGGGCCAATAAGTGTCAATTTGGGGGTCCTTGACATGAAAAAGTTTGAAAACCACTGGCCTAGTTGCTTCTTTTGGGCTTTTGTTGCTTATTTCTCTCAATGAACCTGGCAACGCTGGTCCCTCCCCCAGCGACGTATGACGGTGTCCGGTGAAGAAACGCTTCATATCCACATCCAGGCCGGTCTGGTCCCCAGCAGCAACAACACTCACTGAACAACCTTCGGCTGTTACAATCGCCGTCCATCCTCTGAAGAAACAGTAAATCGTGGAAATACATCACTACCACTAGATCTGAAGTACATTTAAATCACATAATCGGTAAGTTGCGGACGTGTGCGGTGGGGTTATTATGCTCTTTTTCTGCTTGCTCTCCTCCGACCGGCCCAGTTTTTATTGTTGCTTTGTTCTGTGGGCAGCAGCCATTTTTAATCGTCTTGTCCTATATTTTCCATCGCCGTCTACCGACGTACTGAACGCTGGAAAAAACGGTGGAAATGTTCTTTTTTTACAAGGCCCTGGATAATGACATATACTCGGCACCTCGCTTTAAGTTGACAAATGTAAATTCATACTGTTTCATGCTTAACCAGGCCTAGTTTGTGGGGTTTTGTTTTCGTTTTTCCTGCCAGGAACTTGTACTGTTAGTTTGCGAGCTAAAGCAGTGTTGCCAGGTTTTGTGAGATAATCAAGCAACAAGCCCAAAAGCAAGCCCTTAGCCCTTTAAACATAATTACATTGGCTTCTTGAAAAGAGCCGATCTACAAGCTCGAGCTTGTAGATCGGCTATTTGGGGGGGAAATCGTGGTGGAAATGTAGAATATTTATTGGAACATTTTAAACACACAATCTTGTCTGGCTGGGGGTCCATGGCAACCAGCAACTACCAATATTGTATAAGCAACTTTACAGACAAAATAATATTTAATACTTTAACAGTTTTCTGAAAAAAGCACCGTTCAATACAAATAGATGCCATAATGATTAAACCCAAGAAAACGCTATTTTTCCAATGGGGTCCCTTTAGCCCAAAGCCGCTTATAATACGCGGACATGGCAACACTGTGGAGCTAATGCTAAGGCTTCGTTTAACCGTCCAACCTCAACACTGTTTTTTATGGTGTTCATAGGGGCTTAATAAACCTAAATAATAACAATAGTCAATGTACCTCGTCCTTTTAAAGCCATGTAATGTATTTTAAGGCCCTCCTAAATGCTGGTTTTATATAAACAACCCCGTAAGTGTTTACATAGCCATTTTGCTAGTATTTTTAGCTAGTTTCGGCTGGCTTGCTAACATCAAAGGACCTTGTTGTCGCCTTAATTAAGCCACGACAACTTGGTAAGGTTGATGACTCTCTGCTTAAGTTTGATCAATTAGTCTCGCCTTACATGATATAAAGTAGTTGCTCTCCATTTGCGTACAATTAATACATAATTAGCTTTTTATATGTAGCGTTTATCGTTCCGAGGGGGACAGTGGGTACCGTAACAGCTTTAGCTGGGTCTGGTCTGGCGAGGTCAAAATGTTCTGATGCGGTGGGTAATGTATTTAGTAATAATGATCGAAATCTACAAAGTAACTAGTAACACAAGTTTCCATATAATTGTAGTGGAGCAAAAGTATAATATTTTCCTCTGAGGTGTAGTGCGGTAAAAGTATTAAATTGTAAATGCCGAAGGAAGTAAAAAAATACCTCAAATTGTACTGTACTTGAGTAAATGTACACCAATAGTCGATTTCAAATAGCATTTCCACTTGCGACCACCGAGGCATTATTACGATTCGTCTGGTGATGAGAGCTTGAATGCTATTTGGTTAGCATGGGCCAGAGACCTAACTAAACCAGAATGAGACTACATGGACATTTTATTATTTAAAGAATCAGTGATATTTTGTTAGCTGACATTTCACGCCAATGATCTCATACTTGACCAACATATTTACTATGGTGATGCATGGTTGAGCTTGACCCTAATTCACCAGGGCCTCCGCACTTTACCTCAAAATGTGGTATTTTCATCCGTGTTATATTTTCCAAGGCCATCACAGACATCTTCAGCCTTGGACCAAGACTGCCATATAGATAATGATATTTGTTTATCTCTGTCAGTCTTGGATGTCACCCCCAAATATATACTGGATGTCTCTGTTTAATGGTCCATACATGTACAAATACAAAGTTCTTCGTATAAAAACCAGCCTTGTGTTTAGAGTGTCCACTTTGTGATTAATTGGGAGGTCAGGGTTCCCAGGTCGAGTCATACTCGAGAGGATGGCCTTATATAAGCTGTCACCATCATAGGCTACCATGGAGTTCTGGCAGTGTCAGGAATTTTGGGCCAAATTCGTGCAGTGACTCTATTTAATTGTACCTAGTACTTGATATACTGTAATTCTGGCATTGGCAGACATGGACTGCATCTGGATCTGATATGTAACATATTTGGGGTTCACAAATGTCAACATTCAACGGATCTGTGGTTTGTGGGAATGTGCAATGGCAATGTTTTTCTTTGCTGACCAGGTTCACTTAACAGGATTCACGTGCTATCACTAGGAGCATGAGGGAGAGATTGATGGCACATTTGATTGACTTTAGTCTAGGATGGTCCCTCATATTGTCAATCGAAACCATTCCCAGGTTCTGCACCTGCAATCTTGTAGGGTCTATGTCCAAGCCAACTTGGCTTTTCGGCTCGTTGTGTTCAAGTACTGACGTCTGCGATATATGAATTATTCAGCTGGTGTTTCACACTGTGGCAAATCATACAAACTATAACACAATGACAAGACCTTGTCGAGTATATCAAACTCGACAAGCACTGAGTGAGAAGTGGGTGTATGCGTTTGTGTAGCCTGTGATATCTGAGAGGAAAAATCATGTTTTCTTAGGTAGAGTTGGTATCGATATTGCAGCCAATGATTATTGAAATCGTTTCAGATTCTGTTAATGTATTGAAAAATGGTATTAGTCTTTGACAAACAATCCAATTGTTACATCTATATTGTTATTTGCTACCCTTAAAGAAACATTTGGCGTTTATATAATTTTCAGAAGAACAGTGTTACAATCTCCTGGATAGGGTGTTTTTGTTCCCACAATAATTAATTTACCAGCAGAACATCTTGGCAGGTAAATTTGTATATCTGCCTATTCAATTTAGAAATTAATAAGTAGGGGGGTGATAGGTGAGTCTGACTAGATGTTTGAAGGTTTTTCATGCACAGTGGGGAGGCAAAGCAACTTGGACATTCAGTCTGAACATCCTTGTTATATTTTCCAAGGCCACAGCAGACATTGTCAAAAGGTGGTATCCAGTTAAAAAAGGACTAAAACGTCATCATGAAATCACCCCATTCTGCCCTACAAAGCCAAAGTGCAGCGACACACCGACTTATTTGTGGATCCCAAAGGTCAAATTAGCCTTAAGGATTTTTGGGGGATAAACGATTACCTCAAGAACAGATTTATAATTGGCGTAATATCACTTATATGCTGATATCTTCAAACACTTTTTTTCATCGTTACTGCACTTTGGCTTTGTAGGGCAGCATACATCTCGCACAATTTCATAGTCCGTACATATTAGCGCCACTCTCAGGAGATGTATGGACATGTTATGGATGGAAACAAACTCAAAGATGTCACTAACAGCCGTGTAGTGTGATGCTTTGTACAAAACAAATAAGTGAACACTGACAGTTTAAAGTGACCGAAGCTTTTTTTCCCGTGGATTCCAATGGACATGTAGTGGCTCATTGGACAGCGGCGAGCAAATGTCCTGTTATGGTCCAGATCAGTGCTTCCCAAACAGTAGGTCGTGGACAAAAAAACCCCAGCAAGAACTACTGAAAATAGCAGATCTATAAGCTCAACACGCTTCACATCGCTTTGAGCTTGTAGATTGTCTATTTTCACTAGTTTGGGTACTGGGGGTTGGGTCTCGAACTAAAACGTTTGGGAACCACTGGTCCAGATTAGAGCTCTGCTGCTCTGAGTGGCTCAGGGCCGCGTCAGATTCTTGTGGGTGAATATGTTCAAACTGAAGTAATTGGACAAAAACACTCCTGCATCTGTCTCCTTTTGTGTTTTAACAGTTAAATATTGCTCTGTTTATGGCTGTGCATCACTACACCACTGGCAGTCTGCCTGGGCTTTGAACTCTCAAATTAATTGAAGGGCAGTCTTCTGTCAAATAGCTTTAATTGATCTTAATTTGAAGTCTGTAGAAATAATATCCTGACTGATAGTTGCCTAAGCTTGACAGTTTCATTAGACATTTTTGGTTTAAATATCATGGGTGTGTTTTTCAGTTTGTTGATGTTACATCATGCTTGATTTAGTTTTCTTCTCATTCGACAGAACCAGAAAAAGCACTTGGAAACCGGCGCAAAGAAAAAATTCCATACTAGATGACATTACATCGCAATGTCCGATCGTTTGGGGCAAATAACCAAGTCCAAGGATGGGAAAAGCAAGTATTCCTCACTCAACCTATTTGACAAGTACAAGGGAAAGTCAATAGAAACTCATAAAACCACAGGTAAGATGCTGTCCATTCATCATAATTACTTTTACAGAGGCTGTTGCCATACAGATTGTTTTTAATGAAATGCATTTGGTTTTGACAAGCTAGCTGGAATTGCCAAATATTTAGAATACAGTCACATGTTGTCACAACTCTTGTTAATACTTTACATTGGCTAAATATGTATAAAACTCAGACACACCGCAGCCACTTTCCCTTTGAAAACGGGGGAAAAAAAGAGGAAAAATAGCAGATCTACAAGCTCACAATGTGGCGCATTGTAAGCTTATAGATCGGCTAATTTAGCTGCTTTTGCACAATGCTCTTGTATGAAGAAGTATGCCATTCATTTACAAAAAAAAACATTCTGCCCGACAGCAACACTATAATATACGTTTTTTATTTTGTAACAAAATAATGTAATTGAACATGTGGACAAGGTATTGGCTCTCATACAGTGTACCACTCCCCTTCTCCTTCTTTATCCCTGGTTCTGTCCATTTTACCCCAGTAGTTCCGCGACATGGCTTACAGAGTCTTGGCAAAGTGGCTGCAGCCCGCCGCATGCCCCCACCTGCTCACCTGCCGAGCCTGAAGTCTGAAAACAAAGGAAACGATCCCAACGTGTTTATTGTGCCCAAAGACGGAACAGGATGGGCAAACAAGCAGGAACAACCAGATCAAAAGAGGTGAGGAGTAGAGCCCAACCGATTCCAGATTTTTGGGGCCGACCCCCATATCGAAATCGGGACATGATTGCCATTACCGACAAAAAAAGTCAACTAATGGCCGATATGTCCATCAGATTTTGATGATGTCAGAATGTCCTTGTTTAGAGACTCCCAACATCTTTATAGATGGTTCATCCCATAGTAACATTAAGACAAACATCCAATGAAGCTGGTATGGTTCCTAGTAAGTAAATATGGTTGGCAGTTGCCAGAATACTTAACCCATTAAAACCGGGAAAGCATCTGTCATCTTAGATTTTAGCGTTGGCTACTCAAAAATAGTAGATGTACAAGCTTGCAGCGCTTGAAACTGCTATTTTTGATAAATCTTTAAAGAAAAACTGGTTTAGAAGGCATTTGTAGAATCGGCCTCAGGTCAAGCCTCCTAAGTTGGAATAACATTGCTACAGCACAGCTGTTCTAACTGAATGGATCATAATGTTTGGGTTCATTAGGTTTGGCGATGTCACCGCCATGACATCTCAAAGTGAAACTGTATGCGTTCCATGAGCACTGCACATCCGCTGGGTTTCATGCCTTTGACATTATTGGCTTGTGAAAGAGAACAAGTGACACTATCACAGCCATAGCTGTCATATCACTACATCATCATGAATTCAATATATCGTTCAGCCCTAATGTGCTGATGTTCTGATGGTGTTATTCTTTTCCCTCCCCAGTACTATTGCATCAACAGCACAGCTGCCGGAGTTGCAGCCGCAGCTGGCTTTACAGAAATCTGTCTCCAATCTTCAGAAGCCCACAGCGGTAGCCAGCCAGGAGGTATGTGGGTGTGAAGGGCTTTATTGAACTTCACTGACATAGTAATTAATCAGGGGTGGAATGATTTTTACACAAGTATTATGGCTTTTGGTACAGTCGGGGAAACTACATATTTTTTCCCACTGGCATAAATATGTAGGTAAATATAAATAAATAGTGGCTTTAAACAGTACTGTAATTTTAGGATACATGTTTGCAACTCGATTCTACAATAAAGTTGTTGGCTTTAAAGCATTCTAGCCTACACAAGTGTTCCTTTGTAAAACACTCTTGGTCATTTATTTGTGCATAACACAAAAGGAATAAAGCTCTTATGAGAACACATTTTTGGTATAATTGCCAGTGCATACTTTACCTCTATTCATAGAGCTTAGTGAGATCAGTTTGCTCAGCAGCTAGATGTGAACCAGGTTCATTAAAGCCTTACTATACTTACTAAACCTGACATGAGTTGGTTCTGTACTTGGTGCGCTCATTTTTCCTGTGACACCACATCTCTTCACCAAAATGGCAGATCTACATGCTCTCAAGGCATTGTGTTGCGACACGTTGTGAGCTTGTAGAGCAGCTATTTTTGGTGATGCCCCCCCAGCATAGGGATGCAAGTGGTTAGCAACTAGATTTTAACATGTTGGTTGCATAGGTTAAGCTACCCCAGACAGATGTTGGTATCTGTAATCTGGCTTTATACAGCTGGTTTATGTGCTTACATTTGTGCTGCTGGCTTTTTAGAAATCGTGTATAGGACTTTGTTGCACATCTGGACATTAGTATCACCCTAGACCGTAGAGATACTGATGTGGCCAGGCTAAATGGCAGGCTAGCTTGTTAAAGTCAAGTAACTCATAGGTTGAAATTGTATTTTTCAGTGGCATATGAAGTTATGAACTAATAACTGAGTTGCTCACATCACTAACCCAGATTAAACTTAAGCCATTTGTTCACGTTTGTTCCACATTGAGGGTGGTGTAGAGGCTAGTCCGCCAAATGGGGCATATACTGTTCTACCACAAGATTATGATTTAAACCACACTGTTGCTTTTTGCACCTTTTTTGTAATTGTGTCCTTTTGATTTCCACAGAGCACAAACACAGGTGGACCAAAGCAATGGGCCCAGCTAAATGGAAAGGCACTAGAGCAAGGTGGTGAGTCATCTTAATTCATAGTGTATGACGCTCAGAAACAGAAATTATATTGATATGTAATCTGATTTCTAACATTTGGCGCAGTTGCCAATAGGGTGGCATAGTTTGTAGTCCCAAAACCTGGACAACCAGCATGTAAATCGGCTATTTTCGCTATCTTCTCGCCTATAATGATATTCCCAAAATAGGGATTGATTATTAATTGATTATTTTTAAATATCAATTACTTTTTATTATCAACTAAATCGATTTGTTTGATTAATTGTTAGACTCCTACACTCTGGTCCCTGACCTTGATGCTTGCAACACTGCGTCTGTTTACTTGCGTCAGCCTGACATTCTGTATTTTCTTCGATGCCTGTTGCCATGGTAACTGCAGGTTCAAGGGCCTCAAACCGACTTCAGCCCTTCTCTCACGAGGAATTTCCCACGCTGAAGGCAGCTGGGGAACAGGACAAGGCTGGCAAGGAAAGAAGCGCCTTCGATCCGTCGTATGGGCCCGGACCAAGCCTCCGCCCCCAGAGTAGGTTTGGCAAGACGATGGGGAGAAATATTGGTGATTTATTGGTTCATAGAAGAGCTGACCCAGATGCTTTAACGCTTTATTTGTTGCCGTGGTAACGTAGAATCCATCCGAGCCTGAGATCGATGTGAAGCCTTTATTGAACCGTGATGTCTTGTTTTATTTTTGCCCCTCCAAAAATATTTATTACATCATTCATTATGCATCAGCAGTAATTGGTTCTTTTCAGAAAAAGGATATTTATAAAAACATATACCGCCTTGTAGGCTGTTTTTGCCTATAATGACATGCCCAGATTAGGGAATTGGTTAAACTAAAGTTAAAAAGGTACAATTGTTTTTTTATTATGTTTCTAAATTTTCATTGTTCCATCTCCAGATGTGACCAGCTGGAGGGAGGGGGGCGGGAGGAACCTCCAACCTTCGTCCCTGCCACTCAGCCTGCCCGCAGACCCCGAGGGCAAGCTCAGTGCCATGGCTGAGACCACTGCCACGCCTCCACCCTCATCTCACCCTGCCTCTTCCACCGGCACCGCTGGCCCCACCACCACCTCCTCCTCCAGCGTGGTCACGGCCCAGTCCCCGGTTCCAGACGCCAAGGAGCCCAGCCTGCGACCGGCTCAGCCTGTCCGCAGGACCACCGTCCCCACTGCCTTGCAGAGCCACGCCCACCGCACCCCGACGGCCGTCTACCACGACATGCTGCCTGCATTTGTAAGTACTGCAGTTTTAACAGGAATTGACAACGCTAATATGGGGGTGAGGAACAGTTTAAACACGGTTATTTGAAAATAGCTGATCTGCAAGCTCACGACATCGTGTGGTGAGGTTGTAGATGTGCTATTTTCGGTGAATGTCCCCCCCTCTCCAGAATAGGAATCCTAGGGTTCAAGTAAATTATTGCTACTGGTTGACTGAAATGTTGGGTTAATATTACATTTGTATGTAACGGCATTTTGGGGGAGTACTCTTTTAATGATGGCATTGTAAAAAATATTGACAATCTGATATCCCTCCACATTAAGGCTGTTGATAGTATTAACAATAATACAGATTTAATGACTAAATGAATGTCTGCTCTGTTCGCCCTGTCAGATGTGCTCCAAAGACACCCGTGAGGCCCCGGCCACAAGCGACCATGTGACCCATGTCCCCACCCCCGTGGTGGCCGCTGCCCGCTTTGACAACAGACCCAGCGTCAGGCAAAACTTTACCAATCCGGAGTCTGTCAAGTAAGTTCTGTTACAGCCACTGTGCGATACTTTATAATCTAACTATATAAATGGCGAGCAACTTCCGCACCCTCGGTGGTGACACCCCACAGCTCTGTTATCGGATAAACAACGCACCGCCAGACCACATGTCGCCTACTGACTCGCCACGGCGGCCGCACTGAATTTACGCCTCGCGTAGGGGACATCTCACTGTTCACTACACCTTTTCCACCGCGCAACATAATTAATTCTACTCACCAAATGTCGGACAAAACGGAAGGGGAGGCAGCTTCGTACCGTTTACCGTGCGCACCACCTCATCAACACAACAGCAGGCAGCCGCTGCGGGGGTTTTTCCCTGTTTTTTCCACACTTTTTTTTTGGTCACCATTTTCTCCAGGCACCATTTCTGGTGTAACGTCGGGTGTTTCTTTTCACCAGCCAATCACCTTTCACGTTGCCACGTCCGTTGCCACGTCGCGCTGACGTACGCTAAACAAGCGCTGCCGTGCGCACAATGCAAACGAGCCCAAAGGCGCGCAAAAATAAGCCGACCATTGCTTAGACACAAAGTCAGACCTGGCAACGCAGCCTACGCCAATCATGTGTGAGAGATCTACAAGCTATGGGCCAGAGACGCCACCGTATCTTAGCAACAACTACAGCGCTCACTCTCATTGGTCGTGTCACGCTAAGAGCAGTCTCCAGACAATGGCATCGCAGACAGCTTGCTGTTACTGCTGTAGCCATCACAGGCAGTTGCAGCACGACGGACAGGGCGCTGTGATAGCTGCCATGTCGCTAACGCTAACCTGGTTGTCATGCCTGCAGCGGCTGTGCAATCACTTTGTCAACAATGCACGTTCGTGTGGTGAATGTCTATATTGCTGCTCAGTTCGTCCATTGTTGATGGTGTATGTTTGTGTGTGTCTTCTGGAGAACTATGTAGCTCCACAGCAACTACACTAACTAACGTAATGCCAGGACCGCCCCGTGCAACATGTAGTAATTTCAGATAATTTCGCTCCGATTAGAGCAGTGTTTATCAACCCTTTCACGCCCCACCCCCCCCCCCCCCCCGCCATCTTGCAGAAAGGGCTGCCATTCGCCAGCTTTCAGAAAAACAAGCAACCACCTTCATATTTTTTTTTTTTTTTTTTTTTTTTCCTTTTGGAAATTTTCATCCCACGATTTCCGCGCGGACCACCAGGGGGTCCGCGGACCCCCTGGTGGTCCGCGAAACATACAAAATATAATTTCTTCTACTTATTTTTCATCATTTTGTAACTTTTACATTACACTTTCTTACACTTTTTTTTTGTTTTTTCCCTTTTTGCAAATGTTACTTTGACAATTTGTCTACCCCCATATACACACGCCCACGCGGGCCCCGTGCGCGTACATGCCTCTAACAGCCATAATCCCCATCTATACTGCCCACTCTGTGCTGCAGCTACACGGATACAGACACAGGGACACGGAGGGACCAACAAACGCAAAGCCCCGTGCGCGGCTGGCGTTGAGGGGGGCGTAGCCCCCCGAAACTCTAGTTATTTATAATTGACTAAAGCCGATTAGTCTGATTAACCACCTATTCACTTCAAGCTGATCTTCTGAGCTCGTATATTTGTTGTTTTCATTATTTTTGTAGATCTATTTTATTAAAATATATAATATATTATATTATATAATCTATAGTTAAATAAAAAATAAAAAAAGCATTTTGACATCTGCCAGTTCATTTTGACATCTGCCAGTTCATTCACCGGTTTCCCCTATCCTTTTAGTGGTGAAGTAAGGAGAGAGAATCGCTTCGGCCGCGCCTCGCCTCGCCTCAATTCTCAATCTCAACCCATCCGCCGCCCTGGCGAGCGACCTTCACGGCCAGCCATCGTCAACCCGGAAGACCTGAAGGATCTGGATGAGCTTGACGTTGACACTGAGGACGGATGGGCTGGTGAGGACATACCGAACATTTTGATTTGTTAGCAGCGATCAAAGTTCTTCATCAGCGACAACAGACTTATATCATCTGGAATCTGAAACAGCCAGTTAAGAGATTAACTGTAGAAATGTCCTGGCAATATGCTAAATATGAAATCAAATGCATATATATTTTATATATGCATATATTAGAAGTATCATATTTGTTTATTTGGAGCTTGGGTGAGTTCGGCGTTTGGGTGGATCTTATTCCACTCTTGGCATCACAGCCTTAAGTATGAGAAATGTGGTGGTGGAAGGGTGTATTTAGCTTAAAAATATAATCTATTTATGAGATTATAACATGCACCCGTTTCACATTATTTGAACTGTCCAGCATTTCAAATTATCTGTTCCCTGTCTTAAAGGGGCTACACCATGAATTTCATTTTTTTTTTAGGTTTTTAGTATTTTTTGGGCTCCCCAGTGTCTCTTGTACCCCAAAAAATATTTTTTTTTTAACATTCAGTCATTCATGCTCATTTCATGGATTTCCTGAATGGGCGTGTCTGAACAGGCCATTTCAGAATGGCAGGGCAAGTGATGTCACTTGCCCTGATTTTGCATTGATGATGGCCAGACAGAATTGCTCAGTAGCTCCCCCCTGCCCAATAGGACGTTTTGGTATTGCAGCTGAAAAAGCTTGAAATGACAGACAGTCAGATTGTGAGAAAAAATATCTGGATGTTTTTTAGGCTTACAACCTGTTTAAAACGTATTAGGGGGCAATATTTATAGATAATATATTTTTTTTAAATTCATGGTGTAGCCCCTTTAAATATGTTTTTCTTGTTCCAGGTATTCATGAAGAAGTCGATTACGGCGAGAAACTCAAATTCAGCGACGATGAAGACGGTGAACACAGTGACAAGAACAAGATGTGGTGAGATTGCTTATCTCTAAAGAGTTTGAAAAGACCGCCGCCCGGCCTTTGTGTTTGTTGTGCTGTTGAGCAAAGGAATGTGGGAACAATTTGGAACAAAGGTCCTTGTGTTAAAGCGATTGTTGTTTGTGGTTGCAGGGCGGAGTGGGAGAGGGAGAGAGCGAGAGAGAACCAGCATCAGCGTGAGTGCCAGCCATCCCCAGGTGAGGGGCTTTATCCTCAGGAGACCCCCGAGGAGGAGACTTACCCCTATCACCACCACCACCACGATCCCACCCGGAAGCCCAGTGTCAGATATCCCCCTACAGAGGCCCAGGTAATTCAAACGGGAGCTCAAATATCGTTGCTGTTGGGTAGAAACCTTGCATCTCCGTATTTCAACTTTTTAGGGAAAATAGCCGATTATTTGCTATTTTTGAAAAATTATAAATGGTCAAAGTGGTTATGTGTGCCTGTGGGTTTTATGAATATTGAACCGATGCAATGTATTAACAAGAGCTTGTGACTAAATAAAATGTTACAAGATTTTGACCGGACAGCCTCAATACATAGGCAGTTCACGTAGTTAAACCAATATCAAATACATGATGGTCAAGCCCGGTCCTGGGGCCTTGCGTCAGCACCCAGTTGGGGGGGAGAGAAGCGGGCCCGGGCTTCAGACCATGACTGAGAACCAGTCCAACTGGTGCTTCCCTTACGCTGGCTGCTGATAGGTGCGTTGCGCCCAGTCTCTGGGACACGCCTCTCTCTCTCGTGACATTCTGCATCACTGATGGGGTCCTTCGGTGCTGGGTTTCACCGTGCTGGGCGGTCGGAGAGAGGAAGGGGTGAACAGCGGTAGTTGCCAGCTGACTTGAAACTGGTGCGGACCAGCGGAATGCGACTATTAAAAAACTGAGCATTAAGGTTTTGATGTGATTTCTCACCCCAAAGATCAAATTGACCACAGTAAACCAATGCAAAACTGTCCGTCCCTGTCTATGCTAACTAGTTCTACACGTTACCTCACATATTGCATTGTGGGTATTATTTCCAAGATTGAACACACTGGATTTGAGTTTTTAGACTTCAGTTATGCATACGTTTTTTTTTAAATGATTATGGTCACAAACTTACTAAGATATCGTTATGAGGTCTTTTTATTTTATTTTGGCAGGTAAATTAGCTGGTGCCTACCCTTTAAGACTATTTACAATTTTGGCATTTAGCTGATGCTCTTATCCAGAGCGACTTACAAGTGTGAGATCGGAATAAGCATAGTAAGAATGAACTCTAGTCAATAAACAATGTAACTCCACGACTGATTTCAGTCATTTGGATTCAGTCAGCATGACTTCTATGGGAGCGTGTCACTGACCAAAAATGGGCTATCCACAAGCTTACACTGCGTCTGCGATGTGTCGTAAGCTTGTAGATAGCCTATTTTCAGTTATTAGTTATTTTTAAGATGAAAGCGTATTTGAAGTGGTCAAACTAGCTATAGAATACATGTTCAATCTTTCAGAACCCTAATGATCTCGGATAATACATAAAAGCAAAGCTTAAGGCCTCAATCTGCAATTCAACTGGCTTATAGTATGGCTACCAAAACATTATCATTATTTTACACAAATTGCAGATTATGACTTGGCCTAACAAAACCTTTCAGTCGTGAGATTTTCTTCCTTTAATCCATGCCTACCTCTGTTCTGTCTCCAGACCCAGCAGAAGAGCTCGGTGTCCGGCCTGGCCCACCAAGGCCAGCTCTTGGACGACCAGGACCAGCGCCAGTCCCTGGCACAGGCTCCTCCCAGGGCCAAGTTTGTGTCGGCCGAGCTGTCGGAGGCTGTGGAAAGGGCCCGCAGGCGCCGCGAGGAGGAGGAGCGTCACGCCCGCGAGGAGAGGCTCGCGGCCTGCGCCGAGAAACTCAAGAAGCTGGACGAGAAGTTTGGGAAGCCTGAGCGGCAGACATCAAAGACAGAGGAGTGCCTGACGGATTCGGAGAACAAAGACCCTTCACTGTCGCCAAGTCGAGAGCAAAGTAAACCCCAACGGGAGAGCTGGCAGTACACTTCAAAAGGTAAGAAGCCTCAGAATAGCTGCTGTTCTCAAAAATAGCCGATCTACAAGATCACTTTGTGTCACGATACGTTGAGCTCACAACGTGTAGCTCAGCTCAAACATTTTTCTAAAACAGCCCATCTACAAGCTCAAAGTGTGTCGCATCGCAACACCTTGTGATCTTGTAGAAAGGGCTATTTAAAAAAAAACATGGTTTAAGTGTTCTATAATGGTTCCAAACAATGCAGATAATGGGATACTGATTATACATCAATTTTATATTGGCCTTATTGGGGAGGAAAAACTAAAATAAATGAAACATGAACAGCTGTAAACGGTCGAATGATTTCCCTGCTCCAGATCCGAATGAGGGCACACACTCGCCCCTCCCAGACTACCGGGAAGAGCCCGTTTTCTCCGCCTACCGCAGCAGCGAGGAGGACGGACAGGAGCCTACTTCACCTTTAGGGGACAGCAGTGGGCATCAGCCTTCTAAGCCCGTCGCACCCCGCTTTCAGAAGCAGCCACAGCAGCACCACCAGCAGCAGGTGAGGGCCTGGTGACACCCCTTCAAACCCCCCCAATGTCCTAATTGACAATCTAATGCCTACACCCCCTGCACACACCCACCTTAAATGTTTCTTCTTTTTTAATTGTTGACTTGGAGACGGATAATCTATATAGGTGGATGCACGTATACCTGTATGCATGTGTCTTTTAGGGCTGCAACTGTCTATTACTTTCTTTATTATTCTATCGATTACTTGTTCGATGAATTGAATAATCAAGAAGCACATTTTTTAAAATTAATTTTATATAAATTGTGAAAGACTTTCAAGTGATTTTCTATAATGGTTCACATTGATTTGTCCGATTTAACTGTTGCAGCCCTATTGGACTTAAAGGTCCATGTATGCTACTGTATTCAAAGGAATTGCTTTTTTTTCTAAAAAATCACTCACCCCGTATAGCCGCGAATGCATGGAGAATTTTTGTTGCGAAATCATGTCTAAAAAAAAACCTTGCATGCAAAGCTGAAGTGATGAGCAACTGAAAAATGGAATTGTTTCTTCAGAAGCCAATGATGTTGACTAAACGGTGATTGTGAAAACATATTTTAAATCTTTTTATTATTTTATTTAAATCGATTTTTTTTTAATGGTTCGATTGTTTGTGGCAGCCCTAATGTCTTCATATATTTGTATGCATACAGATATATTAATGTATTTAAATATATGGATGAATGTCGTTTTTTTCTATGGATGAATGTTGGGTTTTTTTCTTTGTTTTTTGTTATTTGCATCACTGCGTGTTTGCTATCATTTTTTCTTTTCTTTTTTTACAATAATTGCAAGGAGATTGAACTAAACTGGACAATGTGGTTGTAATGACCTTTTTAATAAATTGCAATAAAAGTGATAAAACAATTACAATGTAATTTCTCAGGGGATAAGTGGCCATTCTGTAAGGAAAGAGTTGAAGGGAGCAATGGGCTTGGTTCATTACATTAACACAAAATCTGATAAATGGCTGATAATGGTTGATAGCAAAAATCTCACCAAATGGTTAGAGCTAAACAATATTTTAAAACATTAGTCAAGACATGTTTTATGAGGTGGGTTTGTTATGCGCCCCTAATGTAGGAATTTTAAATGGGGGTTTGTTATGGGCCCCTATGTAGGAATTTTAAAATAACAATACACTTGGGGTTTCTCTTTGTCTCAGGAGAGAGACGGGCGTGGCCTGGTAGAGCCCATGGGAATCCGGTCAACTAAGTATAGGGTTTAGCGGTTAAAAGCATCTAACCTTAATTGGCCCATTTCTCCTTTTAGTCTGAGCTAAGCTTAAGCAATAAATTCATATACGGACAACTGTGGAGTATGGCTCGATTAATAAGCTTTAAGTATAAACCTAGATCTACGTCCCTACTGCCAATCCAGTCCAACTTGATCTTGTCACATCAGAACTTTGAAGGTCTAAAAGTGGGTGAACATTTTTTTTTAACTAGGTCCCAACATTTACTGTTTTAAGAGTGGTAGGGTAAGAGTTAAGAAAAAAAGCATGGTGGAAAACAAAGGGAAGGCACAATGTCAATAAGGTGCATCGTCAAAATATTAATGAAATAATGCAGGAATGCTTCTTTGCAAGCAAAGTAGGGAAACCGACTCTGGTGGTGCGCAAACATGGCAGCCATGTTTTTAGTGTAGTGCTAGACCACCTACTGTAGACTGGCTCCCTTGATGTGGGAGTGCACATGCCAGTCAAACTGATGAACTTTCAGTTATATTCCAATTAGTTTTATTGGGTAATACAATTAAGGTACAGCTGCAACTATGGATTACGTTCTTGGCAAATAGTCTTAACCTTTTCAATTCATCCAATCAAGCTCCATATTTTTGTTTTTTAAATTAAAGGATGACTTCACCCATTTTAAACTATCTTCATATAATTGGTCTTCACTAATGTTCGTGACAAAATGAACGGGTCTGTTTCTAAGGAGAGCTGTGGACACTTCAGAAACCTGCCTCCCAGTGACGGCAGCATTAGGGATTTCATACTTTTTTAACATTTTTAACAAGACGAGAACTATGGTTTCCATTATAGCATGCTAACTTTCAGGAATAAAAAGCCTGCAGTTTCTATTAGCTTGGATTCCCCATCGATGATCTCCCTGGTAGGCGGGTTTCTGAACTGTACACAGCCCTCCTCTGATACACAGACTGAGTAGATAAAAATGGTACCATTTCATCATGAGCATTAGTGAGGACCAATTATATGAAGATTGGTTGAAAATGGGTGAAGTCGTCCTTATCATTTTGGGGGAAATAATTCTATTCGTATCTTAATAATAATTTATGATACATGGGGTGTCTGAGTGTTGAGAGTTTATATATTAAATTGAATGTCACATTTGTAGCTATCACAAGCCTAGAAATGATTCATGATCAGTCACGCACAAAATAAATCTCCCATATGTTTAATAATGGACTTACTTGGGCGTGAAGCTGAAGTGACGAGCAACTGAAAAGTCTAGCAGTCAATGATGACTAAACAATGATTGTTTTTATAATGAGCCAATTCATCTCACATCTTTGCACTTCTGTAAATCTTCACCAGCAAATGTTTTTTTTTTTTATATATCCGTGAATCACTGCGAAAACAAATGTTTTGGGTTTTTTTTGTAATCGATTAGACACTTAAACTCTGTAATGTAGACTCTGTACTTGGACCGTTTTTTCAGTGTACACCAAATGTCTTTGCCAAAAATAGCCGATCTACAAGCTCACAACGCATCGCATTGCTGCGTGTTGTGAGCTTGTAGAGCTGCTACGTTATGATTAATATTCCCCCCCATAATATGGATGCTGAGGTTCAATTGGTTAATATTATAACTGGATCTGATTGCCTTTTATCCTGGCTTTATATACAGTATAATAATATATTTTCTTTTACTCAAGATCTTATTTTGTATGTTGGAAGTTGTGTGTAACGGTCATGTTTACAATAAACATGACCTTTAGATATTTCTGTGAGAATATCGAGAATATCGTCTCTGCCGGGTGGAAACCTCATAAGTCCAAAACTGTTACTTTTCAGGATTAAAATTCAAAAATAGCAAAAGTAGCAGATCTAAAAGCTCAAAACGCGTTGCTTAGCTGCGCGTTTCGAGCTTGTGGATCTGCTACTTTTGATGCCGTTGTGTCGCACTGTAGTTGGGCACTAATTTACGAAAAAAACACCAAAAGTAAAAATATGGAGATGGGAGGTTTTTGCCCGACAGCAACGATACAATTCCATCCATCTTCATCCGCTTGTCGCGTCGTGGAGGCAGCAGCTCCAGCAGAGAACCCCAGACTTGCCTTTCTCTGCCCGCTCTGAACGGGGATCCCGAGGCGTTCCCAGAACAGCTTGGAGAGATATAATCTGGTCTTCCTAGCTGGGAGTGCCTGGAAAATTCCTTGGGGAGCCGGTGGGCAGTGGGCAGCGTCCTCCTTACTAGGTGCCCGAACCACCTCAACGTGTTCCTTTCTACATAAAGGAGCAGCAGTCTCTCACAGACGACTGGACTTCTCACCCTGTCCGTCCCAAAGGGAGATGCCAGCCACTCTCCTGAGCAAACCAACCAGTGATGCCGCCTGTATCCGTGATCTTGTTCTTGCAGTCACGACACCACATTTCATGACTGTATGCGAGAGTATGTTATTGAAGGTTGACCGGTAGACTTGAGCCTCCTGGCTCGGCTCTCCGATTCCGAGAATATTGTGAAAATATGTGAAAAATGTGGAAATATCAGTCGGTTGACATTGCAGTGCTAGGAGGGTTGCGATGCTCACTATTTGCTATTGTAATATGAACTTGTTTGCCTATGTTTACTTAACCAGTTAAACCCTATATACTTACTTGTGTTGAACATCAAATGGCAGATCTACAAGCTCACAACAGCTTGAAGATCTGCAGTATTTGGCAGAATGTTCATCCTTTTTTCCCCCCACCTATTAGTGGCATGCTCAGAATAGGGGGTTCATGTGGTTAACGAGGTTTTATCCCTTCTGTTCCCTCTTCAGGAGCAAGCGTACAAGATGCAGCACTGGCAGCAGCCGAGTCACCCCGCCCCCTCTGGCTCCAGCCATCCCCAGCGGGGTTACTACCCCCCACATGTGCTTGGGTTTGACCCCCGCTGGATGATGATGCCCCCCTTCATGGATCCGCGCATGGCCCAGGGTCGATCTCCTGTGGACTACTATCCCAACGCCGTGCACTCATCAGGTGAGCCCTGGCTTAAAGCAGTGGTCCTCGAGCCTTTTCGTGTCGAGGACCCCCACATTGATATGTGATTGGCTGCGGACCCCCCATCTGAAAATGTTTGTGCCAGGGAAGATTTGTGTTAAAAAAAAATCCAAAGTATTCAAAACTTTTCAAACACTCAAGATTTTTTCTAAAATAGCAGATGCGAGCTTATATATCTGCTATTTTTGAATAGCCAACGCTAAAATCTAAAAGTGACACAGATGCTTTATATAAACTCCAAAACAACGCTTAGGGTGCGGCCACAACAAACTTTAATTGTACTTATGTGGGTGGATTCTGCCAATGCTTTTCAATGGGAACAGCATTTTTTTTGCAGAAATCCGCAGATGGTAACGAACAGCTCCGTTCCCATTGAAAAGCATTGGCAGAATCCACCCGCATGGGTAGAATTACAGTTCGGTGTGACCGCACCCTTACAGTGTAATCCCAAGTGTACCGTCTCCCATGTGTGTCCTCAGTATTTACAAAGAAGTTTGCACTTGGATATTAGAAGATGATGAACCATGTCATCATCGTTTTGTTAATTTTGCTCAAAGTAAAGAAATCAATCTGGACTTTTGTGTTTTGTACAGGAATGATGAAACCTGTAATGCACCAGGACCACCTTAGCAGCCCTGGCTCTGATGAAGGCTGCCACCCTGGCCTCCATCAGGAGAGAAGGGCTCCTTCCACTGAGCCTTACCCTGTTTGGAACCAGGATGGTTACCCCCTACGCAGTTTCACCCCACCCTACCAGAGACAGCACGAGAGCTCAGACAGCGGCCAGCCAGAAGACAGGTAGTTGACCATCATAAACAAAATGCTGTGAAAGAATTTTGAACCACTTAAAACCAATGAACTCTTTGACTGCCAGAAATAAAACAATAATAATATTGAAGTAGTTTTAAGTTAGTAATATTTTTAAATAAGTGTTAGATATCTCTATATTCCCATAGTAATCATGGTTATACAGTGTTTGTTCAGTGGTCTCTCCAGCTCTTTAGTAAACAGAAAATACATTTTCAGATAAGGATACCAATTTCATCCAATCAGGAGATATAAGAGAACTCAAACAGAATACAGTATAATAATCACGTGAAGTCATGAAACAAAGAAATAAGCTGATTTTGGAATAATATTAAATTGAAGTTGGTAAATGTTTTTTTCCCCCAGATTGGTTGAATTTGGTGACCTACCTGAAAATGTATTTTCTGTTTGAGACGGGGAGACCCCTGTTGGTGAACAATTTAAAGCAATGTTTACTATCAGAATTTAGAGATTAAACTTTCAAACAAGAAAACGTTATAATAGTTACTTACAGCACCCGTTTAATCTCCATTTTCACCATTTTCTCTCCCCAGAGGTGACCTGGCCTGCTCCCAGCGGGAGACTTATGAAGAGAGGGCCACTGAGTGCCTGGACCACCCCTCAGACGAGCAGGGCTACCAGCAGAATCGCGGCCCCGACAGGGACCACCACCACGAACAAGGCCTGCTCACAACTGTTCAGAGCCACTCCCAGCAGCATACCGAAGGCGACTACCCCAAGCAGGACCCCAGAGACAAGCACCCGAAAGACGGGCCGGAGCCTCGCAGCGAGGCCTTCGATGGCTCCACAGACAATTGGAGGAGGGACGGAAGCCAGAAAAAAGACGGAGGACTCGGTGGAGTCCAAGGCCAGTGGTCCGAACCCGTCTCTAGTTCCAGCAGCAGTGTCAGTCAGCCGTCTGAGACTGGCGGGCGCACACTGATCCGCAGGACTGGGCCCATTAAAAAGCCAGTGCTCAAAGCGCTCAAAGTGGAGGACAAGGAGAACGAGAAACCCAAACCTGAGCCAGAGGAGAAGCCAGTTCCTTACCGCCTGGAGAAGGAAGTCCTCACCAACGTGTATGACTTGAAGAAAGATAACCAACCGATTGGCAACAGGCGGTCGGCCTCGCCCGCCGTCGTTGTCGAGAAGCAGCCCGAAGAGAAGCAACTCCAGCCACCGCCGCCGGCTGCAGCCAAACCAGAGAGACCCGTCAGCACGCAGAGCGAAGACTCCCACAAAGACAGCGGCTGGGACAGCAGCAAGAGCCAGTCATCCAGTCACAGCCAGGAGGGCCGGGAGACCCAGGCGCCCCGTCGCAACAACTGGATCTTCATCGACGAGGAGCAGGCCTTCGCCGGGGCCAGGGGAGCGGGCAGAGGAGGGCGTTCCAGGGGCGGCTTCCGAGAGTTCAGCTCCAGAGGAGGAGGTCGAGGTGGCAGAGCCGGAGACAACCTCCGCGGGGGTTATAACAACAACAACAACAGCAGCAGCGGCGGGGGCCAAAGGGCGGGGAGAGGCCGAGGGCCAATCAGGGAATTCGTCAAGGTGGAGGATCTCCAGAGGGGGAAACCGCGGAGGAGGAATGTCAGTGAAACCATGAGCGAGACCTCGGAGTACGAGGAGCTGCCGAAGAGGCGCCGCCAGAAAGGCTCCGAAAACGGAGAGGGTTACACCGAGGCCGGAGAGGTCCGGAAGGCAGACAGAGATGCCTCTTGGAGGTCCAACAAGGTCTACACAGAAGACCAGGCAGCCATTGATGCCAGAGACAAGGCCAAGGCCCACCGGGGCTTTGGAGGACGCACATTGCCTCCCAGACTGAACACCACCGGCACCGGGGGCTACAATAGAGGCTTCGGGGGCTCAAGGGACATCTCCACATGGAGGGGCAGAGGGACCCAGTTCAGCAGTAGTGGAGGCGCTCCGTTACAAGAGAATGGTTACGGTCCCGGAGTGGAGACCTCTTATTCCCGTAGGGCGCCCCCCGCCGAGCGCGAGCCCTTACAGTATACCCCCAAGTTCAACACCCCCTTCATGGAAAACGGCACAGAGGGCACGGGCACAGGAGAATACTACTTGGAAAACGATAACCCCGACAGGCAGGCCCTGAGGAGGCGGCGGCCACCCCGCCAAGACAAGCCTCCCCGCTTCCGCCGCCTTCGGCAGGAACCCGAACCCGGCCAGCCAGGCCATTGGACCAGCGACGAGTACATAAACGGAGGCGACTTCACCAATCCCTGGCCCGGACGCGCCAAAGCCAGCGGCGAGGACAACTGGCCAAGCGGCCAATACGCCGGCGGGCGCTCGGGCCAACACGGCCAGGCCGAGGACTGGGACACCGGCTCGGAAAACAGCGACTTTGGAGACTGGAGGGAGAAGCGAGGCGGAGGAGGAGGCGGCCAGCAGCAGGGACACGGTGACGTCCCCTCGGACTCTGGAGGACACGGCGAGCCAAACTCCGGGGAGAAGAGGGAGCTTTCCAAAAGGAGCTTTTCCAGCCAGCGCCCCCTGGTGGAGCGGCAGAACAGGAAGGGAGAGCCCACCCTCCTGGAGGGGAGCAAGATGACGCGGGCTGATAACTCGTCTTCATGTAACAGGAGTGACAGCTGGCAGAATGGTGGAGCTCCTTGCAGAAGGTTGGTTGAATGCGGGTCCCTTTTTTCTTTTTTTTTTACCTTAGCGGCTTAGAAACCAGCATGTAATTCATCATCAATCCTTGCACTAGTCGGCAAACACACCGTTGCAGATTGCTCTTGATGTGGACTGGAGACATTTTATTTTTAGAATTTAACTGCATGTCCAATCTATATTATGTCACCAGTTAAATAGTTGCAGACTCAGAAAGTGTCTAATGTCTGAGTTCTACTCAGGTCGTGTGCCATGTGGTGCACATGCACAAAACGTTGCAGTGCGGTACGTTGTGAGATCAGCTATTTGCGACGCGCAGCAGCGCTGTAAATGAGGCCATAGTCGCTAACCTAGGGTTTTCAGAACACATGCCTTTGTGATTTCCGTATGTGACCAGAATCGAGGCTTGTTTACCGTAACATGCCGGTTTTAAATGTAGACCAAGACCTATAACATCCTGAATTTCGACAGATGATTAAAAGATATTTGCTGAAACAGTTTTTAATTGTTTTGGTTCCTATCTCCCAACAGGTCCCCAGATGAGTCGGGTTGTGTGTACAGCGTAGAGCAGCCTGAGGAGCGAGAGCCCAGCGAATCCTCTGGAAAGAAGCTGGACAAGGACCTAAAGCCAGTCTCCATCAAGTCTGACATGGCTGAACCACTGTCCCAGTACGATCTCAACAGCTACCCAAGTAAGCCAGCAACTTGAATTGTGTTCAATAAGTTGGTACCCTTTAACGGTTTTAATGGGTTAAAGTTTTAACCCATTAAAACCGGAAAAGAATCTGTGTCATTTTGGATTTTAGCTATATATCGTCTCTGTCAGGTGGAATCCTCATATGTCCAAACATTTTACTTTTCAGGATTCAAATAAGAAAATAGCAGATCTACAAGCTCAAAGCGCGTCGCTTTGCGCCGCGTTTCGAGTTTGTGGATCTGCTACGTTTGATGCCTTTTGTGTGACGAGTAGAAAACTGTTAGGATTTAGAGGACATTTTTAGAATCGGCCACAGGTCTTAATGGGTTTATGCCAGTTGTTTTACATTCCCAGTAGAATAACTATTAGGGTTGTTTTGATTTATCGGCTAGTTCAAAAGCTAAACTCATGCATGTCGAATATAAACCTTTTACATGGAAATTAACAATGGCACAACCAAACGGATAAAAAAAGATGAACTCAGAATTTCTATTGTAAACAGAAACCTTTTATATTGTTTCCAGCTTGTATTAAAAGCATCTGGCGGTGTTCATACTAAGCTCGGTTTCAGTTTTGGAAATGTCCAAATAATGTACAACCATTTGAACAGCTTAAGGGAGACCTTTGTTAATCCTGTGGGAGGGGAAGACCAGTTTCAGCTTCAGCCAGCTGATTGCTACTCAGATGTCCACGATGAGCACTCATCATCAAGTGTCTTGCTCAGGGGCACTTTAACACATAGCCACTTAGCCAGGGCCGGGGACCTTCTGTTTCCCAGACGGTGCCTCTATCCATTCAGCTAGGGCCGCCCACAATTTGCTTAGTGTTAAGCAGTTCTAACAGGAAGGAATGTGTATAAAAGGTAGTATAATAGGTAGTTAGGGCATCTGTTGCGTTACCCTTTATTTTTGTACTAGTTTATACAGTCATCACATTAGTTGCCTTTTATTTCAAGACCATTATATAGTGAATTCTTAGAGTAACAAATTCCCCCCTTTTTGGCTTCAGAAATTGTATCCGTTACAAATGCATTGCAGTTAGTTTTGTTGGTGTCTGAGAAGAACCCTGCTTCATTGCACATACACTTAATGATCGATGCTTGTCTTTATTACATTTCTATCACCTCATTTTTCTACCGAGCGAAAAAAGTAATTTAGCCGTTAGTGGCATTTAGTTCTTTTCCATTAACTGACTCTGTTTGTGTTTGTGCAGTTGAGGGGGACGTGGATCCAGATGGCTTCACAGACAGTCTGTCCAAGAAGCAGAGACGACCACAAGACGAGGAGAGGAGGAGGAAGGAACAGGGAGCCAGCGTAAGCTAAACTTTTGGATATTTAACTCCTCAATTTACTTATTTAACCACTTGAAACCTAGCATCCATGTTCTATGTCTAACATTCTGCGAAAATAGCCGATCTACAAGGCATCAACGTGTCGCGCTGCAAAGCGTTGTGAGCTTGTATATCGGCTATTTTCGGCAACGTTTTTTTATGTAGAGCGAAAAGGAGAAGGCCTAACATAGAGCCCTTTGGAATCCAGTCAACTCAAATCATACTAAGTTTGATACTTTTGATACTTTTGTGTGACGCTGTAGTATGATCAAGTAGGGCGTTAATTTATGAAAAAACACAACAAGTTAAAACACGGACATAAGAGGTCGTTTCTGCCTGACAGCAACGATATGACGTTGCATGCTTTTAATGTTGTCGTTGTCTATATATTAGGTGCCAGTGAAGAGCAGGACCATCACCTCCAAGATGCCACCACGGTTTGCCAAGAAACAGGGCAGCATGAGTATGGATCAACCAGAGGACGGTCTCTCCTCCAATAACCTCGGCACTGAGATCTGGGAGACCAACAGCTCAGGTTAGGCCTGGCACAAGTTGTTGCATACAATCGCCTAATCGCAATTATTTATCTGCGATAATTGCAATTATTTGTGCATAATCGTCCTAACCGTTTCCACGGTGAAACGATATTTTCGCAAAATGGAAGAAATAGCCGTCAAATAGCGGAAATAGCCAGCTATTATTTTTATTGTGTCATTTTCGTTATTAAATATTTTTTTTAAAGTATAAAGTTATGAAATGTAATTTTTAAAGTTATTTGTCATATCTGCCCGTGAAATTTTGGTTTACGAAAAACACTACCAAACACAACCAAAAACATTAAATCGTTAAACGCAATCATTTGTGTGACAATTAATCGTCAAGTAAAATGTCACAAGATGACACTTTATTTAGTATTCCCCAGGAGTAACACAGCAAAGACAAATTGTGGGGTATCTGGTGGCTCAGACAGAGTGGCTAGATTTAGATTTAGATGGTGCTCACAAGGACCACATTATGTTCCTTGTGAGCACGAGGACCAGGGTCCGAATAGACCTCAGTCTTGTCTCGCATGTCTCTCCTCTCTGCCCTCGGTTTACTGTCTCTCTAAACCAGTGCTTCTCAAATGTTTTCATGTCGTTAATTAATTAAATCAGTGGTTCTCACACAAAAATAGCAGATGTACAAGCTCTCAGTGCGGCACAAAGTGACGCACTGTGAGCTTGTATATCTGCTATTTTTGCATATCCAACAAATTTTGCTGGGGACCCCCTGGAACCCCCCTGACGGGACCCCACTTTGAGGACCACTGATCTGCACCAACCTATCTGAAATAAACCATACAATGCCGAAAAGAAATCTTAAGAAAAACATTTAAACTTGTAGTGTGAGGTTCCTTATTTGAGATGAGCAATAATTAGTTTCAGCCCAAGTTTGTTTTTGGCACTTTCATTGCCCTCTGGTGGACAAAGTGACAGACAAGTCAGCCTCATTGCAACATTTTGAGCTGTGAATTGTATTAAACGTGTTCCTCCATTTTCCTCCCCAGCTCTGTCAGTTCAGTCTTCAGGAGGAGACTCGTGGACTAAACAAGTGTCATACACTGGCAGTGAGCCCAACTCTGAGGTACAGTCATGCATATCTGCATGCTTATACATTATTTTGTATCTGTGTGGTAAACCTTTTTTTTTTGTAGATTTGTTGTGCCCTCAAATCTGACCTTAGCATTTATGGAGCTTTTTTTTCTTAGCGAGTATTCTATCGATATGTTTTTTGTTTTTTATTAATCAAATAATTGAGAAGCGTATTCATATCAACAAATTGATTAACAACTTAAGCCCTATGTTATGCTTTGTTGCACACAAAAGGCATGCCTCATGTCCAAAACTTTTCAGGATTCAAATTCAAAACTATCAATATTGTTATGCTTTTTGTGTGACACTAGTATGATCAAGTAGGGCGTTTATGTACGAAAAAAAACCCAGAAAAAGTAAAAAATATGGAGATAAGAGGTTTGTGCCCGACAGCGACAAAATCATAGATTATCCCCCCCAAAAAGTGATTCAATGGATTATTAGTTCCATTAACCGCTTTGCACTCCCTGCAGGACTCCGACGCCGGTCCAGAGCAGAACAAGGAACAGCACAACAAACCGGGGCCCATCGGCAACGAGCGCTCCCTGAAGCACCGCAAGGGCTCGGAGGGCGTGGACCGCCTGGAGGGCGGGCCCATCGCGCCGGTCAACGGCGTGGTGGACCTGCACGTGGACACGGGGCTGGCCGTGCCTCCCATCGAGTTTGGAGTCAGCGCCAAGGACTCCGACTTCAGCCTGCCGCCGGGCTCGGCCCCGGTGCCCGTGTCCAATCCTGTGGCCAAGCAGCTGCAGGACGCGCTGGCTACCAACGTGAGTCTTCGGGGAGAGAGAGGGAGAATGTTGTGAATCGTCGCTGTCGGGCCAGAAACCTCTTATCTCTATATTTTCCCGGAAATGAACGCCGTACTTGCTACAGCCTCACACAAAAAGCATCAAAAATAGCAGATCCGCAAGCTCGAAACGTGGCGCGAAGCGACACGTTTCGAGCTTGTCGATCTGCTACTTTTGCAGCTTTTGATTTTTCAATCCTGAAAAGGAACAGTTTTGTACATATGAGGTTTCCACCCGACAGACGAATTTGTGTATAAATGGAGTTAACCACTTGAACCCCTCGCATCCCTGTTTCTGTGAGTCATTGGGATTAATTTGCCGAAAAATAGTAGATCTGGAAGCTCACAACGTGTTGCGACGTGATGTGTTGTGAGCTAGTGGATGTGCTATTTTTATTTGGTGTGGGGTGGGGGGGGGTGTTCAGATCTGGCCCTGGTCATCTTAGCTTAGTTTACTAAGTGTGGTTAATATACCAACTATCTTATCAAGTACATTTTCTATCAAACTTGTAATTTGGCCAGCTTTTTGAGCAGTGGCTCTCAACCTTTCCTGGATCAGGGCCCATTTAGAAATCTCAATGGAACCAACGTAGTCTACTTTAAGCTCCTATTCATCGGTGTGACAAATCTTACAGTTGAGAATCACTGCCATCCAGTATACTTGGTCAATGTTTGCGTTGTGTCAGTGTGCGGACGTTCTCATGGAACTCAACGTGTGTTCATGTATCAACAGCCCACTCTCAACCAGAGCATCCCAATGCTGCGCTCCAACCACCTGCAGCCTGGCATCAACCTCAACCCCATCTCCTTCCCCAGCGCTGACCTCACCCTCAAGGTATGCAAATAATGATTATGATTCATTATTATTTTTTTAAAACGTCAGGCTGTTCAAGCACACTCGGTGCCGCGCTACGAGCTTGTATATCTGCTATTTTTGAATAGCCCAAAGTATAAAATAATGTTTATAGCAAAACATCTAAAATGACTTAGTATATATGTGTTCCCGGTCTTAACTCATTCACTGTCAGAATTATTTCTGGCCCGTTTGAACACCGCCAAGATTTTTCATTGAAAATAAAAAAGTACTCAGGAGCCGAGATACAGAATTTTTAAGTTTTAAGTTAACAAGGAAGTGGATGGGAGTCTATATCTTCAAAAAATAATATCTCCTTGGTCTTTGGGTCAAAAAATAAATAAATATATATATATATATATATATATATTTTTTTAAAGTCGTTTTAGTCGTTCTTGGCAGGCATGGCTTATGGACAAAGTCGTTTTAGTCGTTCTAGGCAGGGAATGAGTTAATGGGTTCATCTATTGACAGTAGAGCACTCTCAGCTCGGTCAACCTCTGTCCCCTAGTATTTTGGTCGTATAGTAACAGATCGGGGCTGGTATGTGTCCTATCTCTCTCTGCAGATGGAATCGGCACGTAAGGCCTGGGAGAACTCCCAGTCTCTCCCCGAGCAGGGCTCCCCCGGTGCGGGAGCGTCCGGCAACCAGCCTCCCTGCAGCGTGGGCTCCACCAGCGGCGTCAGCTACAGCTCCTTCGGAGGCGTCTCCATGCCCCCGATGCCTGTGGCCTCCGTGGCTCCCTCCATGTCTATGCAGGGTAAGCCTTCCCTCCTTTTTGTCCCTCCTTCAATACCGTATATATATCATTGCTGTCGGATTGAAAACGGGTCCAAAACCGATACTTCTCAGGATTAAATTTTGTTATGCTTTTGTGTGACTGTAGTGTGATTAACTAGCGCACTAATTTACGAAAAAAACACACAGTTAAAATATATAACATTTTAAGATGGTGAAGGAGCTTGTAGATGTGCTATTTTCACTACTTTTGTGTGACACTAGGGGTGTGCCGATATATCGTCCCGCGATATATCACGATACGTTTTCGCGACGATATGTATCGTTTTGGGAAAAAAAAATATCGTTTTTGAATTTTTTTTTTTTTTTTTTTTTTTTTTAACAATCATAATAATCAGGCATGCAAACGGCCCCGAAGTGAAAAGAGTGACAACATGTTTTTTTTTCGGGTCAGGTGTCATACTATTTGGATTCAAAACGGCTATTGTAGCTGAAAAGCTACAAATTTGCATGTCTGAATAATGCAAAAACAGAATTATTTGTTTGCATTTTCTTTTTTTCTCCTCCATATATTTTCATAATAAAAAAAGTGCGTATCGTATCGAAATCGTATCGAAGTTGTGAGCCAAATATCGTATCGTATCGTTTCGTGAAATTAGTGTATCGGCACACCCCTATGTGACACGCTTGCGTGATGAAGTATTTGTTCTTGTTGGACCCAGTAGTGGCTTCCCACTGAGCTGTTGTTTTGTCCTTGCAGGGAACCACATTCCTCCTCTGTACCTGGACGGTCACGTGTTTCCCAGCCAGCCGCGCCTCGTACCACCAACCATGTCCCAGCAGCAGAGCTACCAGCAGGTACCAGACCAACTAAATCGACCAACTAAATTGTTCAATCGGCCTCATGTCTTAACCCATTACAACCGGGAACACATCTGGGTAACCACTTAAACCATTATTTCATACTTTGGCTATTCAAAAATAGCAGATATACAAGCTCATAGCGCGGCACCGAGTGCTTGTAGATCTGCTATTTTTGAAAGTTTTTGCAAATTTGTGCAAATCTTTGAATATATACATTTTTAAAGCAAACATTTGTAATTCAAATCTTTGCTTCTGGGGGTCCCTGGAACTAAATATATTCAGATGGGGGTCGGCGGCCAAATACATATAATTTTGGAGGTCCTTGACATGAAAAGGTTTTCAGCCCCACTGATATAGTAACAAGGCTTTCAGAAAACTGTCAGGATTTTAGAAGACATTTTGTAGAATCGGAACCGCGGGCCTTAATGGGTTTAACATTTCCATGTGTGTCCTCCTCCTCCTCCTCCTCCTCCTCCAGGCGGCGGCGGCCCAGCAGATCCCCATCTCCTTGCACACGTCCCTGCAGGCCCAGGCTCAGCTGGGGCTGAGGGGAGGCCTGCCCGTCTCCCAGTCCCAGGAAATGTTCAATTCCATGCCCCCTTTCAGGTACGGTACCACCACCACCATCAGCAGCACGTTTGTTTTTTGTATGCACCACACATCTGGAACAAACTCCCAGGAAAATGCACAACTCTGTTCTTTTAACCCATTTAGACCTGTTAACACCTATACGTTGTTATACCTTTCAAGCTGGGAACGCCTCTGTGTCATTTTAGTTGTTGCTATTTATCACTGTTGCCAGGCAGAATCTCCATATTGTAATATTTTGTGTTTTTTCATAAATTAACGCCCTGCTTGATCATACTACACACAAAAGCATCAAAAGTAGCAGATACGCAAGTTCGAAACGCGGCGCAAAGCTACTTTTGCCATTTTTTTAATACATAGCAACATAATTCTGAAAACTTAGGTAGGATTTAGACGGTGTTTTTGAGTGAGCCTCAGGTCTAAATGGGTCAAAATCACCACGTTGTAAAATGTGGTTTAACACCTATAATAATTCCTCTTGGTTTCCCCCCCCACACACAGGTCCCAGGTTTACATGCATCAGCCGAACCCCATGGTGCTGTCGGGAGGAGCGCCCCTCAAAGGGCCCTACTCGGCCTTCCCGGGCATGCAGCCCTCCGACATGGTCAAGTCCCAGTCCGGCTCCCACTACCAGCCTATGAACGGCAGCCAGCAGATGGTCTACGACGGCCAGATGAACCAGGGCCCCGGCATGAGCTCCTCCCAGCTCATGGACTCCCAGCTCATACAGGTATATATATATATATACAGTAGATCCAGCAGCATATCGTTCGTTTGGCTGTCGGAGCAGACACCTCTTATCTCCATGTTTTAACTTTGTGTTTTTTTTTTCCCCCCGTAAATTAATGCCCTACTTGATCATACTGCTGTGTCACACAAAAGTATCAAACAATAGCAGATCTACAAGCTCGTTTTGAGCTTGCAGATCTGATATTTTTGATATTATCGAATTTGAATCCTGGAAAGTAACAGTTTTGGACATGAGACGTTTACACCCGACAGAGACGATATCAACTTTGCAAGTCCAAATGTGTTACTTTTCACAAAATGGGGGAAAAAATTACTTGCCAAGCTCTTACTTAATACTAATAATTGATTTAATATTAATAGAACTCACAGACTAAACCACTTACACTTAAAAAAACATTAGCTTACGAGTTTGTAGCTTGTGAGCCTTGTAGACTTTTTACGCTACACTTGTATGATGAAGTAGTAGGGCATTAATTTACTGAAAAACACACAAAAGCCGAAATGGAGATTTCTGCCTGACAACAACGACAGCCGTCCATTTGATGACTGATCCAGATTTTGGAGAATCCTAGAGACCGCAGATTACCAATGTTCTATCCTATTCATTTTGTTATAAAGTGCAACATTTGAAGAACTTTGATTAAAGTTTCTATTTGAGAACAACTTCTACGCAAACAAATGAATGGAAATGCAACACAAACAACTTTTGTTTTGTCAAATGAACTGCCGATACCGACGTCGTTAGAAAAGTCAAATAACGGTCTTTGTCCCTGAATCCTCCTCCCTCCCTCCCTCCCCTCCCTCCCCTCCAGGTGACCATGCCCCTGCCTGGCTCTCAGCTGCGGTACGGCTCGGCGCAGCAGCACCTCATCCTGCCCCAGTCCATCCAGCTGCAGCAGGGACAGAACCTGTCCGTGGGAGCCCCCCCGCGCCGCATGCTGCCGCCCGGCTCGCAGCCCCAAGTCATGCCCGGCAGCCGAGAGGTGAGATCCACTGGGTCACACGGCAACAGCAACATTATGGGTTTGCAGCATAACGAGCAAATCCCGCACCGTCAGCCGGAAACTTTGTATGTCCAGCAGAACCGTTCCTTGTTCAATATTTATAAAACCCATAGGCACACTTAAAGCCGCACTATGTAACTTTTCCTCTTCCACCCGCCCGGATTTGAACCCCGGGGTTTTTCCTGCGCAAGTGCTGACATTTTTACCGTTGAGCTAATAGAGCCTGCCTGCTTGCTCGGGGGATAAAACGGAGTCTTGAGACCATCAGGTCAAAATTTGTGTCAGATCCTGTGTGTAGGTGAGACATGACCTTTGACACGATCTACATGTCTCAATAGAAGAGAAGGGAGACAAAATACAACCACCCCAATTGTATAAGTTATATTGTATTAACATACTCTACCATACAGATTGGACAAAATTACATTTATTCATAAAAAAGAAAGTTACATAGTGCTGCTTTAACCACTTTTAGTGAAAATAGCTCCTCATCCAATCAGGAGAGAGAACCCATTTATCAGCCTGACTTTTATAGTGTTCCAGTTCCAGTGTTTTTCAGCTCATTTTTGTTTTGTTTCATCATTTTTTACCTCCCGTCAATATGTATTCTTACATACATGCACCTGTATGTGTACAGATATATGTGTATAATGTATGTAAGAATACATATTGAAAGGGAGGTAAAATAAATACTATCCTTGCAGATCAAGCTCTGCTTTGTTTTGTTTATCTATTGTTTCTTCTGTATAATTGATGCATTGCCGGAATTGTTTCAACTGTTTGTTCTGATGTATAATATATGAAGCTACGTTGAAATATTGTTTTCTTTTGTTTGCTCTCTAGTCACATTTTTTTTTCCTGGTGTGTTAAATAATTCAAATATTAATAGGTGGGCATAATAAGCTTCGGCTTCAGCCCATGCCTTTTCGGCCAATAATTATTTTGCTGCTTCTATTGTATGCACAACTGTTATGTTAAATTGTGACCGAAATGAATAAACTAACTAAATCACTTCCAATTTCACTTGTTTATCCTGTATCTTATATGAGTTCTCTCTCCTGACTGAATAAAATTGGTATCCTGTATCCTGTATTTTCTGTTTACTAAAGAGCTGGAGAGAGGGGGAGACCCCTGTCACTGAACAAACACTCTATAGTTACTATTGGATTACTACTTTTAACACTATTACTACGTTTAACACTTATTTTAGTACAACAAAAAAAAACATCTGTTACACTACCCTTAAGTAAATCTAGAGCATGTTACTTTTCAATCTTCAAAAATGCTACGTGCTGAACTCCAGAGTGCTTCTCCGGGGGTCCTCGAGGGGCGTTACGGGAGGTCCCCGGCAAATCGGTTAACATAGCATCAAAATCTCTGCTGCTATGCTGAAAAAATCCTGACTTTTTTTTTACGTTTGAATATTTTTTTGCCACATTTTAAGAACACAAATATTGTATGGCGGTCCCTGGGCACAATATCTTCGTGGACCAAATACATATGAATGAATTTGTGGGTTCTTGACGATGTGTGAGAAGCACATCTGTACTTGACATGAAGTAGTGTAGAAGTCAATGTGTAACACTGTTCCCTCCTCACTCCCAGGGCTCACAGATGGAAATGAAAGGCTTCCAGTTCTCAGACAAGCCCAATCATTCCCCAGGCTTACAGGGCTCTTACAGGTAGGAGAACAAGTCTACTCTGAATCCATTTAAGTCTACTTTCAACCTGTAGTTGAACTACATACTACTGGCTATGTCATTATTGGCAAAGAAAAAGCTCAAATGTCAAAAATGTGACAATTGTAGATCTACAAGCACGCAACGCAAAACGCTGTGAGCTATTTTCGCTACCCGTCATACAACAAAGGATATAAGGCTATATAGAGCTCAAGTTGTTAAGTATGCATAAATACTAAATTATGGCTTCCATTTTGCCCCGGAGATGAACCGATGAAGTGTAACCGGGATTAACCACACGAACCTTAACATCCCTATTTTGGGGGGGGCATAAGCCGAATATAGCAGATGTACATTATGTGTGTGTGTGTATGTATACATACGCGCACACACATACATGCTCAGCTTGTAGATCTGCCAATTTCGGCGAAGAGATTTGGTGTAGAGCGGTGGTTCTCAGAAAGTGGGGTCCGGGGTCCTTGAGGGACTTCCATGGGGTCTCCAGCAAAATGTGTTAATACAGCATCACAATACTAACACCATAATGCATATTTTATACGTTGGCTATTAAAAAATAGCAGATCTACAAGCTCGCCGCAAGGCACTGTGAGCTTGTAGATCTGCCATTTTTGTATTTGTTTTGAATAATATCGATAATGTTTGGATTTCTTTTTTAACACATTATTTTCTCTTCTGGGGGTCCCTGGCACAAAACATTTTCAGATTGGGGTTCGTGGCCAAATATACAGTATATCAGTTTGGGGGTCCTTGACACAAAAAAGTTTTAGAACTAGTGGTGACCAAGTCCAGAGTCGACCAACCCTGTTCTACTAAGTTTCTAGTTTACCAAGTACTGTATAGAGGATTTAAGCCATGTTTTTCTGTTTGCAGGCCAGGCTCTGCCAGCCCCAGTGGGAAGCCCTCTGGTCCTGGAGGCCCTGTGGGACCTCTGCCTACACATTACGCTCAGCAGGTAGCTGTCACTCAACATTAAAATAATACATATATGAAATTAAACATTAAAAATAACAATATTTCAAAATGGCCATTTCCAACTAGCAAATACAACAACAAACAAGTTCTGATCTCTAAAATGTGAATGAGTCTGTCTGTTCCTATGGGTTTCAGTTAAATTATGTCTCAAAAATATTGTGAGAAGTCTCATGAACGACTTGGGGAAGTCATATATGAAGACCTAGTTTTGTTTTGACCATACCAGCCCTAATAGAAAAAGGATAGTCATTTTGCATTTTTAAACAAAATGTGGATGTCAGAGAGTTACAAGAAAAGTTCATGATAGTTTTACTGTCTTGTTCAGAAATGTGTGGAATAAATGAGTGCAAATAGCAACCACTATATTGCATTCCTATAAGCCTTCTGCTGCCAAAAAAGGAAATGCTAAATCGTTTATTGAAGCTTCGTGTCCTCAGATGAGGCATGTCACAATTATTACATAATCACCTGATCACAATTATTATTATTATTAAAATGTAGAATTGTTTCCATTCATTTGTATAAAAACAGCTGGATGAAATGAACAGAAATGTACAAATCTATATTATTTCCATGTTATTGTCCATGCTCTTCTAGCCACTTTAAACCTAGCATCCCTTTTTGGGGCATTTAGGGCAAAAACATTTCAAGTGTAAACTTATTAACAATGGATTATTTTAGTCATGGTACATTACTTATTTAGATAATTAGCACTGGGCATTGTCATTCATTTATTTGTATATTTCAATAATGAGCTTTGTATATGTTATAGTTATTTGTTATATCTTCCTTGTGCAATCTTTATTTACAAAGCCTCCAATGTTCAATGTCCCCCAAAACATGTACTCAACCTTAATTGACTTGAACTTAATTTCAGTTATTTGTATGACAATGAATCATCAACTAAAGTGTCATGATTGTGATAGCCGTATATGCAAGTATAATAAATGACCGTTATTGAAGCATTCTTTATACATCCAGATATGGATGTATAATAGTGTCCCTCTGCTGCCCCCTGTAGGTCCCACCTCCCCAGGGCAGCATGGTGATGCACATGCGGCCCCCCACCACTGGCCCTTTCCCCACCCCCATCCAGAGACCTGTCATGCAGGTCAACAAGACAGTCATCATCCGTTCCCCCCCGTACCCCAGCCCCGGGGGGCGCGAGCCTTCCCACTCCACCCCTCCCTCTGCCCCCGAGCCCCCCGTTAAGGGGCCAGAGGATGGCATGAAGGTGAGCCACCCACTGTAAATTTAGGTAATTCCATTTTTATCCATTTTTTTCCTTTTCCATTTGAGCCAATGAAATGTGAATGCATATTAATGTTGCTGTTGTGCAGTTAGTTGTGGTTTGGGGTAATAGGCTCTATTCACAGCAGCCATATTATGAAGACATTCACAGGTGTTACCAATGATACTAATGAAGGCTCTGTTCGATTCTGGTCAAACAGAGTCAGGGTGCTGATATTGTGCATGTTGGCTCACTGGAAACACTCTGTTACACCAGTGGGTCTACAGTTGGGAGTGTACAAATGGACCCGTAAGGGTCCATTTGGTTCCATTTGTACACTCTCAGAGTTATGGGGCTCGTGGAAACTACTGTGCTACACTAAATGGAACAGAGCCTTCATTAGTATCATTGGTAACACCTGTGAAGGAAGTGATAATATGGCTGCTGTGCATAGAGCCTATCGTCTACAACTATAATACTCTCAGGTGGAAACCTTGTAGGTCCAAAGCTGTTTCATTTTTTCCCCCCGAAATATTTCAAAAGTACCAAAAATAGCATACAAGCTCACAATGCGTCACATCGCTACCGGTTGTGAGCTTGTAGATCTGCTATTCTTGCTACCATTGCACTGTCATGCGACAAAGCATAGAATATGGCATTGATCTAAAAAAAGAATTATGAAATATGGAGATACAAGGTTTCTGCCCGACATCGACGCTATACTGTTACATTGTAGCTTTTATAATGGCTTGATTTGAGGCTTTGGTCAGATATAATACTGTCTTAAAGGGATATTTCACTTTCAAACCTGTTTGAAAGTGAAATATCCCTTTAATAGTTTAATCTAAACGTAATTGTGCTCAACATTTTGGCAATGGTAGAATTTCAGTAAATACTATTGATTGTGAATATGTTTAAACTTAATTGTGCTTAACATTTTGGCTTTTTTGCACTATTGATTTTACAAAGGGAGAAAGAGAGTAAGAGAGAGAACACTGTATAATGCATTGATGATATGTAGCACCTGTAGTGGATAATTCTGCAAACAGGCCAGCATAGGTATTGAACACTTTAACTGTATAAAAAGTAATAAAGGGCTGATTTTAACCTGAATCCTAACATTTTTAGAGTAGCAATATGACGTTGTGTGAGCTTGTAGAGCTGCTATTATCACTATTTTTGCTTTTGAAGTATTATATAAAATTAAAGTGTTAAGTAAATGTAGTTAGCAACTTTGTGTGTATAATTCAGTGTTAGTGCTGTAAGATGTTAGTAACCTTTGCGTATACTTTATTGGCACAGAATAAAACCCTGCGGGACGTGCGCAAGACGGTGGGTGAGGGAAAGGCGCCATCTGGGGGCATGACCAGCAAACTCCAGGAGCCCCTGCCCTCCTCGGGACAAGCCAAACCAGCACGCACTGGAGCCATCAAACCTCAGGCTGTCAAAGTGGAGGAGGGCATGGCTTAGCAAACGGACCTTTAAAAGCCTCCTCTCGCCACCACCACCAGAACGCCACCTGCCCCCCCTGACCAGTGTCTAAAAGGCTCTTTTCCACTACAAGAAACTTAAGTGAACCGTGCCGTGAAAACAGAATTTCACGGTTTCTGGAGTTGTTTTCCACGCGCAATGGCTCGGTTTCAGTTAAAGGTTCTCAGAACCTAATTTGGGCCGTGCTCAAGGAGGTGGTACTAACCCTGAGTTCTGGAAACCTGGAAAATGTTCCTAAAAATAGCGAAAATAGCAGATCTGCTATCTTCGCTTTTTTTTTTATTATTATGACCTACTTCCCCATCAGGGGTGGTTCTGATAATAACGGAAACGTAGACAAAAAAATAAACACATCACAGAACTTCAAGGGTTCTGGAAAGTTTCAGGTTCTGGTAGGTTCTGGGTCACCTTTTGTAGTTGAAAAGAGCTATATGCCTCCTCCTAAGGCCCCCCCCAAAGGCAAAGGGCCACACAATGCACAGAGGCATACAGTACTATCCCCTCTGAACTGTCAGAACTGGACACTTATTCTCTCACAACCCGTATAGAGATATATAAATATATATATAAATATATACATAGACACAATAGACACTTCTTCTAAAGCAGATCTCTTCAAGGTCCCACTTTTATTTATTAACGTTTAATGTCCTTTTTTTAAGAGAACAATGTTAAGGAGAAAATATATATATTCCTGTTTTTGTGTTTCTCGCTCTCCAAAAGTGAGGAAAAGGAAAACAGCAAACACAGAGGGTTAATTTTTTCACACCGTTTTTGCCAAACTGTATGTATGCCCCGTTGAAACCGGGCACACGCTGATCCGTTACCATGAGAAAGATGTGTCTGCGAGGCGTTTTCAACTTAGAAAATGCAGAAGGGCACTTTTTTTTTGTCATTTTTCATAAGCGTTTTTGCTGGTAGTTGTGGAGCTGAAACTTTTTCTAAGTTATTGTCACATATTTACTCAATTACTAAAGGACTGCTTTTATTCAATCATAAAAAAAATAAAAAATAAAAATATTTTAACTCGAATTTGAGGATGTTGTGTTAACATGGAAAGAGTGAAGTGAATCTTTCTGGGGGTATACTTCACAGCTTGTGATCTGTGACAAAAAACGCTTAGATTGGTAGAGTTCTTTTTTTTTAATGGTGATGTTCCTTGCTTTTTTTTGTTTTGTTTTTAAGTTTTAGCTCGCTCTCTTTATGTAAACTGAAGCAAAAAGTTGGACATTGTTTTGGCAAAACTGTCATTTCTTCCACGGGAACTTCGCTGGCCTTGATAACGGGGTGTGTGCATGTGATGATGAGCTTACAGGACTCCCGCCCGGGACCTGGTGACATTTAAAAAAAAAAAGAAAAAACGCCTTCAGTACCTGAAGTCAGTGGACATACTGGATGCTGCCACAGTGTGTGGATTTTGATCAACAAAGCTGGCAACGTGTTGGAGCTTGTTCTGTAGTTTTGGGAAAGGGGGCTGAATTCATTCATTACTGTAAATCAGGGGTTCTCAAAGTAGTCCTTTGATAACCTTGAGGGGGTTCCCTATCTAAATGATTGATTATTATACAAATGGACCCTTACCAGTCTGTAACTCAGAGAGTGTACAAATGGAACCAAATGGACCCTCACGGGTCCATTTGGTTCCATTTGTACACTCTCTGAGTTATGGGGGTCCGGGGCCTAGTGCATACCAAACTGGGTGGGTCCTTGAAATCAAAAGGTTTGAGAACCCCTGCTGTAAAATGAAACCTCTAAACGGATTATGAGACGTTTACTCTATGTTGCTTCACTTTGGTTGTAAAGAATTGAGATGTTTGTTAGGTGGCCATGTGATAAGTGATTTTTATATCCCCTGGCCTAGTGTGTGTTTGTTTTTTTTCTCCTTCACGTTTTCTCCTATAGGGCTCCTGAAAGACCTTTTTTCTCTGCAATTCCATTTGAATCCAGCTTATGTGAAACGCGGGGCGGGAAAATGTGAAGAGACAAACCACCATCCGATTATTATTCCGCTTCTGGTCTCCGAGGTGGCACTAGCAATAAATGCAGCCTAACTATAATCACAATCAGGGTCCAAATAATTATTTTTAAGTTAGACGTCGATCATCACAAAGAGAGAGGCTTTTAGCTTTGCTTGTTGAATAAATGTATGAACTTTTTTGCTTAAGCTATTTTCCTGTGAGCACTGCAGTTCCAATGGACTACGAAGGACTTGTGTTTGTTCTGTTTGAAAAAAATGTGAAGCTGTCGGCACCATCATTGATTTATTTGTAATGGACACTCATTTTGAAACTTCACTATGCCAATGTCATAACTGGTTATAAATGTTACTTGCTTACTAAAACGCTCCATGACACTACAAAATGTTCCAATGTATCTTTATGACAGTGTTTCACTGGTATATATGTATATGCATACTTAACTGTACAGTCAAACTTTGTCAGTGGGGGGAGGCTACGATCATGCTTCATTTTAGATATTGTATCAACTAATTAAAAAAATAAAATAACTATGTTTAAAAGGTCACCATGATGTTTTTGGAGTGGACTGCTTACAATTGTTGGTAGGATTGTTTTGGGCTTTGGGTGTTTTTGCCTCTTGACTCCCAGAGGATCCGGATACAACTCCTCATATACCGGCACAGAAGTGTTGCCCTCTTTTTTTCCTTTTTTGTACTTTTAAGATGCATATTTAATTTTGTCAAAAGGACCAGTGCTTTCTAGAGCTGATCCTGTCTATTTATCCTACCTGATCTTACTCCTTTCAAATGTGTGGTCATTACTCGCCCCTTTCCTTGTTTAAAAAAGACAAAAAGAGCTTATTGAGAGAATAAATAAAGCAGTTGTGATTTCTCAAAAATCGTACCTTTGTGTTTATTCTCTGTATTATTGCCTTGTTTAACTACATCAACCCAGTTATGATACGCAAACAGGAGGTGGTCTAGGATAGAGCCCTGGGGGACTCTGATCAAATAAGTATAGGTGTTGTAAGTGGTTAATGAAGGCATCCTGTAAAAACCTGTAACGGTGAACTGTTAGCTCAGTTTTTGAGTGGTGCCAACCACTCCTACATTTGACTTTGTCCGTATGTCCGTCCGTATGTCCGTACGTCCGTATGATTGGTCAAGCTTCACGTGACACGTGACAATATGTTGTCACGTGTCACGTGACAACATATTGTTGCTGATTGCAACACAAGGATGCAACCAGTTACACTTTCAAAGGCACCACTCTCTTCACACTGGGCGTGATTTTTGATTGCAATATTTGAAGTTAGATAAAGTGGCAATTTAGATTCATGATGCCATTCCATTCCGGAACTAACTGTAAAGTAGCTCTGGTCTATAGCATTAGAAGGTGCTACTATGGACCAGAACTGTAATGATGATGCCTGTGACATTTATTATAGGAGGACACAGCAGTAGGTCTGTCTGCATGTAGAGCAGGGGTTGGCACGGGTGCCAACATTGGCACAGGGGAGGGTGATGATCACTGACACTGACACACTGGCTGGCATAAGTGTGAGAGAGAGGTTTTTACTTTTAAAATAAAATGTTCAAGAAATGTTCAGCCAGTTAAAAGAAGTCCCCTCACATCTACATACAAACAAATGCACATAATTCTACATTCATTCAAACTCCTAACTCTGAATGGGAGATGGTGGGTTATTGCTCATTACACCCTTGATGTGAAAGAAAATAAAAAATAAAAAAATAATTCACTTTTCAAAGGAACTTTAGAAAAAGAAACAAAAATCCATACATAAAAGCTGGGGGTTGAACTGAATGACTGACGTCTAAAACGGTGTCAAATTCCATGCATTTTTGTTGCCAGACAAAGGGCCTGTTTAGACTTCTCCTCCAAGCAGAGAGAGAGCCTTCAAACATCTTGTTTAAAGGTTTGTAGGGAAAGAACAGGAAGGAGGCAGTCGACCATCTTTCAGGGCTTTTCCTCCAACTTCAAAGTGTTGTGTAAGACATTCTGTCAGTCAGGACCAGGTAATAAACATTATTTATGCTCTTTCTGTATGCTGCAATGTGTCGTGTTGTTGTTGTTGTTGTCCAGTTGTGCAGCATCGCACACATGAACGTTATTATAGAAAAGAATAAGATGCATAGGATAGAGACTAGGCTACATTTACGCTTATTTATTTATTTAATTATTAACTTTTTCACTGTTTTTGACCAGAACGGCGAAAAGCCATCTTTTTTAGACCCATTTCTCAGCTCCGTCGTGAAATCGAGAAATAGAAGATTTCTGATTGAATTCATGAATAAACATGTCAAATTACTACAAGTGGTTGCAGCTGCCATTGACCGTTTTTGTTTTCAAATGTTTGACGTTCACTTTACAGCACGATGAAAGTCAAATGTACTACCAGTCCAGCATATATGTAGTGTGCTTGCTTGGGTTGCTCATTTGGCATTTGAATCATACTCTGTTAATACTGGGCTCACTAGCTCAGTCAGTGTATGATTACACAATGTCAAAAGATAAGATAAATAATCAACTAAGTGTTCTTTATAATTTGTTGTATAACTGTTGAGTTGGCATTGATTAAATTTTTTCAGGGCTGGATTTTGTCACCTCACTGTAATGACCTTATTTTTGGCATCACAGATACAGAAGATAATAGTCTCTTGGGAAAAGCCATGTAAATACTTAAAAGTTCAACACAAAACCCATAATTCAACGTTGCACAAATACGGCAATCTGGGAACCCATGTAAAAAAAAAAGGGGGAAACAGTGCCCCCTGCGACGTCGTATGGACGTCCGTTTTGGACGCCCAAACGACGTCTGAGTCAGGACCTCAGTCATTAAGGAGCTGACTGACTGAGGGCCGACTCGCGACGTCGTATGGGCGTCCGTTTTGGACGTCCATACGACGTCGCAGGGGGCGCTGTTTACCCTTTTTTGATGAGGTTCGACTCGGACGGCGTATGGACGTCATATGGTTGTGCGCACGGCACAGTGGGGGTAGTGCGTTGCAACATGTATAAAGAAATAGCTGAATATATTCCTTCACTTCAATAAATCAAATATGATTGTTATTAACTAACTACCATAAAGAACATAATGTAAAGCAGGCTAAATTAATTATGTCAACAAGGCAGGGAAGTTAGCTGGTATTATTATTATTACCCTTATTATTATTACACTTATTATTACATTTATTATTATTATTATTATTATTATTATTATTATTATTATTATTATTATTATTATTATTATCATTATTATTATTATTCATCAGTCACATTGAAACAAAAAAAAAGGGTTTCCGAGGCTATGAGTCACATGACTAAGTATCAAGTATATTGGTCTCATGTTGACATTTGCTCAATTACTGCATTTCCCCCCCCACTGATATAATAATAGTATTCTGTATTTTTTCTGATATAGTGTAGTCTACACTATATCACAAAAAGTAGTACAGTGGTTCTCAAACTTTTTTTTTAAAAACATATATTATCAAGGACCCCCGAATTAATGTATTTGGCCGTGGACCTCTTGTTCTTCAAGTTTTTCCACAGTTAATTCAACACATGTGTTTGTATATGGACTCATTTGAATGACCCTGCATTCAAATGATATAATCAATGTAATTATATTACTGAAATAGTGTGTGACCATGAATCATAATTGTTTCACAATGACTCCTGTGATATGCCATGTTTCCTTTCTTGCTTATTATACATTTTACTTCCTCGTAAGATTCCGGGGAGACATCAAATTTCTCTTTTGGGTCTTGAGTCGAACAAGAGGCTCCCGCGGAGACATCAAATTTCTCTTTTGGGCCTTGAGTCTTGGGACTCAAGGCCCAAAAGAGAAATTTGATGTCTCCGCGGGAGTAATTGGTTCGACTCAAGACTCTTTTGGGTCTTGAGTCTTGGGACTCAAGACTCAAATCCTGGAAATCAAATCCTGGAAATGGCAAGTCAGCATGTGTCTGTCTCCCTGGGGTCTAGTGCTGTAATAGGGATAGACTCCTGTGTTCTTGGCTGTTGCTGACAATAAGCCCACTTGTAAAGTGCATGAGCCAAATGCCTTTAATTAAATTGTTGGAATGACCCATCACGTTCATGTAATGTCAATGTGCAAAAGTCAGTGTGCTTGGTTAGCTCTGTTGGAAGAGCTCTTGACTTCAGACCACAAGGTCATGGGATCGAATCCCAGTACATGATCCTTGGCATCTGGCTCCTACGGGGCTACTACCTTTTTTCGCCTTTATCATAAAGGTTGCTGGACAATATATAGAGGATGAAATACATAATTTATTAAATAATATAAAGGTAATATCAAATACATTGTAGAAAATGAGAGACATGACGCTTTATTAGCAAGATAGTCTTTAATTATATCATTCCTCATTTTGCTGGTTTCCCCTGAAACCCCTTTACTGTTACAGAGTACAACTGCCTTAGAATCACTGCTGATGATGTGGCCATAGCTGAATGGTTAGAGAGCCTGCCTGTCAAGCCATAAATCCCAGGTTTGATCCCAGGCCTCAGCAATGTGTCCAAGTGTCCCTGAACAAGACACTTAAAAGAATAGTTCACCCAAAAATACTTATTTTCTATCAATTACACACTCCATGAAGCCTTAAATTCATGGAGATTTTTTTGTTTTTGACACATTCCTGAGCACAGACTCAGACATATTGGTTGGATGCATGGCGCATATAATAGGCTATCGCATAGATTCGCATTGTAGATTAGTAGGCGATAATTCCAATAAGCCTAACTGAATTATATATGTATGGACTTGTATATAATATAAATTGTATATATTTTTGGACGACTTGTACATTTAATTTGTCGGCAATACTTTGCCACACTTTCTCCCTGGATCCATTTATTGCGGCCGTGTTTCCTTTCTTACTTATTATACATTTTACTTCCTCGTATGATTCCGGGGAGACATCAAATTTCTCTTTTGGGTCTTGGGAGCCTGGGTCTTGACTCAAGACTCAAGGTCTTGACCCTGGGTCTTGACTCAAGACTCTTTTGGGTCTTGAGTCTTGGGACTCAAGACCCAAAAGATATTTGAATAAATTTGATGTGTCCGCGGGAGCCGGGACCCAAGCCTCAAGACTCAAGACTCTTGAGCTAAAAAGTTTGTGAACCACTGCCATTTAGAACAGTGGTTTTAAACCTTTTTCATGCCAAGGACCCCTAAATTGATATACATTTGGCCACGGACCCCCATCTGAAAATGTTTTGTGCCAGGAACCCCCAGAAGCAAAGATTTGAGTTAAAAAACCTCGCCTGCCCTAAATGTAATTCCTGGGAACGCCACTGATGTAATGGCAGCCTATTTGAAACACATCGTAGGCCAGTGGTTCTCAAACCTTTTCATGTCAAGGACCCCCAAATTGACACGTATTAGGCCGCGGACCCCCATTTGAAAAGATATGCCAGGGACCCCCGATAAGAGAAGATTTTTTACGGCTCTAGCAGTGATTCTCAACCATTTTAATTTCAAGGACCCCCCAGTTTGACACGCATTAGGGCTACGGACCCCCATTTAATGGCATTTCTATCACTTGGACCCCAATTTAAGTTGTAAAATCTATGTTAATTTAACTCTGAGAGTGTACAAACTCTTTCTCATTTGTAGACTCTCAGAGTTACAGACCCATAAGGGTCCATTTGGTGCCTAATTTATAATTTAGCTGGGGACCCCCTGGAACTCCCTCAGGGACCCCTGGGGGTCCCCGGACCCCACTTTGAGAACCAATGTCGTAGGCTATGTAGCTACTGTATGATGTTTAACATATGAATGAATGAATGATGATGTTTGTTATATATTGATTTAGAGCTTTCCCTAACATATAGGCTATACATTAAACTCAAACATTTGACTGGCCACTGGTTCCAGTTCAGTTCAGTTTAACCACTTACATCCTGTTTTACACTTTGGCTTTTTTCCCCCTTTCTTTTTATTTTTAGGGGGAATTTCTATGGGCCAAATAATAGCTCTGGTCCATAGCATTTAGAAGGAGTTCTCTAAAGTCTATGGACCAGAGCTAGGCCAAATACATTTGGTGCGTATGCGTGTGCCGTGTGTGTGTGTGTGTGTGTGTGTGTGTGTGTGTGTGTGTGTGTGTGTGTGTGTGTGTGTGTGTGTGTGTGTGTGTGTGTGTGTGTGTGTGTGTGTGTGTGTGTGTGTGTGTGTGTGTGTGCAGGGGCGGATATTTGCACTAGGCATACCAAGCACTTGCTTGGAGCCCCAAGGCAGGGGAGCCCCCACCTCCCCCCTTTTTTTTTTTTTTCTTAATACAATTTTCTTTTCTTCGCATTTTCGCGCGCGCAAAATAGGCCCCGAACCAGAGCTTTGCTTGGAGCCCCTAACTTCTTAAATCCGCCCCTGTGTGTGTGTGTGTGTGTGTGTGTGTGTGTGTGTGTGTGTGTGTGTGTTTGAAGTTTCTAATCCCTCCTGTTGTGACTGATTGACAACGTGACTTGAGTTATTGTTGTCCTAGTTTAGTCTTCTTTGTTTTTCTCTTTTTCCGGCGCCTCGGGTCAGTGTAATAACTGGATGGGGGGGGGGGGCGCACTACAAATACTGAACCTATGAACCTATCTTTGAACATGAGCTAGTTGTGGTGTCTTTTTCCTGTGTGTTGCAGGATGTCTTCTAGGAGTGGCGTCAGGCCAGATGAAGGTTTGATGATGATGCAGGAGCTGGACGACAGGCTGAAGGAGCAGATAGACAAACTGGAACACGTCCGGCTCGCTGCCAGTGAACTCAAAGACAACCTGTCTGGGGTAAAAGCCTGCCTGTTACATGTCGTCGCACGGCGGTGTCACCTGCCAAAAGTAACATGCAAAATGTACATCCCATTAACACACATTAACCCCAGGGCAGAATGCTGGCCATTTGGGTGCCCTAACTTAGCCAGTGGTTCTCTCCATATGGTTTTGGGACAGAAATATTCTCTGTACATCCCGTAGGTTTTTGGTGTGGAAGGTTGACAGTTTGTGAGATCATTTGTGGTTCTCCATCATTCTGAACTGTATAGCAGGGTAGACTGGTACAATCTCAGCTTGGTGTTGGTTTTGTACTGGGTCGACTTCCAAACGTTGTTAAAGGTGTTGTAAGTGATATTTCTTGTTTTTTTTTGTTTTTATTATCAATTGTTTTTATTATCATATCAGCAATACAATTATGTTTGAATGGATACATTTTTCAACAAAAACAAGATACAAACACATACACAACTTAAAAACAACACAGACGGTTAATTAAAATAATAATACAAATAATAATAATAATAAACCCACCTACCCCTCCCCGGACCAACAATGTCTCTAAATGCAAGGGCCAAACACCGTGCCTATACCTGTGCAAGGTCACAACACTGTGTACAACACTTAAACCAAGCCTTTAAGCTTATCTGCGAAGTTAGACCACATATCAATGTTCCTCTCACTTGCTCCATGTAACCTCGCCGTTGACAGTTCTAAATAAACAATATCTAAAAACGTTAAAGCCCATTGGTGAAATGTTAGGGTATGAGGAGGTTTCCACCTCGTAGCTACCATTTTTTTGCCGCTGTTAAGCCAGCAAAGAAGATGCGCTTGTGTGTGCAGTTCAGCAGTAGCCGGGATACATTATTTAAGATAAATACAGATGGAGAAGGTGTGATATCAGCTCCCAAAAGTAATGACAGTTTAGCTGCAACCATAATCCAAAAAGAGGAAACATTTGGACATTCCCAAACCATGTGAAAAAAGTACCAATAACATTTGGAGTACAAAATGTGCAGTTGGGGATATTTAAAATCCTCATAGCACATAATCTACGGGGAGTCAAATATGTTCGGTGAACAAAATTTAAATTCATCTGTTGATGATCTGGATTCCTAGAAGACAGCAATATATTAGACCAAACCGTGTCCCAATTCAAATCAGGATCCAAATTCACTATATCATTCCTCCATAAAGTATCCACAGCAAGGGACCCATAATTAGATTCTGATAAAAAGGCATATAATGTGGAAACGAGGCCTCTTGATCTACTAACATCACAGATGAGTCTATGTAAAGGGTCATTGTAAGGGAAGTCTGCCATGGAACTCCATAAGTCCTCATGGCTGTTCTCAGTTGTAAATAAAAGAAAAATGAGGTACCTGGCAAATTAAATGTGTCACATAAATTCTGAAATGAAGTGATATTTCTTGTTAAAATAAGTGTTAAATAGCTCTTCTCTTGTAGTAATCGTTGCTATAGACTAGAAGTGTTTGTTCAGTATAACAGGGGTCTCCCCATCTCTCCAGCTCTTTAAACAGAAAATACATTTTCAGGTTAGGATACCAATTTCATCCAATCAGGAGCGAGAACTCATACAGGATAAACAATTGAAAGTGATGAAACAAACAAAAAATTGGAATTGGAAAGCAATGAATTTGAAGCTTATAAATGGGTACTCTCTCCTGATTGGATAAAATTGGCAACCTTTTCTGTAGACCTTCATTTAACGTTTGTGTCTTTGTTTCCACTCATACCTCAACCCTTCACTGATTGGTCACAGTTATCAGGGTCATTTGTGTCAAGTGTCAGATACAGCTTGTGTTCTTTACCCTGAAGAAGGCAGCAGCCCTGTCCCAAACATTGGCTTTTATCTGTGTTCTCTTGTCCTGAATAAAATTTCCATCGAGTTTGCGGTGACTCTGATTGTCAACCCACCTGAAAATGTATTAAGAGCAGCGGAGACCACTGTTACTGAACAAACACTCATAGGCAGCACACGGCCCGAGGGCCAGACCCATGCCCTGGACCATCTCAATTCAGTAAATATTTCGAGCAAATATGTATATCTTATCTGGCCTATAATGGTCCCTATTGTGTTTGTGCTTTGTGTTACATTTAAATAATTCATCATTTCTGATTATTATGATGATCGGCTCGTCTTATTTTTGTTGTGGTATTATTCATTTTATGTATTTTCTTTCTTTGTAGACCAACGGTGATCTAAGCCAGTCGATTGCTGACCACCTAGACTGGTTGAACCATTTGTCAGAGCGAGTGGAGACGCTTCAGATGAACACCACTGTCTTTGTTCAGGTGAGATGAAGGATTATTTCAAAAGAGTCTAAAATGTTTCCCCCAAATTTGTACTATTAATAATTGAAATGCGGCTTAAGTGATTAATTCATAATGCATTTTTGTTAAGTTTGTGTCCTGAGGGTGATGCCGCCAAAATGTATTTATTTGGGTCTCGAGCTGAAAGTGTTTGGGGACCTCTGCTCTAAGCCACCATGTGTGTGCATTTCTTTCCCAGATGAACCCTAAACGTCGTGCGTGGGGAGGGAGGCAGGGCTCCAGACAGGACCACCGCTGGTCCCGTGCCCACCTAGCTGAAGATGTCCAGTCTGAGTTCGGCTGGTCTCCCATTCGCACGCGGCGTGACAGCGACGCTGCCTCCGAGATGTCTTGTAATTGGTGACTCCAACCACCTGCGATCCATGTGTCAACTTAAAGCTGTACTATGCAACTATTTTGTTTAGTGAATACAATGTTATAGTTTGTCCAATCTGTATGGTAGAGTATGTTAAATTAATACAATATAACTTTCGGGTGGACATTTAAAGGGAAAAAAGTACAAACTTTGTCAGGCTACTAGTCCTACATACTTACGCCTAGAACCCCCATTCAAACTTTCAAATGTTCAGAGATTTATAATGGAGGCCGATGGAAGACTTTGGGACCTCAAAAAAACACTTTCACCTAGAAACTCTTGTCCATTTTGCCATTGACCATCACTGCTTTTATAGATTTCAGGGTAAAAAGTACAAACTTTGGCAGGCTACTAGTCCTACATACTTACGCCTAGAAACCCCATTCAAACTTTAAAATGTTCATCTTACTGTGAACAATGTTTGCCTGAAAACGAATCTTTGAAATGTTTCATAGGTTTAGAAATGTTCTCCTTTAAAAGTTTTGGCACCTCAAACGCTTTCACCTAGAAACTCCATTCACGCTTTTTATAATTCATCTTACTGTGGACACAAATGCTTGAACTTTTTACTTTGAAATGTTTTGTAGTTTTTGAGATATTTAACTTTAATGCATTGTCAATGGCAATGGATATAGATCAGGGGTCTTCAACAGGGGGTCCGGGACCCCTAGGGGGTCCTCAGAGCTACTATAGGGGGTCCGCCAAATCTTTGTGTGATAGGATTTAGTTTTTTACATTAACCACTTGAACCCTAGAATTCCTTTTCTGAGGGGAACATTAGCTGAAAATAGCAGATCTACAAGCTCTCAACGCCTCGCACTGCGAGGCGTTGAGAGCTTGTAGATCTGCTATTTTTGGCAAAGAGGTATAGGTGTAGAGGGAAAAAAGAGCAGACTAAGTAAAAAGAAATGTTTTTATCTGCAACACAATTGTATACAATATAGAGGGGGTCCCTGCTTCATCTCTCTCAGCTAGGGGGTCCCTGGCCTGAAAACGTTGAAGACCCCTGAACTTAATCATTAACTACACATTACAAGGTCAACCTGTACCTGGGACAACCACCAAGACTTACGGGCACAGAACCAGGACCATATGACAATAAAATAATAACTGATTGTACTCAGAGCCAGTCCCTTGTTTCTGCTATAGAATAATATTTCACTGTCATTGTACTTCAGTATAAGGTTTTTGGACTAAACTTACAGTAAACATACTGTGCATTACTGATGACATGCTAATTATAAAAAATCACACCCAGTGTGAAGAGAGTGGTGCCTTTACGTGTTTTTACTAATTTTAACACCTTTTACGTATTTTTACTCAGTTTAAGTATTTTTACTCAAAAGTGTGTGTGTGTGTGTGTGTGTGTGTGTATGCGCGCGCGTGTGTGTGTTGCACTCCTGTTTGTGTGTAATTAGTGTAACTGGTTGCATCTTTGTGTTGCAATCAGCCGCAGCTGTTGAGGTCATGGTGAGGTCGTGCTCAAACATACATACAGACAGACACACACACACGGACAAAGTCACGTATAGGAGTGGTTGGCACCACTCAAAAAATGCACACAAGAAAGACACAGCACGGATGATAGAGTTATCAGGCAATTTAGAGTTGATTGGTAGTACTTTGTAGTGACGATTTTTTTGGTCCCTAACATTCATCGAGCTCAGCCTGGACTTAGTACATTTCACCATTGTGTCACTACCGAAACGAAAGTTGGTCACTACCGAAACGAAAGTTAAATCCGAAAAAATCAATAAGTGTGGAGGCCAAAATCGTCCCCCCAAAAACCTGTTAGGAGTAAGTTTCAGGCAATTTAGAGTTGATTGGTAGTACTTTGTAGTGACGATTTTTTTGGTCCCTAACATTCATCGAGCTCAGTCTGGACTTAGTACATTTCACCATTGTGTCACTACCGAAACGAAAGTTGGTCACTACCGAAACGAAAGTTAAATCCGAAGAAATCACTATGTGTGGAGGCCAAAATCGTCCCCCCAAAAACCTGTTAGGAGTACGTTTCAGGCAATTTAGAGTTGATTGGTAGTACTTTGTAGTGACGATTTTTTTGGTCCCTAACATTCATCGAGCTCTGGACTTAGTACATTTCACCATTGTGTCACTACCGAAACGAAAGTTGGTCACTACCGAAACGAAAGTTAAATCCGAAAAAATCACTAAGTGTGGAGGCCAAAATCGTCCCCCCAAAAACCTGTTAGGAGTACGTTTCAGGCAATTTAGAGTTGATTGGTAGTACTTTGTAGTGACGATTGTTTTGGTCCCTAACATTCATCGAGCTCTGGACTTAGTACATTTCACCATTGTGTCACTACCGAAACGAAAGTTGGTCACTACCGAAACGAAAGTTAAATCCGAAAAAATCACTATGTGTGGAGGCCAAAATCGTCCCCCCAAAAACCTGTTAGGAGTACGTTTCAGGCAATTTAGAGTTGATTGGTAGTACTTTGTAGTGACGATTTTTTTGGTCCCTAACATTCATCGAGCTCTACATGGCTATAAACACATTATAAACACATATCGATGACATAATGTATCAAAGGCACCGCTACCTTCACACAGGGTGTGATTTTTTTTCTGTACTTTTGAATTGGGATCCTGAAAAGTAACATTCGTATTTAATTTGAAATGCATTTAGTTATACTTATATTAACCTTATGAATTTAATTACAAATACATTGGACATAAAAAGACAATAGAATTGTAATACTAGTCATCAAGCTACTAATATAGACTGAAGTAATTAAAGCGGGTCATGTTTGCATGTTTGGAATTGTAACAGCTGAAATCAATAATATATCAGTATTCTGATATTAACCTGCGGGCCGCTTTAAGTGAGGGTGGGGGCCGCGTGTGGCCCCCGGGCCGCCAGTTGCCCATGTATGCTCTAACTGCACCACCGGGGTTTCTTAGTTGTCTAATGTCTTGTATGCTCTTCAGCAGTGGTGGGAGAAGTGAGGCCCAGCATCCCTATTCTGGCGGCAAACATTTGTCAAGATTTACAATGTGTCGACGTGTTGTGAGCTGTAGATTGACAATTCTTTGTGAAAAGATTTGGTGTAGATGGTAACAAGGCAAGCGGGAAAGTAAAGTTGCAACTTTACTAAGAATAGAGGGTTTAAGTGGTGAAGTTAATGTATAAATACACTGTGCATCTAAATACTAAAAGGATAAGTATTTCCTTCTCATCTGCATGTCTCATGTCTCTGTGGCTCAAGAGATGTGTCACTGTTTATGAACCAAAGAGTTTAAGGTTCAAAGCTCCTAAAGAACATTTTCATTGTCCATCTCAATCCTGAAAAGGTGGTTTAAATATTATGTTCTCAGTTGCTTGGTTCATGCCACCATGGCTCAAGAGAAAACTCTGGGGTTTATAAACCGAAGGTTTAAGGTTCGAAACTCCTGGAGCACATTTTTACTGTCCATCTAACTACTAAAAGGTGGTTTAAGTATTACGTTCTCTTCTGCGTTATCCATACCTGTGTGGCTCAAGAGATAAACACAGGGTCTGAAAGCAGAAGGTTTGGGGTTCAAAGCTCCTGAAGAACATTTTCACTGGCCATCTAAATTCTAAAAGGCAGGTGAAGAATGACGTTCCCAATTGTAACTTCCATGCCAGCGTGGCTCAAGAGATAAACACAGGGTCTGAAAGCAGAAGGTTTGGGGTTCAATGCTCCTGAAGAATATTTTCACTGTCCATCTAAATTCTAAAAGGCGGGTTAAGGATGACGTTCCCAATTGTACTTTCCATGCCAGCGTGGCTCAAGAGTTAAACACAGGGTCTGAAAGCAGAAGGTTTGGGGTTCAAGGCTCCTGAAGAACATTTTCACACTGTCTATCTAAATTCTAAAAGGCGGGTTAAGGATGACGTTCCCAATTGTACCTTCCATGCCAGCGTGGCTTAAAAGATAAATCAAAGGTTCACAAACGAAAGGTTCAAGGTTCAAAGCTCACTCAATACAACTACTGAATAAAAACTAAAAGGGTAATACAACAAAAAAACAATGGAGCTGTGGTCAATACAAACTGGTGATGAAAAAAAACAATAAAAAAATGTCTCAAACAAATTCATGTGAAAAAAAACAGAGGCCATAAAATAACAAAAAATACTAAAATAAAAATCTTTAATTAATATGTAAATGTATTAAGCTCCTCCCCCTGGAGGTGGGCTCCCTCCATGCTCCTCCCTCTCCTACCGGAGCTAAAAGAGGGCGTGAGGAGGGAGGCGGGCTTCATCCATGGTTCTCGCCTTAAAAAGGAGGAGCACCCAGCTGCGTCCGCGCAGACGAGACTTGGTGCGTGAGCGTTGATACGTGAGCGCTGCTGTGTGAGGACCGGAAGTGTTCTTTTTTTTTGTGTCGCGCGTGCACAAGCGCGTGCGCAAGCATGCGCGCACGCGTGTACAAATTTACGTGCGTGCGCGCATGCACAAGTTTACGTGCGTGCGCGCATGCACAAGTTTGCGTGCGCGCGTGCACAAAAAAGCAAATAAAAAGCAAAACAAAACCTCACAACATCCCTGTATTTATTTAATTATTTTACTCTCAATAACAATGATTGTTTTGCATTAGTACAGTGGACATATAAATTAATAACTGTTGTTTGTTTTATTGTTTTATATTAAAGCATTTCACTCCCAATGTGTTAAAACGTAGCATTATCATAGGCATGATTACAGTGGATATTTAAATTCATATTAGTATATAATAATATAATATAATCATATATAATAATGATCCTTATCATTAGTGTATGTACATAAATACAAATAAATAATAAAGTTAAAAAGTGCTAGGACAAGTGGATTATCTGTAATCAGCACCCAGCTAGTTTCATTAGTCTTATCTAGGTAATCCATTTAATCTATTTATTAGCATAAACCTATTTTTTTTAATACATTTCCATAACATTTATTGGGGCACTAGAGACATCTGGGCACCATATTGTTGGGACGACTGGGCACCTGGAAATCTGGGCACTAGGGACATCTGGGCACTATGGTACAACTGGGCACCTTGACAACTGGGCACTAGGTACATGTGGGCACTTGGACAACTGGGCACTAGGTACATGTGGGCACCTGGACAACTGGGCACTAGGGACATCTGGGCACCATATTTTGGACGACTGGGCACCTGGACATCTGGGCACTAGGGACATCTGGGCACTATGGTCCAACTGGGCACCTTGACAACTGGGCACTAGGTACATGTGGGCACTTGGACAACTGGGCACTAGGTACATGTGAGCACCTGGACAACTGGGCACTAGGGACATCTGGGCACCATATTTTGGACGACTGGGCACCTGGACATCTGGGCACTAGGGACATCTGGGCACTATGGTACATGTGGGCACCTGTACAACTGGGCACTAGGTACATGTGGGCACCTGGACAATTGGGCACTGGGGACATGTGGGCACCTGGACATCTGGGCACTGGGGACATCTGGGCACTGGGGACATCTGGGCACCTGGACATCTGGGCACTGGGGACATCTGGGCACCATATTTTGGACGACTGGGCACCTGGACATCTGGGCACTAGGTATATGTGGGCACTATGGTCCAACTGGGCACCTTGACAACTGGGCACTAGGTACATGTGGGCACTAGGTACATGTGAGCACCTGGACAACTGGGCACTAGGGACATCTGGGCACCATATTTTGGACGACTGGGCACCTGGACATCTGGGCACTAGGTACATGTGGGCACTATGGTCCAACTGGGCACCTTGACAACTGGGCACTAGGTACATGTGGGCACTTGGACAACTGGGCACTAGGTACATGTGAGCACCTGGACAACTGGGCACTAGGGACATCTGGGCACCATATTTTGGACGACTGGGCACCTGGACATCTGGGCACTAGGGACATCTGGGCACTATGGTACATGTGGGCACCTGTACAACTGGGCACTAGGTACATGTGGGCACCTGGACAATTGGGCACTAGGGACATCTGGGCACTATGGTCCAACTGGGCACCTTGACAACTGGGCACTAGGTACATGTGGGCACTTGGACAACTGGGCACTAGGTACATGTGAGCACCTGGACAACTGGGCACTAGGGACATCTGGGCACCATATTTTGGACGACTGGGCACCTGGACATCTGGGCACTAGGTACATGTGGGCACTATGGTCCAACTGGGCACCTTGACAACTGGGCACTAGGTACATGTGGGCACTTGGACAACTGGGCACTAGGTACATGTGGGCACCTGGACAACTGGGCACTAGGGACATCTGGGCACCATATTTTGGACGACTGGGCACCTGGACATCTGGGCACTAGGGACATCTGGGCACTATGGTACATGTGGGCACCTGTACAACTGGCACTAGGTACATGTGGGCACCTGGACAATTGGGCACTGGGGACATGTGGGCACCTGGACATCTGGGCACTGGGGACATCTGGGCACCTGGACAATTGGGCACTGGGGACATGTGGGCACCTGGACATCTGGGCACTGGGGACATCTGGGCACTGGGGACATCTGGGCACCTGGACATCTGGGCACTGGGGACATCTGGCACCATATTTTGGACGACTGGGCACCTGGACATCTGGGCACTAGGTACATGTGGGCACCTGGACAACTTGGCACTGGGGACATGTGGGCACTAAGGACATGTGGGCACCGGTACAACTGAGCACTAGGAACATCTGGGCACTTGGAGAGGTGGGCACCAAAACCATCTGGGCACTAGGGACATGTGGGCACCTGGAGAGGTGGGCACCAAAACCACCTGGACAACTGGGCACTAGGTACACGTGGGCACCTGGACAATTGGGCACTGGGGACATGTGGGCACCTGGACAACTGGGCACTAGGGACATCTGGGCACTATGGTACATGTGGTGGGCACCTGGACAACTGGGCACTAGTGACATCTGGGCACCATATTTTTGGGACAACTGGGCACCTGGACAACTGGGCACTAGGGACATCTGGTCACCATGTGTTTGGGACAACTGGGCACCTGGACATCTGGGCACCTGGACATCTGGGCACTAGGGTACTTGTGGGAATCTGTACAACTGGGCACTAGGTACATGTAGGCATCTCGATAACTGGGCACTAGGGACATGTGGGAACCTGGAAAACTGGGCACTAGGAACATGTGTGCACCTGGAGAGGTGGGCACCAAAACCACCTGGACAACTGGGCACTAGGGACATGTGGGCAACTGGGCACTCGCTGTTCTAAAAATGGTTTATGCCACTTTTTAAGGTTAATACCATGGTATGTTGTTTTTTATAATGGCATATACCGTATTTTTTAAATGGTATGCCTTTCCAAAACGGTATGTGCCTTTCCAAACCAGTATGCACCGTTCCTGGGAGTGGTATGCTGTTCCAAAATTGGTTTATACCACTTTTTAAATGGTATGTCATTTTATATATAATTATCTTTAATAACACAATTGTAGTGGCTATTTGTCAACAACAATAAAAACTCAAAAGCGACTGAGGCACCAGGCAGCGAATCTTATGCAGATCAGGGGGTAATTGGAATGAGTCCATTGTCCAGACAGGCAGCGAAGTTTTGTGGTATTTATTTAGCTCTCCATGATGAACAATATAGAAAAAGGATGTTGAAATGTTTGCACATTATAATCACAACACTATAATAATAATAATAATAATAATACTAATACTAATACTAATACTAATACTAATACTAATAATAATAATTACCATTATTATTGTTATTATTTTATGAATTATGATGAATTATTTTGTATTATTATGATGTATTATTAGTAGTATTAATATAAAAATTAGGCCAATACATCCACACAGCTTACAGCATTCAGTAACACTAGGTATAACTGCAGAATTAAATAACCCCTGTAGGCCTATTAATCATTAGCCCAAAATATTATTATTGTTATTATTATAAAAAAATAGGCCAACACATGTATCCACGCAACGAAGACCATTCAGTAAAACTGGTATAATTGAAGTAACCTATTAAATATGTATTCATTATTAACCACCCACTATGTATAATGAAATCTTACTGCATGTCTTTATACAATCATAAAGGCGCACAGTTGCTCTAAGCCACACCAAACTTAGTCCTTGGGCCAAACCCCAAAATCTCACATATCGCTACCACCTGGGATGGCAAATTCTAGTTGGGATTTTTTTATTCCTATACATCCCTAGATATTATTTTTGTATGATAGACCTTCCTGAGGCCCAGCTAAATTGGGGTTATCAGCTGCTAAAGTTACCACCCCCCATTGAAAAATGGCATTTTAGACACATGTGCATATCTTGGTATTGGCTCACGTTCAGGGCATATTACAATGTTTTATATTTTATGTTTGGTATCATTTTTAAGGGGACACTTTGAGCTTTCATTCGAGCCCTTTGTTGACTATGTATGATAAGTACAGTGGTCACTGGAGCTCTTCAAACCTTTAATAACCTTTTTTTTCTCACAATTTCCGCCTAAACCATATATTTTCTTTTAGTTATGTGGCATCAAGAAACATCAGAGACACAAAACACAACAACTGGAATACTGACATGACCCTAAGGATTCAGGAAATGTATAATTTACCCATAGTATTTCATTCTGGGGTGGTCATTTTCAGCCTTATCTTAAACAAGCACTTTTTATGAGAAATAGACCGGTCAATAGGCGTATAGGAAAGAGTACCACTAAACCTCCCTAAACATTGATACAAAAGGGTTTTCAATTGATTCTGGTACCTTTAGGCATGCTTGAGAACATCCCAAATATCCAGGAAAATATACTTAGCAGAAAAGGCATAATTTTCAAGATGCCATCCAAGATGGTCATGCAGTTCTGGGCAAGAACCATGCAGTGTTTTGCATGCAGTACAAATATGTAATTTCTGACTATTGTAAAAAGGAGACCACTTCTAGGAGAGGAGACTGCATCTATAGCTGTATGAGACCACTGTACTGTATCTAGAAACCACTGTACTGTATCTAGACCACCACACTCAGCACACTGTATCTATTGCTATCTGAGACCACTTTACTGTATCTAGAGACCACTGTATTGTGTGTATATATACCACTGTACTGCATCTATTGCTATATGAGACCACTGTACTGCATCTATAGCTATATGAGACCACTGTATTGTGTATATATACCACTGTACTGCATCTATTGCTATATGAGACCACTGTACTGCATCTATAGCTATATGAGACCACTGTATTGCATCTAGACCACTGTGCTGCATCTATATCCCACTGTACTGAATCTATAAACCACTGTACTGCATATATAGACCATTGTACTGCATCTAAAGACCACTGTACTGCATCTATAGACTAGCTACTGTATCTATAGACTGCTGTACTGTATCGATAGACCACTGTAGTGCATCTGTAGACCATGTAGTGCATCTGTAGACCCCTGTTGTGATCTGTAGACCCCTCTAGTGTGTCTGTAGACCCCTCTAGTATGTCTGTAGACTACTGTCGTGATCTGTAGACATCTCTGGACACCGATACTGCATCTGTAGACCCCTCTACTGCATCTGTAGACCACTCTAGTGCATCTGTAGACCACTCTAGTGCATCTGTAGACCCCTCTACTGCATCTGTAGACCCCTCTACTGCATCTGTAGACCACTCTACTGCATCTGTAGATCACTCTAGTGCATCTGTAGACCACTCTAGTGCATCTGTAGACCCCTCTACTGCATCTGTAGACCCCTCTACTGCATCTGTAGACCACTCTACTGCATCTGTAGATCACTCTAGTGCATCTGTAGACCCCTCTACTGCATCTGTAGACCCCTCTACTGCATCTGTAGACCACTCTACTGCATCTGTAGATCACTCTAGTGCATCTGTAGACCCCTCTACTGCATCTGTAAACCACTCTAGTGCATCTGTAGACCACTCTACTGCATCTGTAGACCACTCTACTGCATCTGTAGACCACTCTAGTGCATCTGTAGACCCCTCTACTGCATCTGTAGACCACTCTACTGCATCTGTATATCACTCTAGTGCATCTGTAGACCCCTCTACTGCATCTGTAGACCACTCTACTGCATCTGTAGACCACTCTACTGCATCTGTAGACCACTCTACTGCATCTGTAGACCCCTATACTGCATCTGTAGACCCCTCTAGTGCATCTGTAGACCGCTCTAGTGCATCTGTAGACCCCTCTACTGCATCTGTAGACCACTCTACTGCATCTGTAGACCCCTCTACTGCATCTGTAGACCACTCTACTGCATCTGTAGACCACTCTACTGCATCTGTATCACTCTAGTGCATCTGTAGACCACTCTACTGCATCTGTAGACCACTCTACTGCATCTGTAGACCACTCTACTGCATCTGTAGATCACTCTAGTGCATCTGTAGACCACTCTACTGCATCTGTAGATCACTCTACTGCATCTGTAGACCACTCTACTGCATCTGTAGACCACTCTACTGCATCTGTAGATCACTCTACTGCATCTACCGAGCCTTTGTGGCGACATAGTCATGTTAAATGTGCTTTATATATACATGTTTAAAGCTGTGTTGAGTTGAGATGCAGTATAGTGGTCTATAGATACAGTACAGTGGTCTATACATGCAGTACAGTAGTTTATAGATTCAGTACAGTGGGATTGGATGCAGCACAGTGGTTTATAGATTCAGTACAGTGGGATATAGATGCAGCACAGTGGTCTAGATGCAATACAGTGGTCTCATATATGCAGTACAGTGGTTTCATGTAGCAATAGATGCAGTACAGTGGTATATATACAATACAGTGGTCTCTAGATACAGTAAAGTGGTCTCATATAGCAATAGATACAGTGCGGTGGTATATACAATACAGTGGTCTCTAGATACATTAAAGTGGTCTCATATAGCAATAGATACAGTGTTGTGGTCTAGATACAGTACAGTGGTTTCTAGATACAGTACAGTGGTCTCATACAGCTATAGATGCAGTCTCCTCTCCTAGAAGTGGTCTCCTTTTTACAATAGAGGATATGCACATGCTTAAAGTGAAGGGGGGCCCTGCTTCATCTCTCTCTCAGCTAAGGGGGTCCCTGCCTCATCTCTCTCTCAGCTAAGGGTCCCTTTCGCCTGGAAAAACGTTGAAGTCCCCTCTACACCTATGTAATATTACTAGAGATAATATACAAAGGCAGTCTGACTGAATAAATGACAGTAATAATGTGTAGGTATACTTTTGTGTTTTGTAAACGATTGACATGCAGTTTGGGTCCCAAGAGTCCCTTCCTTCCTAGAAATGTAGTGGAGTCAAACTAAACAAACTAAACTAAACTAAAGTAAATGTACTTAACTGTCAACCACTGAACAGTATTCCCAGTTTAAAATTCAAAACTCCAATTGATTAGATTAGGGTGTATTGTGTATATTAGGCCTACTACATACATTTATAGAGGATGCTATTGATCTTGTGGAAATGTCAACAGTATAGTAGGCATGTGTCATAAAGAGAAAAGTATCATTGTATAGCTTATAATGTCTGTTTCAGGTGCTACTGCATATAATACAATATGCGTGCTATGATATGATATTTGAGAAATGAGTAGCCTAAAGTTTAGTAGATCTCTAGAAGTGTGTAGATTGTCTATTTTAAAATCTATCTATCTAAAGACTTTAGATACTAATACATTTTACTTGTATAGCACCTTTCATGACATGAAATGCAGCTCAAAGTGCTTTACAGAGCAGGAATAAGCAACAAGTGCAAGTACAAATGATTAACAATACAGCAAAAAAGAAAAGCAAATAACAACATTAAAAACACAGCAAAAAAGCCAGTGAAAAAAAATGTGAGGAACCCTCTTAGCTGAGAGAGAGATTGAGCAATTTGCAGGTTCTTAATTTGCATTCATCATGATCAACATTAATGTGTAAAGTGTGTTGGGGCGTGTTTCACAAGTTGGCTGAATTGTGATGAATAGGCCAGGTAGATAGGCAATAACAGTTAACTACAACACACACACACACACACACACACACACACACACACACACACACACACACACACACACACACACACACACACACACACACACACACACACACACACACACACACACACACACACACACACACACACACACACAGGCCCTAATCCCGCTGATTCACACACGACATATTTAAGAAAATGACTGGTTATTTTATTCCTTGATTAAATTGCCAATACTAGATATGCAACATTCCCATTTTTGCAAAGATTAGGGCAAGACAGACAGACGGACAGACTAGTTATAGCCATTTAAGTCAAACACTGCTCTAACACTGTTATGGTGCCACATCTATGTGCATTTTTAGTGTGAATATTGTCATCATGGTGGTCCCCTGATCAGTGTTTCTGCCACGTTTTGTGCAGATTGGAGCAATGGTGTGCCTCTCTGGCCCTATGGGTTCCCCTTGGGGCTTGTGGTGGTCACACGTGGCCCCTTCTGGGACTATTGTCATGGCAGACCCCTGAACAGCGTTTGTTCCCAGTTTGGTGTGGATTAGAGCAACTGTGCGCCTTTATGATTGTATAAAGACATGCAGTAAGATTTCATAGTGGGTGGTTAATAATGAATACATATTTAATCGGTTACTTCAATTATACCAGTTTTACTGAATGGTCTTCGTTGTGTGGATGCATGTGTTGGCCTATTTTTTATAATAATAACAATAATAATATTTTGGGCTAATATTTTGGGCTAATGATTAATAGGCCTACAGGGGTTATTTAATTCTGCAGTTATACCCAGTGTTACTGAATGCTGTAAGCTGTGTGGATACATGTATTGGCCTAATGTTAATAATTATTATTAATACTACTAAGAATACATAATAATAATAATACAAAGTAATACATCATAATTCATCAAATAATAACAATAATAATGGTAATTATTATTATTATTATTATTATTATCCTTATTATTATTATTATTATTACCATTATATATATACCATTTAAAAAGTCGTATAAACCAATTTTGGAACAGCATACCACGCCCAGGAACTCCACCCATAATTGGCCACTCGTCCAGGTGCCCACATGTCCCTAGCGCCCAGATGGTTTTGGTGCCCACCTCTCCAAGTGCCCACATGTCCCTAGTGCCCAGTTGTCCAGGTGCCCACATGTCCATAGTGCCCAGTTGTCCAGGTGCCCACATGTCCCCAGTGCCCAGTTGTCCAGGTGCCCACATGTACCTAGTGCCCAGTTGTACAGGTGCCCACATGTACCATAGTGCCCAGATGTCCAGGTGCTCAGTCGTCCAAAATATGGTGCCCAGATGTCCCTAGTGCCCATGCCCACATGTACCTAGTGCCCAGTTGTCCAGGTGCCCACATGTACCTAGTGCCCAGTTGTCCAAGTGCCGAAATGTACCTAGTGCCCAGTTGTCAAGGTGCCCAGTTGTACCATAGTGCCCAGATGTCCCTAGTGCCCAGATGTCCAGGTGCCCAGTCGTCCCAACAATATGGTGCCCAGATGTCTCTAGTGCCCTCCTGACTTGATGTATTCGATTCATGTATTGGCCTTATGTTAATAATAATAATTATTAACATAACATAAGGCCAATAAATAAATAATATTAATAAATAACAATAATAATAAATAAAAATAATAATAATGAATTGTATATATATATATATATATATATATATATATATATATAAAAATGTATATGTGGTTGTAAATATAGTTCGTTTGCAGTTATATCCACCGTAATCACGCATACGATCTATGTAAAATACGTTTTAACATAAATATTGCGAGTGAAATGGTTTAATAACCAATAATAATCCATTTAAATAATGAACACAATCAGAAATAACAGTTCCGGGCTCAGACAATAATTAACATTATTTTAATTAACTTAAGAATGATAATAATTTTTGTTGATAAGCACCATCATTATTATAAATGTACATATATGCATAAATGTGCACACACACACAAATAAAGTGCTCAAACATCATTATTATAAATGTATACACATTCTGTGTGTGTGTGTGTGTGTGTGTGTGTGTGTGTGTGTGTGTGTGTGTGTGTGTGTGTGTGTGTGTGTGTGTACGTTTTAACATAAGTATTGGGAGTTAAATGGTTTAATAACCAAAAAAACACGCACTTCCGGTATTGTAATGTTATAAATGTATATATCCACCGTAATCATACAAACGATCGTTGATACAATCAGTTTCAACATTAATATTGAGAGAAATGTGTTTAATATATAGAAAAAAACAGGCACTTCCGGTCCCTCACACAGCAGCACTCACGTATCAACGCTCACGCACCAAGTCTCGTCTGCGCGGACGCAGCTGGGTGCTATTGTTAAAAAGACAGAAAATTGAGATCTTCCCTGACCAAGATTCAAACCCACAACCATCCGCTTGTGAAGCCTATGCTTTACTCTTGCACCACCAGGCCTTTCACATTAATTAGGATTTCGAGGTTATATTTAAAGTTAAAGCAAGAGGTGACAGGTCAAAAGATGAAAATCCATAGCAAACACCTCTACCCCTGACAGAATGACTGGATCTACTAGATACACCCTCTGATGATCAGGGAAAGGGTTCATTATGACACGACTGAGATTTAGGTTGTTTAAAACCATCTGTTAGAAAACGTTTACTCTGGCTGAGTCTGAACCCAGATTTACACTTTCATTGAAAGGAAACAGAGAGATGTTTCGTAATGTCATAAAAATTCATACCCTTTTTGTCATTTATAAATTCCTTAGTTTCAGATGATCAAAACTATAGCAGTTTTGGTGTTAAATCAAGTAGGCTACATTGTTCTCACTTTGGACTGGACATTAAAAAATATGTCTTAAGTTTTCAACTATAGTTCCTCAAACAGTGCTGTATTACTCTATGATTAACTGAATTAAGTTTAAGAAAATACCACTTCGCGCTCATGGCATGCAGCATATCAATCAAAACAATGATCAATTATAGGCCGAGCTCCATACTTCGTTTTGAGGTATTCTAGTGACTCAGGGATAACAAATTACATAAATTCAACCACTTAAATGTTATGTATTTATTGCAACAACCAACCAAGAGTGTTGCAAACGGCTGAGTTTGTAACAAAATGAGGAAACTCACAAAAACAAAGAACGTTTAAATTATTTTATTAAAACTAACTTAACCCCATATGGGTAACCGGTGAGCCTCAGGGCTCAATACTAGTGTATTTTCTGTTTTGTGTTATTATGAGGAAAGTTTTGACTGAAAATAGCCGATCGACAAGCTCACAACGTGTCGCAGTGAGCTTGTCGATCGGCTATTTTCTGCTAAAGCTATACCCACAATACGGATACTGGGGTGGTTGACAGTGCTTAAAGGGCAAGACCACTTTGGTAGAGGTTTGGGTTGTGTAGTTACCTTGCCATGATGCATCTCCAAAGGTGGGCAAGAAATCTAAAATAATTGCTCCATTGATAATAAAAAAATATGCTCCTCATTGAATTACATTGTAGGCTGAAACAGCTCTCAAAGTCACTCTTTTAGCACAAACGAACGCAAATAAAGTTGATTCAGACTACATAGAACATCACCAAACCCAGTACCGTTTGTTTTTTAAATAAAAATGCTAACATCCTGTTGATTTTGCTATTTTTATTAAAAAGAACTCGGACTGGATCCGCGGATCTGGATCTTCAAATAGTAAAATCAACAGGAAGTTAAAATTTTTATTAAAAAAAAAAACAGTACTGGGTTTGGTGATGTTCTATATTGACTGAATCAGCTTTGTTTGTGTTCGTTTACGTGCTAAAAGAGTGACTTTGAGAGCTGTTTCGCCGTACAATGTCAATGAGGAGCATATTTTGAATGATCAATTTCTATTCAATTATTATACAGCAATTATTTTAGATTTCTTGTTCACCTTTGGAGTTACATCATGACAAGGTAACTACACAACCCAAACCTCTACCACAGTGATCTTGTTCTTTAACAAGCAAAATCCAAAAGGCTGGAGTGCTCCCAGTGAGCTTCACGGTGAGAGATAGAAGAAGGATGAAGTCCAGCCACCTATTTTATAGAGGACAATCCAGGTGGGCCAGATCTCCACTGATGACACCCTCCGCCCTCCAATCATTCTGACACACATGACACATGGTTAGTAACCATGACAACCACACCAGTCACCCTGACAACTCCTCCAAGGAACAGGCCATATGGTGTAGTTGGCAGGGCTTTAATGAAGAAAAGGTGACATTAAAAACAAACAATTAGACAAATAATCATACATTGATGATAATAATGAAGTGCACATTAGCATTCACACTGATTTACATGTCACCCTTAAAGTCACATCAGACAATGAGCATGAAACTGTCGTTGATTGGTACAGTACATAATCTATCCTAAATATGGGAGCCTATATTTTAGCCTACGACACAATGCTCTATTTGATCATAACAGAAAATAATTGCAATGCAGATTGTTTTTTTTGTTTAAAAAAAAAATGGTGGACTTTAAACAAATGCAACAGTTGAAAGCGTACATGTAACTGATCACTTATAACAAAAGAGAAGCACTGAGTGAAAACGTTTTTATTTCTTTCTTTTTTTGTTTCGTTAAACAGAACAGCAGTTATATATCTCCCTAAACGGAAACGTTCAAAATAATTTAATCCATTTAGACCTGAGGCCGATTCTAAAACGCCTTCTAAATCCTGACCTAAGTTTTCTGAAAAAATGTATTCAAAAATTACAACAAATGTATGTTGCTATATACTGTACATAGCAAGGTTCCCGCCCAAACAGAGCGACACAAGACAAAACCAAATGCAAAGTAAGCATCATCATGGGTACCACACTTATTCAAAATCCACAGTATTCTCCTACTCAATCATATTTGTCTCTTTAAGCCTGCTTGAATTTTAAGACTTGTTTCCAATATTTTAATGGAACAAATGTCAATAATTCAGAGCCAGATAGAGTGGCAGACAGCAGTTGGAGATGAGTAAAGGAATCTAAGGATGCAAACTCAGTGGTTCTCAAAGTGGGGTCCGGGGACACCCAGTGGTCCTTGAGGGGATCCAAGGGTTCCCCAGCTAAATGATTGATAGTTAGGAACCAAATGGACCTTTACATGTCTGTAACTCTGTGAGTGAACAAATGGAACCAATTTGGTAGCCTGCACGTCAGCAGTTCGTTTTCCCCACCACCAGCCAAAGTGACGCAATGGGACTTTTGACAGGGCCATACCAAAAGTAGGTTGCTTTATTCGGATACGTGCGTGTCACTGCCCGCCCCTGCCGGTTATGTTTTTTTTTTTTTTTATAGGCTCTGTCATGATTAATTGACCACACATATGAAGTTAAACAACAAAATTCTATCCGAACGATATCTTAAAGGTAAATTCCGTGCCTCAAAAAAGAAGTTTGAGAGCGTTTTCCAGTTTTAAAACCAAAACCAAAAACAGTGGACAGAAAAACATGGCTGCCGTTCCATTTTGGTCGGGTGCACTCGATTCCATTCGGTCTCACACTCGAACTCTCCACCTGATTGGCCAACCTTCGCTGTCAATCACAGAACAATGAGCGAGGACGCTGATAGGAGAGTTCATGTTATGAACTGCGGAGAAACGCCCAGACAGGCCTGTAAGCCAGACTCACTACTGAAATCAAATACAAATCCGAAGGGAGGGGTTTACCAGGCTACCAATTTGGTTCCATTTCTACACTCACAGAGTAACGGGGGTCCGTGGCCTAATGGCATACCAAACTGGGGGTCCTTGACATGATTAAACGTTTGAGAACCCCTGTGCTAACTACATTATGTTGAAGTTATCTGGGAGGATGAGCTACTGCTGCCAGAGCTCTTTGTCTTCTGCCCCCTGGTGGCACTGGGCTGGCGCTGCACTTTCTGGCTGGAGGAGCCCTCTCTGTTCATGTTCTTGTCACTGTGACCAGCTCCTGCTTTACTGCGCACTGTGAGCACAAAACAAACACAACACATGAGACAAGATTGTGTCTGTATGACCTACATCACAGCTTTCAAATAACTTCTTACAAAAACTGAGAAAACATGCATCAGAAAGATGAGATACAGTGGGTCATGATTATGTTCTTTCAATATTGCTTATTGCATGGCTGCATTCAAAAGTACACATACCAACATCCACATTAGTTGTAAAGGGGCACAAAAGTGCTTTTTTTAAATATCAAATAAACACTGAAGTCACATAATTCTATGTTAACCCAAGTGATTTGTGTGATCTGTGTTGATTCTACATTTACTATTATACACATCGTAGGCGCAGCGTGAAAATGACAACTGTGCTGCGTCAGTCACAAACCAGCAATGACACTTGTGCAGTGCTGGTCGCCCACTTTGAGCCAGGTGTATGTAACTGGACAAAACACACCCTGGATTTTATCTTGAGTGGGAAAGGCTACAATCTGCCTTCATTGCCAGGACAAATGGCTCTGCAGTAGTTTCAGGTATTTTATCTGTTCCAGCGCCTATCGACAGATGGAATCATGGCACCCAGGTAGACGAGCCAATTTCCACCCCTTTTCCAGCGCGATGCTATTAGAGATCCACCTCATTTGAGAAGAGACTCAGGGCTCAGCTCTACGGCGTGAGTAATTCACTCACATTGATACATACATGCTAAACTGAAAATGTATTTACAAGTGTGTGTGAATAACGACACGACTTGAACAACCTCTATAGAATCGTCCATTAGTTATTAATTCAACAAACAAAAATATTATCCTACCCGTTATACATCTCAATAGAGTTTTGTGGTCGGCATACATGTCTTCTGAATTCAGTAGCTAATATGGATGACCGTGGAATGTTTTAATCAATAATCCGCTTTGTGACTTTGCACATCTTACATTGCAAGCCGTGTATGTGGAGACTAATGAATCAAGCAAGTTGCAATCCATTGGTTGCAACGTGTCAATTTGGCACCATCACCAAAATAACTATATCTACAACTATGAAAACCTTATGCCGCCCCAAGTTACAGACAACTTGATGAATTATATGTGTATAAAGATTAGTTTATCATATTTGTAATTCACTTTCTAGCCCCTTTGAACCAACAATTGATAAACACAAGGTGAATACATCTACCTGAATGAGATGATGGCAATGATACACTTTTACAACACCCTTGAACAGGTTCAGTTGCGCTCATCCACACACATGCACACTAGGGGTTTCACCAAAAACTAGTCAACACCGTCGGCAGTAGTCAAATTAGTCGACTATTATAATAACTACTAGTCGACACTGTTGGCAGTAGTCAACTAGTCATGGACTGCTCTTTATAGATGTTAACAGATATACAGTTGTTGCTTGTTGATAGGGAACAACAATATAAGACAATTTTTCCATGCAATGGGTGTGAAATGGGGGTCGGGGGGTATCATGATCCTTTACGTTCATTCTTTATTTATATTATGTACAAGGTAACAAGATCATCTCAAGTATTGGATTACAGTTACCACTTTACATACAGTAAATCTCTTGATGACAACTCTGTACTTTGATAAGCTTTTGTTAGAATGACTCAAATTACTATTTATTTTCTTTTTGTTTCTTTGCGTGGTCCTACACAGACAGTGTGACATGCCACAATAAAATGCTTCAACTTCCTGCCTTCTAAAATACAACTGTCATTGTTACCTGACCAAGAACTCCTCTCTCTTGTGTTTCGTCACTGAACAGTTAAAAGACTTAGAAGTCAACTAGTCAAACTATCAAAATGTTATGAAAAACTTGGCAACTATTAAAAATCAATAGTCGTGAAACCCCTCTTGCACACATGCATAATACATGCATAACACACACATTCAAACTCCCATGTCCTCGTTTCCACGGTATGAACAAAACACGCGTCATTCAGATACACCCCTAATTTGATGCAACAGGCACTGTACTGTATGTGTACAAAACACGACTTGCATCCGAGGAGAAGGGCAGGCCAAGCATACGAATGGAGTTACACAACACAGCGCAGCAACGGGGACCTTGAGAGTGAGCGTCTTGCTGGCCGTAGACCACAATCTTAGTGTTGACCCTGGTGGGCCGGGTACCAGAGGATGAAGGGGGAGGTGCAGGAGGCTTAGGGCTCTTGCCAGAGACCACACTATCATCTTCTTCAAGAAACAAGAAACAAGAGGCTTTTTTGTGGATTTATATAATATACACCAAAATTAAAACCACAAGAAAGGAAAATGACAGCACATGTAGTGAGTGAGTGGAGATGTGCTGCTGCTGCTGGTACACTATTAAAAAAAAGAAAGCAAACGTTTTATATTCTCTCTCTCCTCAGTGTCCCAATGAGAGGAGGCGAGCATTCAGAGAAAATAGCAGATCCACAAGCTAAGGACTGCTATTAGATCTGCTATTTTCGGCAAAGACATTTGGTGTAGAGGAAAATACTATTGGACACCAGTCAACAAAGTATATACGTAGGGTGGTTAAAGGGGGTGTGTAAGTATATGTTTTTGTTAGAGTCAAAGCTCTATATTACGATAGCAGTCATTTCTATAGAGAGTGTTCGTTCAGTAACAAGGGTCTCCCTAGTCTCTCTCTGAACTCTTCCACTATCTTCAAATGCTAAATAGAGTCTGTAATAGTCTCTGTACATGGCTGTAGTTCTATTTTCCAGAAAGTGACATGAACATTTCCTGTTCCGGCTGAGTTTCCCTCAGCTTCATTGGCTCAGCTCCATACTCTTTGAACTAGAAACACACATGACACCTTCATAATTATGTGTTTCCGGTTCAAATCTGTTTCCGGTTGAATTACTGCAACTCCTTATACTCTGGGCTCAGCAAAAAGGTCATCTCCCGTCTTCAACTGGTGTCAAATTCTACAGCTAGGTTAGGTTCAGGGTTGATTTTAAGATTTTACTGGTGACTTTTAAAGCCTGGCAAGGCCCTGCTCCCAGCTACATCAAATCTATTTCCGGTTGAATTCTTGTGGAAACACAGCGTGTGTTGTGTTTGTGGTAAACTGACCTCTGTGCTCTGCAGGTGCTGAGGTCAGACTGGTGGTGTGGGAGGTGGTCGACGAGTCTCCCAACGTAGCATCAGCTATCCTCTGCCCCGCACACATGGACTTCAACGTCTGGAACACTGCCTGAGGCGCCACGTTCATCTTCAACAGATCCACAATGATCCTAGATGGACAAAATAGCAGCCATGTTTCCATTTAGCCTGCACAGCAAAACCCTCAGTGTTCCATTTGTCCATTCGTGACTGCGAGCGTAGAAATGTAATCATATGGACCGACCCTTGCGGGTCCATTTGGTTACATGTGTACACTCTCAAAGATAAAGCTGTGTTCCGGAACTTCTTTTCATGCATAAAACCAATCTGTATGTATGGTAAAGCAGTGGTGTGCCATGACAAGTCCAGGCGTGCTTTGGGATTTAGTGACAACCACACATTATTATTGCAATACAATTTGGGCATTTAGCAGACGCTCTTTATCCAGTACAAACCAGGGCCGGTGGAGGGCTGATCGCCGCTCTAGGTGAGATTCCTTTGATTTAATTTTTTCGCCGTTCTGGGCGGATTATGACAGTGTAGTGCCTCAGTAAACTAGGATCACAGGTGAACCAAGAACCAAGCATCAGTCTAAACTCTAAACAATATATTATACTATCAAAAAATGATCTGTACATTGAAACTACAGACACTATAGGATACCAGGTAAACAATGCACCTACCATCTGTCTAAATAACATGCTATCTAAAATATTATTTTTACCTTTGCATAAGTCTGCATGATCATCGAGGCTAGGTCAAGTGCTGCTATGATATGAACAACTATACAAAAAGTTATGAATTCTTTCTTTTTTAGATGTACTATACCCGTAGAGGCCAATTCTACACCTTAAAGAAATATGTATTTTAAACTTTCCGTCAGAGCAAACCAGAGGTTCCAGATTTCATGTGAGCAGTTCATGTTAACAGTGTGGTTGGCTCATTGTACTGCCTGGTTAACTGCTTGTACTGCCTGTAACTTAACCCAATAAGGCCGGGAACGCATCTGTGTCATTTTAGATTTCTTTGGCTATAGAAAATAGCAGATCTACAAGCTCATAGCGCGGCACCGCGCTACGAGCTTGTAGATCAGCTATTTTTTTTAAATCTTGAACATTTTTGCAAATCTTTGAATATATATATTTTTAAGCGAATATTTGTAACTCAAATCTTTGCTTCTGGGGGTCCCTGGAACTAAATATTTTGAGATGGGGGTCCATGGTAAAATACATATAAGTATTCAGTCAATCAATGGGGGTCCTTGAAACTAAACAATTTGAGAACCACTGGGTTTTCTATTATATGAACCTACTTGAAGATCTCTTGATCTATGGTGATCCCAGCAGCCTGGGTGAGCTCGAACAGCTCGCTCTCCTCAGCGTTGAGAATCTTCTTCTTTTTCAGGGCATATTTCTGGACATTACTGGTCACCAGCACATCAGGGGCGCTGGGCGCAGACTGCCCAGACTGTTGAGACATCACGGACACCTAGAGAAATATGCAATTACAATGAATCATAACCAGTGGTGGAAAGTAACTGTACATGTACAAGTACTTTTACTTCTACTCCACTACATCTCAAGAGGCAAATATTGTACTTTCATTCCACTACAATTATTTGAAAACTGCAGTTACTTTGTAGATTTTGATTATTATTACAAAACATACATTATACAACAGGTAGTTCCCACCAAGCAATCTGATTGGTTGAAATAGCTTTCTAGCCGTGCTTCAAACCAGCATCATAGCACGGGCCGAATCACATTAATAAATCACTCCGCAGTGCAGTCCAGTCCGCACCTGATTAGACCATTATATGGCACAGCTGTGCTGTGAAGTCACTCTGTCCCACGGTAGGAAAACAAACAGACAGTAGCCTGACCCACCGCCGCTACCGGAGAACAAACAGCTATGCAAAATGGACTATGTTGTTAATTTGGTGGATTTACGGTTGATCAATGGTTAGAAGGTTATAAATATCCTCCTGTGTAAAGTAAAATGACTCCCATTTCGTTAACAGTCCAGTAGGCTATATGCTCCGTCGTACGACCGTGTCACGCGGCCAAAATAGCCGATCTACAAGTTCACAACGCGTCGCCATCGCGACGCGTTGTCAGCTTGTAGATCAGTTATTTTGGCCGCGTGACACGGTCGTACGACGGAGCATATAGCCTACTGGAATTCATTCCACTGCGCAAGCATTGATAGCTCAGCTGTGTTGATGAGACAGTGCCTCAAACTCAAAGCACTGCTACAGGGACTATTTAATGTCTCTCAGTCAAAAACTCTTCTCTTTACAGGGAAACGGACAATAGCGAAACATTTTTATTATTAATTGCCCCACAATATGAATACATTTGGATGTGTTTTGTTGGTAACTGTTGTATAATCGCAATATTACACTCGAGGGTGTGCTTTACCTTACATTATTGGCACTTCAGTGATGCTGGCGGAACCCGGCTGGCGCCTCGTTCCTGACCGCATCACTGTCGTGCCAATAATGACGGTAAAGCACACCCTCTCGTGTAATATTGCTTAATTAACCACATTCAGCCCTATATACAGTACATTTTGGCCATTTGAAAATATCTACAAGCTCATTAGTGAGCTTGTACTTTCTACTTTTGGTACTTTAAGTACATTTTGATACCAATACTTTTGTACTTTTGCTCAAGTATATTTTTAATTCCAGACCTGTACTTGTAACAGAGTATTTATACATTGCAGTATTAGATACTTTTACTTAAGTACAAAATGTGAGTACTTTTCCACCACTGATCAAAACTAGCATTTAGAACATGGAATCTACCCAAATAATCGATCCGTTCAGGTGATAGAAAATGGGTTAACTTGCTTTACTTCCTTTCTCACTAAAGACTACACTCTAGCTCGAACATACACTTTAACAGCTGTTAATAATAATGAATGATTACATACGGTCTCGATAGATAAATACGTTCCGATTGTCAGATTATTCAAAAACAAACGAGCCTGACATCAACACGGTCCCACACATAACATGTCATCATTGTGCGACCCCATGAGAGAAGCGTCATCCACGGAGGAACGCCCCCTTTGGATTGCTGTATTAAATATTACTTTTTTAGATCATGATACACCACGTTTTGCATTAAAATGAGGTTAATGCCGCCTAAATGTTACTGTGTCTTCGTCTGCACCACAACACTGAACACTCGAACCAGTGAATCTACCGTTAAACAATATCATGGAATGTTGACTCATACGCCCCCTTGTGGCTGCATGTTTTGTAGCTAGATCTGCTATTTTCAAATAGCCGAACTTATTAAATATTATATTTTTTACTCCACTACAATTATTTGTAAACGTTAGTTACTAGTTACTTTGTAGATTTTGAATATTATTACAACATTATTATTGCTAAAAATAATATTATTAATAAATATTATTTTGATAATTGTTTTACATTATGATACTTTGTGAAACCGGACATTCTGCATAATGAGTACTTTTACTTTTGATACTTTAAATAAGTTGAAATAGCTCTGTATTCCCATAGCAATCATTATGTTACGGTATGTTTATTTGGTTTGAGATGGACATCACAACTGTTATAGCACGAGTGATAATCTAACACCTGTCCACAGGAGGCTTTTATAAGTAGAAACACTAATCTAAAACTTAATCATAATGGTAATAATTAACAATTAATCAATCAGACCCAATACATTAACCTGTGAAATAATGATTAGATATGATAATTCCAATGCAGTCAAACTATTCATTTGAGCTGTTGTTTCAACCATAATTTGAGCCCTTTTAAACACATTACCATCTCTCTCTAGTTTTAGATCCGTAGGCAAAGAGTTCCAAAGTTTTACCCTCTTTACTGAGCAGGCAGACTGTCCAAATGAGTTTTAGCACATGGGAACAATACAATCACCATTTGCTGAAGCTTGTGTAGTTGCTCTAGTCTAGATCCATCATCATTCATTCAGATCACTGCTATAGATTGTCTTTTCAGTAACAGGGGTCTCCCCGACTCTTCAGCTCTTTAGTTAAAATACAGGTCCTGAATGGAGACCCAAAGAAAAGTCTTATAAGGGTCTTTATTTTCAGTTTTCTAACAAAATATCACTTAAACCCCTTACTTACTTGTAAAATGGACCTGAGTTGTAACTGTATTTGGTATGCTTTTTTCACTCTACACCAAATCTCTCAACGCGTCATGTTGTGATCTTGTTGATCGGCTATTTTTGGTGAACGTCTCCCAGACCCCCAGAATACTAGGGATGCTGGGGCTAAACTGTTGCCACAAGAAAACACGTAACACTCACAGTAAAACATCATTCAAAAACACACATGAATACATCATTTATTCATATACTGCTCTAATGGGTCGCACTGCATGATGCACATTTTCCAGACATCTCAGACAGAGCATGAACAAATGACAAATTATCATCCATTCAAAGTGAAAATTACAAGTTTTTTTCAAAACCGTAAGGCGTAAGGTTCATGTCCTACCTGGGATTTGAACCCGGGTCTCCAGTGTGGAAGAACAAACTTCTACAGTTCTTTCAAGAATCCCTGTGAGCTTCAGGCAGTACTACCTGTCAACCGGTATGTGTCCTAACCCAACACCAGGGTCTCCATGTCAGAGTGGGAGAGTAGAGAGACCACCTCCAACCACTGCAGGTGGGTGGAGTTCAATCCAAGACCTTAGTGCAGTGTTTATCAAACCTTTTAATTTCAAGGACCCCCAGTTTGATGTGCATTACCAAAGTGGTCTTGCCCTTTGATAACAAAATCTGCAAAAAAATTGCAAACATGGAACTCAACCTCAAGCAAATCTGATACACTGGCCACCTGAGACCAGAACATTTTGACTCTGGGACATTCCTAGAACATGTGCATATATGTGCATGCCCAAGGTTTTAAATGAACACAAAGTGCATAAGGGGTATTTGAAGTTGACAATATTTTCTTGGAGTTAAATAAAATCTGTGTATCAATTTATAGTGAACCATCTGATGATCGTAATTGCAGGAAGTTATGGCAATATTGATCCACACTCTCTTCCAATCTATATGTCCATGGTCTTTCAAATCTATATTACATATTGCTGTAATCCCCATGTAAGTATTCAACACTTGTTGTAGCTCTCCAATCCATAAACATGAGAGACAAAACCATTGGTGATATTGGAAGTAACTAACCATTTCGACTACTGGATGTTTAGCAAGGTTATCCTTCCAGGACAATCCATCCATATATGTACGCATTGCAGTGCATAACTGCAAATAAAAGAAAAATGACGGACCAGGCAAATTAAACTTGAGTTTTTGAAATGACATAAGTCCATCATTGCTCATAATGTCTGGAAGGATGTTAATGGCACATTTTTGCCATTTGGCCACGGATTTGGCCACGGATGTAACAAGTTAAAGCGCCCTGGTCTAAGTCTCGGGTCTAATGAAAGGCGATTGGATTAAAAAGCTTTTTATTGAACACTACGGAAGATACAAGTACTAAGACCCCGGCGCTATAACTTGTAACATCCGTCGGCGTGGGGTCAGCTCTTTATATTTGAAATCTGAACGTTTATGTAGATGTACTGGTTGTAAATGTAACATTTTCAAAAAACAGGAACAAGTACTGTATGACATGGTATGACAGTCATGTTTCAGGGCTATCTGAGCTCATATTTATGGAGTGTTACATAATGTGCAAAAAATCTCCCTTAATGGTCTGAGTTTGTTCTGAGGGCTGAAAGGGGACATAATTATGTGAAAGCAGAAAGCACCCTAAGATATTGTGTTGTGTATTGTCGGTACGAGTTTATGAGAACGTCATAGGTGTACTGCGTCTGTTATTGTGCTCAAAATTGTGAAAACAAATGTATCACAATGTTTAATGTTATTTGCCAGCATGTTTAGGAAAAGGACAACTACAAAGATAATGGAAAACAAAAATAACTATTAAAGGTTGATATATAGACCCAGAGATCAGTGTAAGAGACAAACACCTCTGTTTATTTTTGCTAAACTGTTCTGAGACCGAGAGTAAATAGAGTAATTACAGAGTTGTGATAATGACAGTGAAAGATATTAGAGGATATTAGGAGACAAAACAATAATTTTCAATGTGTAGTTTGTGTAGCATGAACTCAATCTGAATACCACCTCGTGTTTATGCTCAATACAAAAGCAAAAGCAAATGTATACAGTAGGCTAGTTGGAAAGTACTCTGACTAATGCCCCAGTTTCTTATAAAATAAAATACAAAATAAAAAAGTAAAATAAACCATTTAATTCTGAGGGAATAATAATAAATAGTAAATATGCATTTAAGTAATTTACCTAATCCTACAAGACAGTAGCGGTGGATACTACTACATACTATATGGCAATGGACGACAGTGACGTTAAAAGTACAAACAGGAGTACCCGTTTACATTGTACTGTCCCATTTGGCATAGGGGAAAATGCACATTTCTTTTAGAAACGCATGCATGCCATGCCTCAGGGGCGTCATTTGGGGCATTTAACCTCAACATTCAGGTCTTGCACAATACCGTTGAATGTTTACCTTTTGCAGATCAATCAGATTTTAGATTGACACTTATAGTCACTTGTTTTCTTTCTGCAAACATACATTCATTCTCTTCACTTTAAAAGTGGCCTCTTTATTTTGGGCATGTCATACAGGCAAAAAAAAACATATTTTTTCAAAAATAGCAGATCTACCAGCTCACAACATATCGCACCGCGATGCGTTGTGAGCTTGTAGATCGGCTATGTTTTTTGCTATTTTTGCAATCAGGCTTACAGTAAGTGCATGGTCACTTTTTTTATTTTGCCACCGTCTAGTTTTGTTTATTAAATGACGCCTCTGCCATCCCTCAAACAAAGACAACCAACCAGCTCTGTCCTCTTCTCAGAGTAGGGAGGAGTCCAAGTCTCGTCTTGCCTACCAGGCGAGCCTGACAGAAGGCATGAGGTGCTTGGCTTGAAGGGTCCTCAAACCTCCATCTAAGAAATGGATGGCACCGTGACATCACATGACATTCACGCGTGACATCTGTGGTGTCTTAAGGCCTGGTCCACTTTGGTGGAGAACTGGGTTCAGAACCAAATACAGCCAAGATCAGTGATATTTCATGACATTTTCAGAGAGCCCCATTTCCATCACAGCTTTCCTGCGGAGAGAAACACATATATCTATATTTCACGTGTGTACACACACACACACACACACACACACACACACACACACACACACACACACACACACACACACAAATCCCTGCCGATATTTTTTGAGATATGCTTGGGACAAAATCAGTGCACAGACAGACATGTTGGCTCAACCTTAAAATGAAGATGCACAATGCTCGTCTTTCATGCTATAAGGGGGGGGGGGGGGGGGGGGGGGGGGCACACAGTCAGAATATGAACGTACCCAGGCCTTTTCCCATTGTTTTAGCAGCTGTTCGTGCTCTGTGAGCGCACTCCTCCACTGGTTCAAATCTCTGGATGGAATGCTCTCCTCATCTGTTAATTGATAAGAGGCTTTATGCATATAAACATATACCTAATAATGTCATGTCAGGGGTCATGGCAAAAACACAGCAAACGTCCAGGGTAAACTGTTGCACCAATATTTTGTCCTAAATTCAAGGTCGGTTGCGGTAGTCTCAAAAACATGGAGTAAAAAGAGTGGAGCAAGTTTAACGATTTTCCCCATTTATTTTTGACATGCTCAATAATGTGCTCAACGTGCTCAAGTGTAAAGCTCTAGGACAGGGGTCTTCAACAGGGGGTACGTGACCCCTAGGGGGTCCTCAGAGTTACTACAGGGGGGCCACCAAACCCTTGTGTGATATGATTTTTTCTTTTTTACATTAACCACTTAAACCCTTGCATCCCTATTCTGAGGAGAACTTTAGCCAAAAATAGCAGATCTAAAAGCTCACAAAAAACCCCCCAAAAAAAGCTTTTAGATCTGCTATTTTTGGCAAAGAGGTTTGGTGTAGAGGGTAAAAAAGAGCAGACCAAGTAAAAAGAAATAAAGAAAATCTGAAACACAACTTTATACAATATATAGGGGGTCCCTGCTTCGTCTCTCTCTCAGCTAGGGGGTCCTTGGCCTGAAAACGTTGAAGACACCTGCTCTAGGACAAACGTTTCTGTCATGCGATCAGTGTCACTGATGATGGTCACATGACTAATGTTTGTCCTACCATTTCACTTTCTCTTATTAAATAGAAAAAAAAATGTGATTTCATAAATAGATAGACAGATTATAAATAGATTGCAAACTGAAACCAGGGGTCCAAATGGAACCTTATGGGTCTGTGGCTCTGAGTGTACAAATGGAACCAAATGGACCCTTATAGGCCCCTTTAAGTTCTGTATGTATACTCTGAGAGTTAAATGAACACTGAGGATTTTACATTTATCTCTGGGGGTCCCAGAGATAAATAATGTTATCAGATGGCGGTCCGTGGCCTAATGCATGTCAGTCAAACCTTCCTTGAAATGGAAAAAGGTTGCGAATCACTGATATATATAGATTTAGTCATGCTACATGTATTGATTAATCGGGCGATTAATCGTCTACCTCCAATAGTGAGGTGCAGGTCGACCTCAGAGACGTCACTTCCTGCGCTGGCTTCAGCCATACAGTGGTAACGGGCATCCTTAATCAGCGGCCCCTCCCTGAGCCAGCTGCTTACTAGCACCTCCCCATGGCCCGTCTGCCGCCGGTACTCCATGACGGGGCTATCGAGACCGTGTCCGTTTACTAGCCAGTGAACGTGGACGTCACTAGGACCTAAGGGACAGAATGGGACTTCATGTTTTTGACCCCTGATTGGTGACAACCCTGCCAAGACACCGGTCACTTCACAGGGGACATATATACAGTGGTGGAAAGTAACTAAGTGCATGTACTCAAATACTGTACTTGAGTAAAATGTTTAGGTATTTTTTACTTTACTTGAGTATTTCCAATTTCCAATACTTTTACTTCTACTCCACTAAATCTTAGAGGCAAATATTGTACTTTTACTCCACTACAATTATTTGAAAACTTAAAAAAACAAAAACGTTTTCATTATAAAACATACATTAACCACTTTAGTCCTATTTTATTATTTTATACCAATATAGCAATTTGAAAATAGCCGATCTACTGCTTCTAGATCTGCTATTTTCAAACATTTCAGTACTTTTACTTGTGGTACTTTAAGTACACTTTGATACCAATACTTTTGTACTTTAACTCAAGTAAATTTTGAACACAAGACTTTTACTTAACAGAGTACGTAACAGAGTACTTCTACATTGCAGTATTGATACTTTTACTTAAGTAAAACATTTGAGTACTTTTTCCACCACGGCATATATGTGAAGCAGGAGTACCTGTTTATATCAGGCCCTGATCCAGAAAAAGGTTGAGAACCACTGGTATAATGACTAAATTGCACATTAGCAACCCCAGGTGGCACCTAGTTTACTGATAGCCAGGCTATTCTGAACAGCATCATTAAACATTTCTTCTTTGCAAGTCCAAACTTACTTGATTTTAGCTCGCATAAAGGCAAATTCTATAATTTCTACAGTAGCAAATAAAACGTATACTGTAATTGGTTTTAACAATATTTTCTTGCCGATGGTTGCAATGGGGAGGGAAAGTCAGTTATTTTTATAGAACTTACCCTAAAAAAGGTTTCCTTCATGCTAAATGCTATCCTTGTTAATGCCAGGGTAATAAAATGATGACATAACAACTGAATAAATAGGCACCAGCATTGAAAACATTTGAAATCAAGATTTATTTAACCTCCCTAACAACAGCAATAACCCCAAAATGTTTGAGAATATTATGTACATCTTGAAAGTATTTCCCAATATATACAAATATTTACATTTTGTTTACAGGCAAAGAAAATTCAAGTTACACATTTAACCTACAATAGTTCTACAAAAAGAAAGTCATTTTATTCAGAGACATCCTTCTTGACACTGCTTGAGAAGTACCTACTTAATAAATATCTCATATTTCAGGTCAGATTTTCCAGTTATAAAAACAAAGTTCAGTACCGTGGAACTGAGGCGTGTGAGACATGCAACCGCATGTCTGAGAGCTTGTTAGTTTAAAAAAAGAAACTCCAATTTATTCAGATTAGCCTCATATACAGTTTAGGTATAGTCCAAATGGGCCTCGAGAAAAGGTACGCTAATTGTAACAGGACACACACAAGTAAAAAGGCAGTCTTGTTGTGAGCAACTTCGCACATGCGCACGTACGTGCACACACACACACACACACACACACACACACACACACACACAGACAGACATCATAGGTTAGGGTACATATCTATACAGGTTGGGGGTAGGGAAGTGATATTGTAGCCACATGCCAGGTGCACACAGAGAGATAGAGGGAGAAGGGTGGGGGGGAGAGAGGGGGGGGGGAGAGGGGAGATATAGAGCATTAGTTCTCAAAGTGGGGTCCGGGGACCCCCAGGGGTCCTTGGGGGGGATACCAGGGGGTCCCCAGCAAAATTAGTCAAAAAAGCGTCGCAATCATTTTAACCCCTTTATCCATATTTTACACTTTGGCTATTCAAAAATAGCAGATCTACAAGCCCATAGCGCGGCATAGACGCTATGAGCTATTCTGCTATTTTGTGAAAATTCTTGAAAATGTGTGCAAATCCTTAAAAAAGATGGGGGGGGGGGGGCTGGCACAACATATTTTCAGGTGGGGGTCCGCGGCCACATACATATCAATTTGGGGGTCCTTGGCACGAAAAAAGTTTGAGAACCACTGATATAGAGAGAAGGGGGAAAGAGGGGAGATAGAGATAATGTTGAAAGATGGAGGAAAAAGATATAGAGAGGGATAAAAAGTGAGAGACAGAGAGAGAGAGAGTGACTGAAAGGCAAATCCAAGCAGTGTGAGTTCCTGCAGAGGGGGGGGGGGGGTTGGGGGCGGAGTCAGTGTCACAGGCACCACTCACCCAAGGCCAGACAGAAGAGCAGGAAGGCCTCCTGGGCGTGAACCCCCCAGGCCTGATCCTTCAGCAGGGGGGGCAACAGTCTCACCTCTGCCTCCCTCCTCCGGCCCTCCACGCCGCCGTGAGGCCCGGCGGCGGAGGAAGAGGAGGTGGCAGCGGAAAGAGAAGGAGAAGAGGAGGAGGAGGAGCAAGGGAGGACAGAGGGAGCACTACTTCCCGATGAGGAATGGGAGGAGGAGGAGGAGGAGGAGGAGGCACTGGAAGAAGAGGAGGCGGCTGTGAGGGGAGAAGGGAGCACATGGCAAGGGGAGGGAAGGAGGGAGGGAGTGATGGAGAAACGGTAAGAACTGAGGAAGTCGAGGAGGAAAAAGGGTTGACGTGCAAAACACACAAGGAAGGATAACAAAAGGAGGCTCTGATTAGAGGTCTGCACAGGCCCAAAGCGCTGGACCAGTGCCGAAACAGTCCCGTTTCCTTGTTACCCGAACATTGTTTGTGCACGTTTGTTCTCAAAACAGAGACCCGGTCCGTAATGACCCGAGAATAAGCGAACACGGTCCGAAACAGACACAAGAATAACTAGACCCGGTCCAAAACGGACCTTAATTGGACAGGGTCTAGACCCGATCACACTGGACCCGAAAGCAGGCTACATTATACGTATACTGAAATTGTATTTTCAGCAAGGCTTTGCAAAACAATGCTCGTTTCAACGTTGAGACGTGGCCGTCTTGGCCGCATCAAATCTGAGGAGTGCGTTGGAGAGTGTACATTTAGCTGCGCCAATGTTCTTACTGTCCCCTTCTAGGGATGTCCGATATTATCGGCCGATATTAGCATAAAAATCGATATCGGGAAAATATCGGTATCGTTTTTTTTTTTTTTTTGCTTTATAAATAAGTTACAGGAGTTTTTACTGTATATGGTGTGTGTGATATGAAATTTAAGCTTACCCTAATCACAGTAATCCCCGCATATATCGGTATCGGTTGATATCGGTATCGGTAATTAAGAGTTGGACAATATCGGTATATCGGTTATTGGTAAAAAAGCCAATATCGGACAACCCTATCCCCTTCCATAATATCCACACTTTTGCTCACTATATTGTTTCTCTTGTATTTTGGGGTTTTCTCTCGCTAAGGAAAACCCCCATGGTGTTCAGGCAACACACTGCACTTACTTGAGATTGGCTGCATTTCAATCGGCTGTAAATGTCATTCAAACAGAACAGACAATATGGATTTTAGAATGTAAATACCAAAGATTAAAGCAGATGGGGTCAGATTCACTTACCCGAGACCTGCAGCAATTATAATAGATCCGACCCGTACCTGAGAAAAGTAAATATTTTTGACCCTGATCCGCTCTGGTCTCGGGTAGGGCCTTGAGGTTTCGGGTTTCGGGTTGACCTGTGTAGACCTCTAGTTCTAATGCCTTAAGTATACAGGACTTGGTTGCGCATCGTGTCCATCTACAAGCTCACAACACGTCGCAATGCAATGCGTTGTAAGCTTGCAGATCAGATATTTTCGATGTGCGACACCGGCGCGCGACCAAGTACAGATCATGCGTGTGAGAAACGTATCTGATGCAATAAAAGAACAAACCGCAATGGGGAACATCATAACTATATATGCTGTCAATAAAATGAGAATGTTACCACAGATGTGAGAGATTCGTACTTTAAATAATCATCCTCTGGGAAAAGAAAAAAAAAACTAAAGCTGAATTAAATAGAAATGAAAACACAGTAACAGATTGTTTTCAGGGTTCATTCCAAGAAAAAAAAAAAAGGTTATTTTTTATAAAGCAGTGTATTTCTGTACATTAATGGGTTATTGTCAGACAATAGGGAGGGAGAGTAGTAGAGGTTAATATGGCCCTGGGGGTTTCATAGGGTGAAAAACAAAAACAAAACAGAAAAACATTGTGTGACTCCGGTCACATCGACACAGTTCAGACAGTGGTTTGAAACCTTCCAGCATTTTCCCCCATTCCCCCAGTCAAAGTCCCCACCTCCCTCCTACCACTGAGTCCCATACTGAAGGGTTGATTGGTGCCAAGTAAGCAATAATAGGGTTCTGATTGACAAAACCTCTGTGTGCGAATATCATCTTCCTGCTCCCTCTTCCTCCAGATGTATGATTCGGTAAAAAAAATAAATCCACAGATCTCACGTAGGAGAATACAGCATAAAGTCTTCAAAAACATAAAAATCACTGGCCCACCGGCCCCAGTTTTGCTCTTGTTCTTCCTTTGTATCATTGCTGGTCCTACCTCACTGCGACAGGCAGGACATCCATAGTCCACAGACCACGTACGTGCTAGAGGTGTGAAGATTGTACACAAAGCTAGGTAGTATACGACAGCGTACTGAACAAACCTTCCCTGAGAAATTTCACTACATCCACTAGCCCAAATTTCCAAATAATAAAAACAAACTCATAAAATACATGAATTGAACAGGAATTTAACAATATCAACCCCCGCCCACCCACCCCAATCTCACACTGTACAAAAAGGAACATGCATCCAATTTGGAGAACATCAGGCTAACTTACCAATTTGGTAAAGAATGTTTCCAATTTGGAAATTTAAAATAGCTTTTTTCTTTTTTTTTTACTGGACTATGCGGAGACATTCATGAGTTGGCTTGATATTAAATACTTTGTAGCCCTTTGCATCAGAGAATAAATCCGATCTCTGGAGTCTGATGCACAGCCTTGAATTTGAAATAAATGTATCCTCATCTGGCACTGTAAATAGAACATACTATGTACTGTGAGGCGACAATAGCGTAGTATTCCCTAACGTTTCTGGGCTAAGGGAAATGCTAGCTAAACATCTATGATTTCTCGCTAGCAGCAAGGCTCATCGGCATCTGCGAACTCAATCGGTTGAGAATCAGAATCTACGTCAAATGGTTTCTCCTTGGATGGACTGTCGTCAGGGAAACTGTGAGAGGGGATCCTTCCGTTTCCGCACTCCGGTTCGGTCTCGTACCCGGTGTCGCGCAGCGCACGGAGCTGATTATTCGGGGTGGCTTTGCTGCCATTCTGGGTCGGGCGCTGCTCCGTCAGGTTCAGTTTCTCTGCCGCGCCTTGCTCCGTCAGGCCCGACTCACAGGACCGGTACTCGGGCTGAATGGGGTTCTTGTGGCTGCCCAGGAGGGCCGCTCGCAGGCGCAGGCAGGGCGCCGGGAGGTACTGCATGTAGCAGTTGTACGCCAGCGCGGCCAGGAAGAGGAGGAAGAAGAGGAGGAAGAGGGCGAGGAGGGCCGAGCTATTGTTGTACTGCAAAAACTCCGCCGACGGGTCCAGGGTCTCTGGCCGGGGAACGTTGGAATTCGGAGGGAGATGATTAGGCTGGAACCTGGTGGTAGTACTGGGGGGCGGGGTTAGTGATGAGTCGGTTTGAGACGGGGACGTGAGGAGGTTTGTGGCCGAGGGGCTGGGAGGGACGCGGGCCGAAGTTAGTGGAGGTTTGTCTGTGTTACCGTTACCTTCAGAGCCCCGGGGACTTTCCGTCTCCTTCTGGCCAAGACTGGAGCTGAGGGTGGTCACCGTGCGACCACCGGCCTGAAACGGCGGCCTGGACGGGGTCTCCAGGGACAGAAAGTATCCGGCTTGGAGGTGGCTAAAGTTCTTCCCGGAGGCCGGGCTCCATTCCAGCGACCAGCACTCGTAGAGGCCCTGGTCCTCCGGAGCCACGCTGTAGATGAGGAGGCCGGTCTCCCCTATGAGGTGGAAGCGGGAGGCCTCGGTCAGCGCCGAGCCGTTGGACTTCCACAACACCTGGGCCAGGTTGGAGCGGACCAGACACGGCAGCTCGGCAGAACTCCCCGGTTTCACCGTGACGTGCTTGTAGTCCTGCACGGACAGGCCCGGCACTGGAGGGGACACACACACACAGGAGGAGAACGCAGGTTTTGAAGGCCGGTTGTTTAAACGATTAAGACCTGAGGCCGCTTCTACAAATGTCTTCTAAATCCTAACAGTTTTCTGAAAAACTTATGTTGCTATATATATCAGTGATTGCTCACTTTTTTCACGTCAAGGACCCCCAAAATTATATGTATTTGGCCACGGAGCCCCATCTCAAAATATTTTTGTTCCAGGGACCCCCATAAGCAAAGATTTGCACAAAATGTCACTATTTTTCAAAAATAGCAGATGTAAACGCTCGCAACGAAGTGACGCGCTGTGAGCTTGTATATCTGCTACTTTGGAATAGCCAAAGTATAAAATAATTCTTTTTTAGCTCAAATCTAAAATGACACGGATGCTTTCCCGGTCTTAATGGGTTAAGCAAAAAAGCTTGTCAATGATGGGTAGAGCCCGACCGATGCCCGATTTTTGGGGTCCGACGCCGATCCCGAAATCGGAGAGACCCGGAACCACCAATTACCAAATTATGGGTCGGGCTCCAACAATGAGAGGCAGAATGACTTGCCACATGTCGGTTGTGCACACTACCTTTTGGACAGCCGTCTGCGTCGCCATTCAGACTCTGGATCAGACTCCTGGTGAAAAAACAAACATGCATTATGTACACAAGTGTCTAAAACATTCACAGAGACAAACACCAACTCTTAAAGAGGAAAGAAAAAAAACAGGCCAAACGGGAAGGGGAGCGGTGACAGTTAAGATGGTGTTGGTTTTGATAACCGTCTCTTAACCCATTCAATCCGGGAACGCATCCGTGTCACTTTAGATTTCTTTGGCTATTCAAAAACAGCAGATCTACAAGCTCATAGCGCGGCACCGAGTGCCGCGCTATGAGCTTGTAGATCTGCTATTTTTTGAAAATACGTGAAAATTTGTGCAAATCTTTGAATAGATATTCTACAAAATGTCTTCTAAATCCTAACAGTACGTTGCTATAATCAGTGGTGCTCCAACTTTTCCATGTCAAGGAACCCCAAAATGATATGTATTTGGCCCCCCATCTCAAAATATGTTGTTCCAGGGACCCCCAGAAGCACAGATCAGAGTTAAAAATGTTCGCTTTAAAACATATATATATGTATTAAAAGATTTGCACCAACACTAAAATAGCAGATCTACAAGCTCATAGATATGCACACAAGCGTTTAAAACATTCACAGAGACAAACACTCTCTGTGAATGTCTACTCTATGGGCACTCAGTGCCGCGCTATGAGTTTGTATATCTGCTATTTTTTTGAATAGCCAAAGAAATCTAAAATGACACAGACGCGTTCCTGGTCTTAATGGGTTAAAGTGGGTTCTGCTTTTGGTGACTGATGTTAGAAAGATAAGGTGTGAGACAAGCTAAGCGTGAGAAAAAAATAAACATGGGAAAATACCAGAACTCGAATTACCTGTGTGTGTGGCTGGGGGCATCGAATATATTCACACAGGCAGTTTTTTGAGGGTCCCAGGCGCAGTAGGGGTCCCGGGCCAGAATGCAGTCGTCACAGGACAGGTATTTGTCACAGAAGGCTGTAGGTGATTGGACCACTCCCGAGTCTGAACCGGCATATAGAAAACGTGTCTGGAAACACACACACGAAAAGACATACAAATATAACCTAAAATTAATACACATGAGTAAAAGTACAATATTTGCCTCTGAGATGTAGTGGAGTAGAAGTAAAAGTATAGAAACAGGGATATACACCAGTAAAGTAAAGTAAAAAATAAATAAAAAAAATAGTACTCAAGTACAGTACTTGAGTAAATGTACTTAGTTACTTTCCACCACTGGTTAAAATGCACAACCCAGACACCCACCAGGCACTCTCACGCTAATGTTAAGGGAGTCCATGTCCTCAGGGGAACTGGTGGCTTTGCTTTTGAAAAGAAAGGAGCACTAGACACAAACACTAGATGTGCCACTTTTACTACACTTGTGTTACATAAGGTTCATAGAGAACCCAAGTCTGACACCACTAGAGGCTGCCACCCCCCTGGGTCAGTTGTTTTTTCTATCAACAAGAGAAAAAATGACAGTCATAATTTATAGCAGCTTGCAAGCTAAACTAATCACAATAATCTCATTTTGGGGGATTTAGGGCAAAAAGTACTGTTTAATGTGCATTCTATTATGAATTTGTTTTATCTGGCTTGACTGACTGTTGCTGCTGCAGACAGTAGACTCAAACTATAGCGATTTCCTTTATTAGAGGAGCAAATACAAATTTGGGGAAAAAATGCCCCAAAACCTATCAAATACAAAATATAGTTTTTATCTAACCCTAAGCAGAAAAAAAATCAAATTGTAATTTCTTTAGTGCACTCGTATTCTCCTACTCTGTGTCCTCTGCCTGAGAGCTGAGAGGGGGCGGCACCCTGCAAATAGAGGCTGTCAATCAAACTGCCACACTTTGTAACCCAACGCCCAGTCAGAGCAATGGTTAGAGCCTTTTTTTACAGGCACACCCCCTTTCCACAGCCACGCCCACTTTCCTGGGTAGGGGTATAAATATGAATGGCGGAAGTGCATGCCCCTTTCTCTGCCCTTTTATCGCGGCCTGTTTATAGAGCAGCTTCGCTAAAGCAAGCTGCTAAAAATACCATAGGGTCATCTTAGATCGTGTCATAAGAACCGTGTGTAAAAAGCCCCGCGATTTTACTCATATGGATATGAAGCATCAACTGACAGTGAAAAAGTAATTTATCCAAAGAGTACGAAAACAACAACTTTATAAGCTCATGTCACGTAGCCTGCAACATTGTATCTATGTAACAATGGCTGCCTTAAGTTACAAGAATATATATAGGCTAAAAGGTATCTTACCCAATGAAAAGAGATGGGGGATGGCTGCTGTCAGCTTATGGCTTATAGTTAAACAAAACAATACTGTAATTCTGATTTCACAATCATAATATTTTTGGGGAGGAAAAACAATACTTTTATTCCAAACGTTTATAAAAGCTCTGTGGATGTATTCATTATTTGTTAATATAATAATAAAATGTGTATCTCTATGCCCTTTAATGTCTTTTATTTTGAAAATGTAGCCCTCTAATCAATATAGCGTAAAAGAAAGAAAGTGGTACCATTTTGACCTTCTGTTTTCAATAAATGCCAGAGTCAAAATATGATTTAATATGATCTTACACCAGAAAGTTGCTATAGCCTACTACATAAATACACACCTGTGAGGACAGCAGTAAGTTCTTAATGGACTCGGAGTTCTTCAGTAGTTGAATCTCTTCCACACTGTGTACGTCCCCTTCATACACTACTGACTTGTGTAACACTCCCTTGTCTATGGAGGGGAAATAAAAAGGAAAAGCATGCCGAACATGTTAGAAAGTGTAGTCTTTCACAGCATAGTTTTAGACGAGTATTTATGCATGATTGAGAGGATAAACTAAACCAGTTGTTCTCAAAGTGGGCTCGGGGACCCCCAGGGGTCCTTGAGGGGGTTCCCGGGGGTCCCCAGTCCCCAGCAAACATCAGTTAATTTAGCATCAAAATCTGTTTGACCACTAACCCTATCCTGTCTACATCGGCTGTTTGAAAATAGACTATCTACAAGCTCACAACATGTCGCGGTGTGAGCTTGTACAAAAGCAATAATATTAAACAATAATATTTGTGGAAATAAATTAACATCACCCCAAGATGGGGGTCTGCCGCCAAATACAAATTTGGGGTCCTTGACACGAAAAAGTTTGAGAACCACAACATTCAGCCACTAGATGTCACACTTTTACCATTTTCACCTCTATGAGGCAGCAAAGGCAGAAATGATGTACAGTGGTTCCCAAACAACGGGCCGGGACCCATTTTGGGTCATGGACTCATTTTTATGGGTCTTGCCCTTTTTAGTGAAAATAGCCGATCCAGAAGCTCACAACATGTCGTAATGTGACAGCTAATACTGTAGTTTTGTACGTTTGGGTTCTAGGAAGACACCAAATGTTCTCTTTTGGGCCGCGTCGTTAAGTGGTCAGATGGGTGGGCCACGGTCCAGAAAAGGTTGTGAACCGCTGCCAGTGGTGTAACTAAGTACATTTACTCAAGTACTGTACCTAAGTACATTTTTACTTTACTGGAGTATTTCCAATTTTCAGTACTTTTACTTCTACCCCAATACATCTCAGAGGCAAATATTGTACTTTTACTCCACTATAATTATTTGAAAACTTAGTTACTTTGTTACTAGTTACTTTGCAGATATACATTATTATATTATAAACCATACATTAACCACTTCAGCCCTATTTTATATATAGGCAATTTGAAAATAGCAGCTTTACAAGCTCACAACGCGTCGCATCGCTTGTAGATCTTCTATTTTTCAAACAGCATTTTAGTACTTTTACTTTCGGTACTTTAAGTACATTTTGATATCAATACTTTTGTACTTTTACTAAAGTGAATTTTTAATTCCGGACTTTTACTTGTAACAGAGTATTTCTAACATTGCAGTATTGATACTTTAAGTAAGAAACGTGAGTACTTTTTTCCGCTGCAGTGCTTTACCTGTTCCGGTGAAGATGACGTCGTATATGTTGCCGTCGAGCGCCCGGACCCTCTCCACTGCTATCTGGGTGTAGTTGACGTCTTTGGTGATGAATCGGGGTCTGTTGCCTATGGGGAGGATGGGATCCTCCAGCAGAGGGTGGTCTTTGACGAACTGGAGGGTCTTGTCCGGCAGGTGGAGAGAGCTGCTGATATTCTGCTGCCGGTTGAGGTTGTTCATACACTGGGGAACGGCGAGAGAAGAGGACTCAATATTCAGCCGTCATGTATATTCCTGTACTTTGAAAATGACATAAGGTATGGAATTGGAATAGCCGACGTGTTTCCTTACAGTGTGAAGGAATATCTAGTGTTCAATCTGATGAATGACAGATTAACACATTTTTAAACGTTTAAAAATATATATTATACCATGTTATATATTATAATAGGTTGAAATAATATTTCATGAGTCCATAAAATGTAAGAAAACGTCTTTACTCATTCAGTGCCAATAAAATAAAAAAAAGAATTGCGAACTGTGCCAGCAATTTTTCAAATTTCTTATACCTTTTTCAAGTAGTCACATAATATTTATCTCCAGTATGATCGATCCCCTGATGGGTGCTAATCACTGAGGGTTGCACTGTGTGGTTTCACAAATGTCAACGAGGTCATTGGACCTTGTTGACATTAATTGTCTGCCTTTTGAAAATAACATAACAACATTGAAAAATACATAGTAAAAAAAAGTGCTCAGGAGCCGAGATACAGCTTTTTCCAGTAATAAGTTAAACAAGAAGTGAATGGAGCAGCACATCTTCAAATGATGATATATTGGGTTCTGAACGTCCCCGTCCCCCGTCCCCCCCCGTCCCCCCCAAAAAATAAACACGTCAAACACGTCATTGGCAAGTTGCGCCATTGCGGTAAAACACGTGAAACACGTCAATGGCACTGAATGAGTTAATGGGTGTAGTGTGGGGGGGAAATGCTTGAAATTAAATAATGACTGTTAAAGGCTTGATATAATTCATTGTACCGGTAATCGGCTATTTTGGGTGTGTTGTTTTTTTTATAAAATAGAAATGAAAAATGTTTTTGACAGTTGTGTCCAAAAAAAAGTCTGGCCCTGAGAACCACTTATTGTCGATGAAACAAGAGGTGTGTTCTTTCAACAATGAATTCCATCCCGTGTATGAAAAATGGCCCTTACCGCTCCGGGCCGCGGGGAAGGAGTCATTCCGTTGTAGCGCACCCACTTGGTGTGGGACTGCTCCACGGTGGCCTTCTGCATGTACTTCCCCCTGGAGAACACCTCCTCCACCGCCGTCATGTTGTAGGCGCACACCGCTGACAGGCCCACGTTGGCCCTGGGACACACGAAGGACAAGACGTAAGAACAAAGGACGGCATTAAAACCGTTGAGGCCTGAGGTTTCCGATTCTACAAAATGTCTCCTCTAAATCCTACACAGTTTTCTGAGAAACTTATGTTGCTATAATCAGTGGTTCTCAAACTTTTTCATGTCAAGGACACTCAAAATGATATGTATTCGGCCTGCCGAACTCCATCTGAAAATATTTAGTTCCAGGGACCCCCAGAAGCAAAGTTTTGAGTTAAAAATATTTGCTTTGAAAAGATATATTTTCAAAGATTTGCACACATTTTCACGATTTTTCAAAAAAATAGCAGATCTACAAGCTCATAGCGCGGCACTCGGTGCCACGCTATGAGCTTGTATACCTGCTATTTTTGAATAGCCAAAGCATAAAATAATGGTTTAAGTGGTTACACAGATGCGTTCCCGGTTTATATGGGTTAAACCAAATTCCGTCAAGCCGATCTACTTGTTGATCTGCAATTTTTTGGCGAATGTTCCAACTTCTCCCCCCAGTGGATATTGGGGAACCAGAGTTCAAAAAAATAAGTTTCATGGACCCATGAAACTATGGGTCCATGAAAATCAAAAGGTTGAGAATCACTGTGGTAAAACCATAGACTGTATAAAAAGAATGGACAGCGTTACGCCCCTAGACTCTACTCAGACCGTAAATGAAGCCGATTGTTCAGCAATTTCAAATCCGCCATCTTTAGACCATTATTGGTTGGGTAGCTTGTCAATCAAGAGTGTGGGCGGGGAATGAATGCTATTGGTTGTGTAGCTTCTCAATCAAATCATCCCGCCCCTCCTAGAGCATAACCTACTTTATCGTCAATTTTAAAATAAATGGGACCATAGTTTACCAAAACGCATATCATGACGATTGAAAGGAGACTTTAAACTAGCGACTGGAAGCATATAGTATTTATGACATTTTTTATTAAGGTAAGACAATCTAGTCTAAAGTTTGTCAAAAACCCATTAAGATAAATTCTTCCCGACACCAGCAGGGGTAAAACAACGAAACAACAGGCCATTCATATGAACCTTCTCTTCCGTATTAGCCTCAATGTAAATCTTTCAAGCTGGGCCCTTGGGTAAAACACTGACGCGACATTACAAAGTCTAAACCAGTTGTGCTATAAACACGCCCCCTTCTGTGGTCAACGCGGAAGTGCCTTTTTCAAACAACCGCGGACTCTTTTTTTTCGCCGATAAAGATCGTTTTGGACCATGACGGAGGCGCGCCGACTCAGCAGACCTTGAGGCCGAGGAGACGCGCCCGAGCGCCTCCAGGCGCGAGTGCCCGCGTCGACCGGCCAATGGTCTGCTAGTCGACTCAGCGCCGTTCGAGTTGTGTACCGATAGGGACAGAATAGTATATAATGTTTTGGTGAGAGCGTTTGCCCCAACTGTCACTCAAAGTGGCTACTGGCCAATCACAGCGCGTCCTTGCACAAGCGTATTGGCCAATCATGCACAACTGGTTTAGCCTATGGAGTCACGCAACACTGACCACTGGGAGGTGAAGACTCCATAGATGACCGTCTCCTTGGAGTGGTCAGCTTTCAGGATGAAGACGTCATGGACCACGTTGAACACAAAGTTGAGCTCGGGCATGGAGCACACCAGCTTGGCCTTCAGGAAGGACGTCCATTTCTTCTGCAGAGTCCGCTGGCCTCCGAGGTCTCCCTGGAGAGACAAATGGAACAGTTCATCTCTGCAGATGTCACACTTATCATCTCTAAAAAAAATAATATGAGGTAAGAGAGAGGGAGACAGACATGTAATGAGATCATAAAACATCATTGGTGCACAGTCAGTGACAATAAAATGGATATTGACTACAGGTATGAGAAGGCAGACAGAGAGACTTGTGTGTGCGTGCGTGCATAACACTTTCTATGTCTATAATGCATTATAAACATAAATGTATTCCATTAAAATATGTATTAAAACACTGTATAGTTATAAGCACTCAAATATCCATAATGCTTTAGAGCAATAATCATACCAAATGATAAAGCATATTAAACTCATTCACTGCCAAAGACGACTTTTACGACTTTTTGTGTTTTTTAGGTGTTTCCACTAGATGGTGCTCTTCGCTAACATGAGTGACCATTTCATCCCCAGATGCACGCGGCGTGATCCCAAGATTTACTGCTCCATTCACTTCCTGGTTAACGTATGTTGGGAAATACTGGAGATAAATATTCTGTGACTACTTGAAAAGGTTAAGAAAATCGAGAAAAAAAACGCTGGCAGTGGATGATTTATTTATGTATTTATTCTGGCAGTGAATGAGTTAAAGTATCACAACGCATTTCTGCAAATATATATTGCTTTTCATGCCGTTATGTGGCCTATAAATCTGGTCCTATATTGCGCTGATCAGAGCAGTGGTTACTTATGTCCAGATGTCATGGTTGCGACGTCCACCCACACAGCATTTTTAATACAGGATTTAGAGAGGGAGAGAGTGAGAGAGAGAGAGGGTGTGAGTGAGCTCTGGATGGACGGCACTAGAAAAAGATGCAGGAAGATGTAGGGCAGGACATATGCCCCACACTCGGCACCATGCTGCAGGTTCTGGGCAGATGGCAGATGGCTGCGTGACGTTGCACTGACCTTACAGACACGTGCTACCCTGGGAATGAGCAGCTTGCCAAAGAACTCGTACTCCACCGACACCTCGGTGAAGAAGTAGTAGATTTTGTCGTCCTCGCCATCTGCCGCGCTTCCTCCCTCCCTGATCACGTCGGCGAAAACAAAGCTGGGCTCTGCAGCCAAGCGAGAGGAGGAAGAGATGGAAGGGGATCAGAAGAAAATGCCATGAAGATGGTTTATAAAGTTGATCAAAGTGTTATTTTAGTGTTTAGTTAAATATGGAAGTGTGTTTTTTGTTGTTGTTTTTTTATTCGGGAATTCAGTTTAGGGTTCACAGACAGGTGGATAATATATGCACAAACAGTTTTTTTTACCCTGCATTATCTCTGTATATACAGTAAAACAAAAATAGAAAGAAGAGAAAAAATAGTATATGTAGTGGGAAGTGGTTCTCAAAGTTGGGTCCGGTGACCCCAAAGGGGTCCTTGAGGGGATTCCCCAGCAAAATGAGTTAATATAGCATCGAAACCATTTTAAAGGGCAAGAACACTTTGGTAGAGGTTCGGGTTGTGAGGTTACCTTGTTCGTGTTTGTTTACGGGCTAAAAGAGTGACTTTGAGAGCGTTTTAACCGTACATTGTGTACAATGTAAGTCAATGAGGAGCATATTTTGAATGATCAATTTCTAATCAATGCAGCAATTACGTTTGCATCTTTGGAGTTACCTCATCATCATGGCAAGGTAACTACACAACCCAAACTTCTACCCAAGTGTTCTTGCCCTTTAACCACGTTAACTCAGAAAGAGTCAAGAACATATTTGTCATATAAGATGACTTACCATTGAGCCAGGATGTGGAGTATTCTGTCCTCAGCAGAGTCTGAGGAGTTGGAGAATATCTGGAAATAATCGGTTCGCTGCCTAAGAAGTTATATGCTGTTCCAGAATACAGTTCTCCGTCTGATGAAAAAAATAATAGGACAAAGATTTATTGTCAAGCCATCGCACACGTTTTTTTTTAGACCCAGGTCTTTACTATACGCACTCCAAATCAGAATTAGATAGCTCAGAAAATATATGTTTTTCAGAAAAGTTGTTAAAATTAGCAATTTTTTTCCACAACAGTTGTTTACAGTACATGCGAAGCACCTTTATGGCTTGCAGAATCACTAATGCATTCATTCATATATTTTTTGACCTACGGTAAGTGGGACAAATCGAATATCATGCAGGTTCCAACCTCAGTTCATGTGGTCCATAAGCTAGGACCCCAAATTTACCATCTAGGGGGAATAATTCTCATAGTGATTTTTTGGGGGGTGTACACCCCTAGTGCTAGAAAATATGTGATAATATTGCAGCGGTGGTAGCTTTCTGTGTGTTATCAATCCATTCGTAAATCATGCCAAAACACACTTTTCAAAATGATAGATAGAACCGAACACTTCAAACTGATGGTTTTATCTCATTATTGACCCTCTCTCTTTGGAAAATGGTGGGCATAGCTCAGACAATATGTTTTTCAGAAAAACTGTTAAAATCAGCAACTCTAGAAATGTCATCTATTACTGGCAGTGGCAGCATATATTGACTATATATTACACACAGTGTATTTCTGTTTTCAAAGATGTTGTAGGCAAGTCCACACCAATGCAACTAGTCGCAACTTGCAACCGGTTGCAAGACATTGCAGCGGTCTGGACTGACCAGTTGCAGGCCTGCGCCTTTGGGGAAATGGTTGCAAGTAGTTGCAAGTATTGCAGTTGCACAGTGGACTGGCTTACACAAAAGGTTTCCACCGTAAATAACCTGAAGATTTAACAAAAATGTCCACCGCAAGACTTCATGGCTTGCAGGTGGACCCCTGCTCCAAAAGTTGGAACTGTTTTCAGCTTGAAGCGCCCATGGTGCGCCGCCAAAAAACGCTGAATGGCAAGAATGCTGAAACATGACTAGGAGAAGGAGGGCTCCAGCACATCTTCACCATAAAAATGCATGACAGAAATGCACTTTCTGGGTATATACGGCCTCTTACACTCCATTTTACTACGTCTGTCGAACAAAAGTGCCCGTCTCGTGGAAGTTGTTAAAAATGTTACCGACTCACCAACCATGACGCTGGTGAAGCTTTGTGTCGGGTCAAAGGAGCACTTCCCCCTGCCGTCCTCGGCTCGGCCCGCTAGCGTGAAGTCTGACAGGGTCTGGGAGAGAGAAGAGTTCAAGGGTATTTGTCGCAAGTGGGCCCCCAAATAATTGGCAGAACACTAAACACTAATCACAATTTAAACATTCATATTATTCTTCTGCCTACACATACGTCATGTCCTAGTATGAGCGAATAGGGGAAGGGGATCAACGTCACCTGATTCCCTTGTTTGACCCGGCAAAAACTCAGATGTATGTGTCTCAAAGAATATGATTGTTGGCAGAATCGCGGAAAGTTTAGAACATTTTGCGTTCCCGTTTTCATATTTCACAAGATCGGTGGTTGCTGCAATGACCTGCACTACAATACTTCACCATATGTTGCGCTATGACGAAATAAACCCCCAAAATGTAACAATGTGTGCTTTCCGTAATGCAAGCTACAAGCTACAATTTTGAAATGTGTGTGTGCTCGTGTGGCCTAGTCGCTTCTTATGAGCTTGTTTTCGTAGACCTGGCCACTTGTTTCTCTCGCACAAATCTGGCAACACCGGATGGGAGCCGTCACTCACCAGGTAGTCACACTGCGGCTGAAAGGCGTGCGTCCCACAGACAAACAGCCTCTCCTCGTCCAGCACTTGAAGCACCCGGATGTAGTTTAGACAGTCCTTCTGTAAATGATCGAGAGATACGACTAATAAAGCCTTATTCTTAATAATGAAACATGTATTTAGACATTTTAAAAGAAATAAAAGAAAATTCCAATCTGACCTCTTTTGATTTTCCTTTGAGTGTGCACATCGTCATTGGAGTTTCTGCAACTGTCCATTGAACCTTTTAGAAGGGACAAAATAATATCAACATGAATGAACCCATTCAAAACGGAAAAGCATCCGTGTCATTTGAGATTTTTGACGTTAGCTATTAAAAAATAGCAGATCTAGAAGCTCACGGCACGTCACTTTGTGCCGAGCTGCGAGCTTGCACATCTGCTATTATTGAACATAATTTTAAATCTTGAAAGTGTATGAACTACTGATTTAGAAGGCATTTTGTAGAATCGGCCTCAGGTCTTAACTCATTCCTTGCCTAGAACGACTAAAACGACTTCTGTCCCATAAGCCATGCCTGCCTAGAACGACTAAAACGACTTTTTTATTTTTTTTATTTTTTTTTAATGATTTTTCGAAGATCTAGACTCCCATCCACTTCCTTGTTAACTTTAAACTTAAAAATTCTGTATCTCGGCTCCTGAGTACTTTTTTTTTTCAATGAAAAATCTTGGCAGTGGGCAAACGCGGCCAGAAATAATTCAGGCAGTGAATGAGTTAATGGGTTAAAGAGAACACAGCACATTTGTCTTCATATCTAAAAGGATTCCATATCACATTGTGATACCTTGTTGTTCTTGACTGTAACGTTGGTCTTGCTGAGTTCAAAGATGGCCTCCCGGGCTCCCACGTACAGCGCGTCTCTCTCCTCGCTCAGCAGCAGAGTGGAGTAGTTGAAGATCCCTGGCTCTGAGAACTCCATCAGGTCCACCTCTGATAAAAAACACATTAGATCACATGAGAGGATATCCACCAGCAGATCTACAAGCTGGCCAAGGGATTTGGCCGAATCTGTCGGCAACTCCCGTTACAACGTGTAGAGTTGTTGTTATTAGGAATAAAAAACAGCGGTGTAAATTAACTAAGTACATTTACTCAATTACTGTACTTAGGTAACATTTTGAGGTCCTTTTACTTTACTGGAGTATTTGCAACTGTCTATACTTTTACTTCTACTCCACTACATCACAGAGGCAAATATTGTACTTTTACTCTACTACAATTATTTGAAAACTTTAGTTACTAGTTACTTTGCAGATCTAAATTATTACATTATAAAACATACATTAACCACTTTAGCCCTATTTTATAGCTAGGCTATTTGTAAATAGCCGATCTACAAGCTCACAACACGTCGCATCGTGACACGTTGTGAGCTTGTAGATCTGCTATTTTCAAACATTTTTGTACTTTTACTTTTGTTACTTTAAGTACATTTTGATATAAATACGTTTGTACTTTTACTCAAGTACATTTTGAATTCCGGACTTTTACTTGTAACAGATTGCAGCATTGATACTTTTACTTGAGTAAAACATTTGAGTACTTTTTCCACCACTGATGAAAACAAAGGAGCACCACCGGAAGAGGAGGGCTGAACAAGATTGGGTGCAGACAGAAAAAAGTACAGTTATAACTCTGGTCGGTCCGTTTGACTAAGAATAGAGGGTTTCAGTGGTTGAAACCAGGAAAAGACAACGCTAATATCACAATAGGCCATCACAATATAAAAAAATCCCAGGCAGTATTTAGTCTCATATCACGATATCAATATAATATCAACATATTGCCCAGCCGTACTGTATGTGGGCCTACTCTACTTGTGGGGCATGAGTCTCTGTATACTTATGCAGAGTGTCCCATTACTGTCTCTCCAGCTATGGCATATTAACCTTTTAAGACCGGGAACGCATCTGTGTGTCATTTTAAGATTTCTTTGGGCTATTCAAAAATAGCAGAGCTTGTAGATCTGCTATTTTTGTAAAATCGTGAAAATGTGTGTAAATCTTTGAGAATATGTATTTTTTAAAGGGACATTTTTAACTCAAATCTTTGCTTCTGGGGGGTCCCTGCAACACCATACTTTGAGACGGGGGTCCGCGGCCAAATAAATATAATTTTGGGGGTCCTTCACATAAAAACGTTTGAGAACCACTGATTATAGCAACATACGTTTTTTTCAAAAAACTGTTAGGATTTAGACGAAATTTGTAGAATCCCCAAAAGCAAAGATTTGAGTTACAAATGTTCACGAGCTTGTAGATCTGCTATTTTTGAATAGTCAAAGAAATCTAAAAAATGACACAGATTCTTGCCCGGTCTAAAAGGGTTAAAGCATCCTGTGAGTGTATCCGTGCACCCATGTGTCACTATGTTCCGGGTGATTTATCGTGGCCCTAGCGGAGTTTGTGTTAGGCAGGCTAGCTGGCATGGTGGTGTACCAGGTGTGAGCAGGCTCAGGTTGCTGGTGCCAAGACATAAACATCACAACCATGAAAGCAAACACCCTCACTGACTGACCGAATAACTGGCTGAGTCACTTGAGAGTAGAGAAACTCCATTTTGCTTTGAGCCGAGCTATACCACATGCAGCAGGGGCCGTCACCAGGGTTTGTTACGAGAGCTATTTATGTCAATGGCGGCGTACAAATGGGAGCTTCCTCCCTGGCCCATTAGGAGGCATTACTTGAGAACCCGCGATGTGACGGAGACGCGAAGGTGTTGACCCAACAACCCCCCATGTCTGGAAATAGATGGTGACAATTTCATAATATTTCTTTAAACTGAAAAAAAAAACGAACAAAAGAAAAACATTGAAATTGTCTGTAACCTCAAATGAGAGTAGGATCTTTCACATCCATAACTACATGCTGTACTTTATTGTACGATGAAAAGAGAAAATCTTCAAGCTACGAGCTTGTAGAATCTACAAGTAGATTGTATATTTTTCAAAATTTTAGGAGAAACTTACAAATAACAAAATTACAAATAACACAATCTTGAATCTTCACAAGTAAAAAGTGAGGAAGAGAAATATATATAAATGTTTTAAATATTTTTTTTTGGGGACCTTTCTGCCTTTATTTGGATAGTAGTAGTGGATAGTGACTGGAAACAGGGAAGAGAGAGACAGGCAGTGACGCGCAGCAAAGGTCGTCAGGCTCGGGAATCGAACCCGCGACATGCTGTCAGGCTGCATTGGAGCCCATGTGGTATGCGCCTTAACCGCTAGACCATCGGCGCCCCCCGGGGAAGAGAAATATTCGCCTATTTTCTTTTGGTGCCTATAATGACATGCCCAAAATAGGGGCATCGGGTCGCAAGTGGTTGACCTCGAGTGAGCGTCTGAACTTTCACATCCTTCAAGTGGATTACGGTCCATTTCATCCTTTGACACATGATCCTGCATTAGTCAGTGTTCCGGTCTCTCGTATAGCCACAGACACAACTTGAGGAGGTTGTCTGCCCCATCGGCCAGAGACACACTAATGAAAAGCCTTGGGTTACTGCAGTGTGGTTCTCAAAGTGGGGGGGGGGGGGGGGGGGGGGCGCGGGGACCCTCGGGGGTCCTTGAGCAGGTTTCAGGGGGGTCCGTAACAAAGTTGGTTAATAAAAGCGTAAAAGTCAATTTAACCCCTTTAAACCTGTTTGAATTGCGTCGAAAATAGGCGATTTACAAGCTCTCAATACATCGCATTGCATTCTCAAAGTGGGGTCCAGGGACCCCCAGGGGTCCTTGAGGGAGTTCCAGGGGGCCCCCAGCAAAATGATAGATAGTTAGGAACCAAATGGACCCTTGTGGGTCTGTAACTATGAGTGTACAAATGGAACCATTTGTACACTCTCAGAGTTAAATTAACATTGATTTTACTATATAAATTGGGGTCCCAGAGATAGAAATGTCATTAAATGGGGGTCTGTAGCCTAAAATGCATGTCAAACTGGGTGGTCCTTGAAATTAAAATGGTTAAAAATCACTGCTAGAGACGTAAAAATCTTGTCCTTGGCATATCTTTTCAAATGGGGGTCCGCGGGCTAATAAGTGTCCATTTGGGGGTCCTTGACATGAAAAAGTTTGAGAACCACTGGTCTAAATGATTACCTTGGTGTTTGAAGGAGGTGCGAGGCACAGTGTGGGGTCCATGAGTGGACACCTCCAGGAGCAGGCCCAAGAAGACCCCCAGCACTCCAAACCCCATGTTGGACTCCGTCAGCTTTGGAACCGTGAAGTTTCCCCTGCAACACACAGAGGGAGAGACCAAGGTGTTTAACATCTTGTGACTTTACACACAAATAAATCTCCAAAATCCCCTCTATGAAGACGTACACTGTTTCTTTAAATGTTGGTCTTACGTATACAGAGACGGGCACTAAAGCAATCGAACACACTTTCACCTCATACTGAAAACTGGCGGAATGGTATTATCTTGTTTTATATTGTGTAGTGTGGCATAGCATGCGACGAGAACGATTGAAACCTTTGTGCCTGCTCAGAAATTAGTTTTTGGGAAGCCACAGCCACAAATAAAACAAAAACACATTTACAACAGGGTTTCTCCAACAGAGTGGAGTAGACCTTGCTGAGCTCTAATTCAACTCGGAATCATTATTAACCAATGCTACTAAGCACACATCCTCTCTCTAGCAGTTTCAACTTATCATTATACAATCCACTGCAAAAGCTGTGTGGGCGGCATTATATTTTCAGTCACATCAAAAGGTATGCTAGTTGACTCACAAACATGAAACAGCCAGGCTCCCTTTGGACATAGCTGTTAACCACATGAACCCATAGTGTGTGTGTGAGAGCAATGAGGCAGAAAAACAGATGGGCACGGGTGTCGAGTTGGGCAAGGGCTCAGGGATGAGTAACGGGATCAGAGAAAGGCATGATTACGTGACGCGTGACATGATGGCGTGACGTGTCATCAAGGCTCTGTCTGAACAGAAACCATGATGTACAGCCCATTATGTTGGTCTGGTTTGTTTTAAGGTGACTCTCCACCAAACAGATTACCTCAGACTACAGCAGTAGTTGCTTTCCAACGCCTTTCCGAGTCGGGCCGATATCGGTGCGGTGGAGAGTTGACCACAAGCCACACACGCACGCACGCACACCTGATTACAATTAGTTATGGCATGGCTAATGATTCAGGTGCTAGACATCATCATCTTAGGAAGTTGTGAGTTTGTAGATCGGCTATTTTCGGTGTGCAACACCAGTGCGTAACTAAGTATACTGTAAATCAGTCATAACTTCCAACCCCAACCCCTAAAACGTCAACTCTAAAACGCCTCGTCCTAACCTGGAATCTTTTCCTAACCGTAAACTCAACTCTAATCTCCTCTTGTGAGCACCAGGAAAAATTGTCCTCACTATGTCCATTTCTCAAAATTCCACATTTGGCACTCACAAAAATAGTAGTACACAACACACAGAGGTCTGAATGAGATTATGCATACTGTGTGAATATCTATTTTCATCATATTCGGGTGTGTGTTATGTAATGACAGCACCGGGAACGCATCTGTGTAACCACTTTATCCATATTTTATACTTTGGCTATTCAAAAATAGCAGATATACAAGCTCATAGCGCGGCACCGAGTGCTATGAGCGCTATGAGCTTGTAGATCTGCTATTTTCTGAAAATGTGTGAAAATATTTGAAAATATAACGTATTTTTAAAGGGAACATTTTTGACTCAAATCTTTGCTTCTGGGGGGTCCCTGGAACAAAATATTTTGAAATGGGGGTCCGCGGTCAAATACATATCATTTTGGGGGTCCTTGACATGAAAAAGTTTGAGAACCACTGATATAGCAAAATAAATAAAAAAGTAAAAAAAACGTTTAGGATTTAGAAGACATTTGCACAAATCTTCACGATTAAAAAGAAAATTGCAGATCTACAAGCTCATAGCGCGGCACTTGGTGCCACGCTATGAGCTTGTATATCCGCTATTTTTGAATAGCCAAAGAAATCTCAAATGACAGAGATGCGTTCCCGGATCGAATGGGTTAAGATAGGGGAAAATTGATTCTATTGTGCATGTATTGTTGGAGCATATAAAACATAAGAGGCGGGGCTCCACGGGTCTATCGGCTGATGTGGATGACGCCGGCATTCCTGGTGTTTGCTATCATTCCTGGCAGCTATCAGGCCTGTCCTGATCTGGTTGTTGTTCTCCGTTTGCCAATTTGCGGGGACATCGTGCTCCTCCGCCTCCCCTCTGAACAGGCCTCTCTCTCCTGACGCATTCACATCTGCTGCCCGGATGGCCATGATAAGGAAGCCATTAAGCACAAGGTTCTGCGTCATCTCTGTCCGCTTGTTATCACGCTGGTTCTCAACGTGGGGTTCGGGGACCACCAGGGGGTCCCCCAGGTGATTTGCTTAACCCATTAGGACCGGGAACGCATCCGTGTCATCCGAGTGCCGCGCTACGAGCTTGTAGATCTGCTATTTTTGAAAAATCGTGAAAATGTGTGCAAATCTTTGAATATACATTCTTTTAAAGCGAACATTTTAACTCAAATCTTTGCTTCTGGGGGGTCCCTGGAACTAAATATTTTGATATGGGGTCGGCGGCCAAATCATATCATTTTAGGGGTCCTTAACATGAAAAGGTTTGAGAACCACCGACAATAGTATACATACGTTTAAAAAAAAAACAGTTAGGATTTAGAAGACATTTTGCAGAATTGGCCTCAGGTCTTAATGGGTTAAATGTCTAATATCACGTACAGTATATACTTGCTGCTATGTTGATGCACCTTGCGTCTAATACCATGTACATAATGTGTGTACGTAGATATCTTTTTTGCCCCTGCCTTGACCTTGCAGGTCCATTTGGTTACATTTGTACACACCGAGTTCCAATAACAACGGGGGATTTTGTACTGTGTAACTCAATGGAATGCCAAGATTGTGCATTAATCTGCATGATTATTTTGCACATTGACCTACGATGTGAAACTAGGTTACATAAAAAAAAAGCAAAATGTAAAAATACGTTAAACCCACAGAAATGCAACAGGCCTTTTAAGCTCGAGTAGAATATTGAAATAAATCTCTAAAATCTGCCCACTCCTCAATCCTGGTTGTAATACGTTTCTACAGAATGTCTATTTCAGTCAAATGACAGAAAATAATCTCAACAGCAAATGTTATCATAAACAGATTAGCCCATTTCCCACACTGACAGAATACAGATTGCTTCATTTCTGCTCTGTGCATGGTATTAACAATGTAAGAGTGTTATGTTGGAAAGCGATTAACTGCCATAATTCAAGAGTACGGCTCACGTTCTTCCTTTCACTTGATCCAATCATGAGGGGTGTTATGGATGGAGAAGTGTCCTATACAATGCTGTGTCTGTGTCGTTAACGTTGCATTCGTTTGAATGACATTGCCCAACATTATTAGAGGGGAAAAGCTCCTCGTAAACCTACAAATAATGGAGGGAGTAAAAACATTGCCTTGTGTTCTGTACATGTGCTCACAAGGCACACATGTACACAAGTAATGCCTGATTCATACTGTGGCGTTGGGCACCGAAAACTGCCGATCTACAAGCTCACAGCGTGCAGCGATGCGACACGTTGTGAGCTTGTAGATCTGCTATTTTTGGCACATGACACCGTCCTTATAAGTTAAGCATTACATTCACACAAGCAGGGTTATTGTAGATAAATAAAGTTAAGGCTAAAGGGGGGGGGGGGGGGTGTTAAACTAAATAGTACTTAATTTAAAATCATCTTTGAGTCTTTCCCCCATTATAATTATTCGATGTCATGCATTCTTTAACCCTTTCTTCTTCAGCTTTTACAAATCAAGACTTTCCTCATACCTGGACAAACTAAATACAAATGTACTAAAACTAGTCAATTCCTAACTAAAACTACTTAGTTGTAGGAAACGACTGCACAACTGTAAACAAAAAATAAGCTGATATCAAACACCAAAACTGAAGAACTAAATAAATATATATAGCCTACATTTAGCGCTGCCTGCAGCCAAGCAGTGTCGATTCGTCGACTAAAACTTAAAAAATAATGTTTGTTGACTACCTTTTTTCACTGAAGAAAACTAAATAAAAACTAAGCTATGGTGACTAAAACTGAGACTAAATATATTGACAATTTCGTCAACAAATAAAGACTAGACTAAAATGTTAGGGAGGGGCTAGTGGAGAAGAGATCCAGTACAAATAAGACAATTCATTTTATGTTTGGTTGCGCTCGGGTGTTGCGCTCCGAAAATAGGAGATCTACACAAGCTCACAACGCGGCACGCTGCGACGCGTTGTGAGCTTGTAGATCGGCTATTTTCAGCATGAAACCAAGTGTAAAATCTGCCATTACGACGCCATCAAGGCCCGCAAAAATACATTTTAGTCGACTAAATCAACCGTAGATTTAGTCGACTAAAACTAGACAAAAACAAAGACATTTCAGATGACTAAACTATGTCTAAAACTAAATTGAATTTCATTCAAAAGACTGACTAAAACTAAATTGAATTTTATTCAAAAGACTGACTAAAACTAAATCATAATTTGCTGTCAAAATCAACACTGCAGCCAAGACATGTGTTATAATGGTGGTGGTGGAGTAGTAGTAAGTAAGCAGCAGGCACATGGGGGCCACTTGCTTTCTTCTCCTCTCTCTGAGAAAGAGAAAGTGATCCGGCACCAAAGCAGGTTATTCTGGTTTTCCAGAGAGGATAAAATACCAGCAACACACCTCGCCAGAACAGGCGGGGCAGGTGTCCTGAGTGGCAGGAGATGAAGGGTTATCAGGTGTCTCCTAACCAGCGGTTCTCAACCTTTTCTGGGTCAGGGCCCAATTGAAAATCTCAAAAGTGACGCTGACCACTTAACACTGCAGCCCAAAAGGCGGCCAATTTTCAGAGCCTGTTTATTTTAATGGTCAATCAATCAATTGTTTTCCGGCTTGGATTAATGGAACCAACATAGTATACTTGCAGTATAAACTGTAGTATAGTTCCTAATTATTGGTAACAAAAAGAAAACTAAGGTTTAAGAAAAAAATGACCTTTTTTTTTATAGACATATAGTTATATTATTATTCAAATCTTAGTGTTTTGGTAATTATTTGAGGGCCCACTTGCAATACCCTCACGGCCCACCAGTGGTCCCCGGCCCACAGGTTGAGAATCGCTGTTTTATACCATGTTGGACTGAGATAAGGTTTGGCTCAGAGAAACGAAACCAGAAACCTAACGATATGACTAGTCTGGACAGCCAAGCTACTGAAATCATGACGGTCACAGTCAAAATGCCGGAAAAAAATGTATGTCTGCTTCATGTAAATCCATTACAACAGTGACTCTCAAACCTTTTCATTTCAAGGATTCCCAGTTTGATATGCGTTAGGCCATGGACCCCATTTGATTTAAAAAATGTATCTCTGGGATGACATTTCACGGGTACATTTGGTTCCATTTGTACACACACTCAAGAGTTACAGCCCAGAAGGGTCCATTTGGAATCCTGGTCGTTCGGGTTAGGTGTTCTTCTGCAACGTTGGATTGAGATTACCGTGCTGAGGATTCGACTCATAGCAGAGAACTAGAACTAGATATGACTAGGAGGGACATCCAAGCTAATCATGACCGTCACACAGTCAAATGCCGGAACAAAATCGCATGTCTGCTTCATGAAAATCTCCCACAAGCTAGCATCTCATACAGCAGTAGTTCTCAAACCTTTTCTTGCCATGGACGCGCCCAAATTGATAAATGTATTTGACCGTGGACCCCCATCTGAAAATGTTGTGCCAGGAACCTGAAGAATTGCCAAATTATTCAAAACCTTTCAAAAATGATAAAAAAAATAGCAGATATGCAAGCTTGCAAGCACGGCTATTTTTGAATGGCCAAAGATAAAATACGGTTAAAGTGGTTAAAATGATTGTGATGCTGTATTAAATTTAGCTGGGAACCCCCTGGAACCGCCTCAAGGACCGACCCCACTTTGAGAACCAATGTCATACAGAACACAAGAAGCACACCGATAACGCTCTAGCTCAAGCAAACACATAAAATAAGCCTAGTCTTATTTATCTTTATTTCATGACATTACCAGCAGAGAACACCACAATTTTATAACAACATAAATCATCCTCAAATACTGATTAATGACCTAGCGGCACAGATTTGGAAGTTTCCATTACTAAATAGGTTAGAAATAGGCTAGTAATTAGTTAGCCCGTGGGGGATAAATCACACAGTGAGACAAGTGCAGACAATCAATACAGGAGGACAACAGCTAGAAAAGTGTAATTGATTATTGATGGGGCTGGAGAATGAGAACAAATGGCCACAGGGGTGAATTTCGGTCTCTAATACAACCCTCCTATGCTATGCGTTCGAGGAATACCTTTTCGGTACTGGAATAGCAGTCAAGCAGGGGTTTTCTTAGGGTTTCCACAAAACAAATCCACCACTAATGGAATTCTACCCTAGTTCCAACTGTAGCCAGGGACTCTACTCTTCTTCTTCTAAAGGGGGTCAAGTACACAAAGAGCCATTGTTTACTGTGGATGAGGACAACCTCCCCTCCCCTCTTCATCCTATCTACATCATCTCTGCACCGTCATGAACAATGCACAGAGACAAGAGGAGAGAGGGAGAGAGAGAGAGAGAAAGAGAGAGGTGGGGGTTAAATAAAGAGAAAGACATCACTTCTTCCCTCTCGCCCAGTTCTGCTCCAATCTTGCCAATCTAAATGCCAGGCCAGCTTAGCTGTGGGAGCCAAAGCCAGCGTTTTCAAAGATCACATGGGCTCATGAGACCTGGAGCAGCCAGTCTAAAAAAGACTAGATCCACAGAGAGACCGATTATGACACCAGAACTGTCTGTCTGTTCAGGGGAAAAACGCATTCCGAATGGATGAGATTATATAATACACACTTGAGGTGTGCTCAATGCTATTAACCACTTTCAACGTGGGGTTTAGGCCTGTCACAATTATTACATAATCGTCTAATCGCAATTATTTTTGCATAATCGTCATAATCAATTCCATGTTAAAAAATGTCATTTATTTTAAGGCAAAAATAGTGGAAATAGCAGATCTATAAGCTCAAAACGCGCTGCGATGCAACGCGTTTTGAGCTTATAGATCGGCTATTTCCACTATTAATGTTTATTTTTAAGTGTAAAGTAATTAAATGTGTTATTTGTCATATCTGCCCTGTGCAACTTTAGTTTACGAAAGCTAAAAGCCAAACAGTCATTTGTATTCATAATGTTCCATTCATTTTCAACGACAGAAACACAATTAAATCGTTAACCGTAATTATTTGAGTGACAATTAATAGTCAACTTAAATTTGTAATCGTGACAGCCCTATAGTGGTGTTCCTATTTTGGGGTGTGTCATCATAATATTGTCAAATTGTGTGAAAATAGCACATCTACAACCTCACAGCAGATCTGCTATTTTCCCTATTTTCCCTTTTTTATTTTTGCCATTTCTTTGTATCTAAAACATTGCGATGCCACGCGTTGTGAGCTTGTAGATCAGTTATTTTTGCTATTCGTCGTATGACGAAGAAAAGGACTCATGTGGATAAAACTCCAGATGCTAGAGTCTCATTTTCTTGTTTTGACCTTGCAAAAATCCCCTCCCCAAAAGAGGACACAAATCAAAGCCTCAAACTAGATTGCACCCACTGTCCGTGCGCTCCTAATGTCCCCCATCAATCTACCCATGGCATACCCCGCCGAGACTTCTCTTTAGAGAAAAGCTTTAAAAAGTGTCAAAGTCCGTCGAGAGGCACTGTTTACAGTAACATAAAAAGAGCCTCCTGGCAGCTAGCCGACGGTGCTCAGAGATTTAGGAGTGACCACACTGGCCCTGGGATATTTAAGACGGTAACCATGCTGGCATGTCTCTTTGAGCGCTTTGTGTTCGACTCTGGGCTCCTTTGGTTGCACAGGGAGGTTGACACCTGCTCGGGGCACTGGGGCTCCCAGCGCTCTCTGCTGCTAGCCGGGCACACAGAGGTTGGCAGGCTGCCACACAAGGGATGGTGGTGACGGGGGAGGGGAGGAGGAAACGGGAACTGTATGGGTGTATGGAGGCCATGAGAGAGAGGGAGGGTGAGAGAGAGAGAGAGAGAGAGAGGTGTGTGAGAAAAAGCGAGCAAGAGAGAAAGAGAGAGAGTGAGAGAGAGACAGCGGTGGAAAAAGTACTTGCACGTCTTAAGTAAAAGTATCAATACTGCAATGTAGAAATACTCTTGTTACAAGTAAAAGGCCTGTGTTCAAAATGTTACCGGAGTGAAAGTACAAAAGTATTGGCATCTAAATTTACTTTAAGTACCAAAAGTTAAAGTACTAACATGTTTGAAAATAGCAGATACAAGCTTGTAGATCTGCTATTTTGAAATAGCAGATCTGTGGCTAATGTACGTTTCATAATATCATAATTTATATCTGAAAGGTAACTAGAAACTAAACTTGTCAAATAATTGTAGTGGAATAAAAGTACTATATTTGCCTCTGAGATGTAGTGGAGTAGAAGTAAAAGTACTGAAAACTGGAAATACTCAAGTAAAGTAAAAATACGTCAAAATTAAGTACAGTACTTGAGTAAATATACTTAGTTACTTTACACCACTGGAGAGAGATATGAAGAAATAGAAATTCTAGAGATAACGCAGTGGTTCTTGAATATTTTCACGTCAAGGACCCCCGACTTAATGGCCGCAGACCTCCATCTGAAAATATTTTTGAACTACCGGTAGTACTTCTTAAATCATGGAAGTCTGACTTGTTATTGGTGACACAAAAATACACCACGTTTTGAATGAAAGAGAACCATGGATGAATTGTCTGTGATTAGCTACAGAGCAGCAGAACTGAATACTTCTCCTTGATGGCGATAACTCAGCGATAACCCAATTCTAGGGGGTCCCCAGGAGCAAAAAATGGAACTCTCTGTATTGATCTTGCGTTGGAAATTCAGTGGCACCGAAGTAGGAAACACATGACTAAGTTAAACTACCAAAGGATTCTACAGATCGGGGTCCCAGAGATAAAAAATCATATGACGGCTTCAGATTCACTGATCTACCATCTGTGAATGTCCGCTGCGGTCCAGGGAGCCTGGTCGGGACTTTCTGTTTAATGCACAGACGTTAGTCAATTTCCTCTGTGGTCTGTCAGAAAATTCAAATCGATAGGAAACCATCTGTACTCCTGGCTGAGATGAACCTCTGTCAGCACATTATGGTAATGTACTGTTCAGTCAGTACAAATGGAACCAAACAGACCAGAACAAAAAGGTTCCAACGCGCCTCAAGCCAGGTTCAGGCTGGTCCGGTGCATCACAGAAGGAGGACACATACAGCAAAAAAAAAAACATAAAAGGCACTGGATGAAGTGCCTGATGAAGATGTATTGACATTTATTTTGCATCCTTACTGTCTCCAACTGTCCGAGTTGCTCCAGTGCCTTTATTGTCTTTGCTGTAAGGAACCAAATGGACCCATGTTCCATTTGTAAACTCTCAAGAGTTAAATAAACATTTTATTTGAAGATTGTGGTTCCAGCGATAAAAGAAATGCATCAAATGGGGGTTCCGTGGTCCAATGCATATCAAACCGAGGGTCCTTGAAATTAAAAAGGTTGAGAACCACTGGCCTACAGGAAGAATGGTAGTGTGTAGGTCAGCCTATACTGACCTACAAAGCCAAAGTGCAGTAACTATGCAAAGAAATCAAGCCAGGAAAAAAGGCTTTAAAGTGACAAATAAAGAAGTCAATGTCTCCAAAAAGTAGTTGCAGCACTTTCAGTACAGGAAGGATGGTTAATGTAATGTTCAGGTCTGCCAACAGGAAGGATGGTTAAGTGATTTGTGGACAACATCCTTGCCAACAATATTGGCGAGACATGAGTGGGCTGTGGGCATATCCCTTTAAATAATGTTCCTATGGTCCCAAATCAATGTCTCCAAAAATGTAGTTACAGCACTTTCGGAATAGTAAATGGATGGTAAATGTAATGTTCAGGTCAGCTTACAGGAAGGATGGCAGGTGATTTGTGGACTCATGTCTCACCAACAATATTGGAGACATGAGTGGGCATATCCCTTTAAATAATGTTCCCAACCTTCCCGGTTTTAACCGCTATTTTATCCTACGTTGGTGTCGTGCGGTGGAAATAGACGATTTACAAGCTTGTAGGTCTGCTATTTTTATTTTTAGGTTGATAATGACATGTCCAAAACAGGGATGGCAGGTTGAAAGCGGTTCGAGAGGTTGTGTGCAGCTGGGGTGACACTGACAGACCTGTTGCTTCCAAACCTAAACATACTGCACATGTATCTGTGGACAGGACACTCTCTCTCTGTATCTCTCTGGCTAGTATTTGGTGGCAGGCTCTCTGTGTGCGCATGCGTGCGTGTGCATGTGTGTGTGCGCGTGTGCGTGTGAGAGAGAGGACCCTCATCTCTCAAACTGAGAGAGCGAGCAAGAGAGAGAGGACCCTCATCTCTCTCAGAGAGAGAGCGAGAGAGAGAGAGGACCCTCATTTGAAACACAATACGGAGACCACAGAAGACGGAGCTCTGTGAAGGGGGCACATGTCCGCTCCAATGCAACTAACAGATGAATGGGTTTTGGCTACAGATGTGAGACGCACGCGCGCGCACACGCGCACGCACACGCACACACACACACACACACACACACACACACACACACACACACTCCTGTCATGACTTCATAGTATTGCCCACTGTGTGCATGGAATTCCTATCTTCTGGGACCAGACAGTGACCAAACGGCTCATCTTAAAAATATTGTCAGACATGGCAGAATGTTGGTTTGCCACACTCCTACCTAACCAACTAAAACTAAACTTTAAAACTAAAACTAGGTGTGTAAAAAAAACGTTTTAGTTAACTGAAATAAAAATAAAAACTAAGTTTGGAAAAAAAAGAAAACTAACTGGAACTATGTTGGGTACTAACAAAGCTCAAATAACATTTAAAAAATACAATAAATTAAACTTTGTTAATTTGGTCAAATGTGTCAACACAACAAGCATGAGGAGGCATTGGTGCATGTTTACTGAGATGTATGCATGACTGTGAGTCAACTGCCTTCACAAAGTGATGTTTATGGACCAGTGGTTCTCAAAGTGGGGTCCGGGGACCCTCAGGGTTCCTTGAGGGGGTTCCAAAAGGACCCTTACAAGTAGTTATGTGGGGTCCTTGAAATTAAAAGGTTTGAGAACCACTGTGATACCTATCTGTGATAAACCCACTGAAACTACACGGAAATGAAAACAATACATGGTCAATTTAAATAGATTAAAAATACAAAAACTACAATAACCTTGCTAACAACCGCCATGAATTCAACATTGTATGTCCAATGCAATGTCCATGATATAGAACCAGACAAATTGCAAGTCACAACACACAAGTACACGAACTGTCATTTACTACAAGTGTGTCATTTAAAAAACGACAAGGAAGAGAGTGACAGAGCAGGGCTCCTGTCCAAACCCAAACCACCTGGGGGTGATGGACGTTAACCATCACTCTTCACTTGTCAGTGTGTGAAGCCACGGTGTCAAAGCCGCACCACGTTGAATCTTCATCTGCTGAACATGCTCTACACAACCTAGCTTAGTCTCAGCCACGTGGATGAAATGATCTAAGCACTGTTACTTAACCACTTAAAGGGGGTGTGGGTGATATTTCAAGTGTTGAATAGCTCAATTTGTTCAGATAGTAATCATTGATATATAGAGTGTTTGTTCAGTAACAGGGGTCTCCCCGTCTATCCAGTTCTTTGGTAAACAAAAAATACATTTACAGGTTGGACTCGGGATACAAATGTCAACCAATCAGGAGAGAGAACTGAAACAAATAGGATGAAATTGGCAACACACCTGAACAAAAATATTTTCTGTTTAGTTAAGGGCTGGAGAGACCCCCGTTACTGAACAGAACACTCTATAGCTATGATTACTATCAGAATATAGAGCTTTAACTTTTTAACAAAAAGCCAAAAAATAAAAGGACAACTTTGTTTTTTTTACAACCAAGGTTTATGTTTTAGCTTGTAATTAAAGTAAATAAAAGATGAGGGTTCATTTTTTTTCATTTACTGCTTTCTATAGTTTTAGCAATTTTCGCGTTCTTTTTTACAGTGGGCGGGGGGCATTCGGGCAGGTGGCTAAATGTCTTTTTTTACACATTAAAAAAGTTGCCGTGGTTTTCGATGGACAGATGTGAGTTATTGGGGGCTAGAAGAACTACTGTAAATAATAAAGAAATCGACGGGTTATTGTGTAAAAAAAAATACATATTTAGCCACCTGCCCAAATGCCCCCGTCCACTGTAAAAAAGAACGCGAAATTAATTACAAGCTAAAACATAAACCTTGGTTGTAAAAAAACAAAGTTGTCCTTTAAGCCACATAGTTAATTGTATGATGAACAGCATGTAACATTGAAAACGTTTTTGCCTATAATGACATGGCCAAAATAGAGACATCAGGCTGAATCTTGTAGCAGTTAGATGATGCCCTGGAACACTGTGAATGACAGATGGCAGGAGTATTTCACATTTAAACCAGATTAAAAGAGAAGAAACTGCTGTTAATTCATCCATTTGCCAGCTCCGAGACCATACGAATGGTCCGTTTGGTTATGTTTGTATTGTACGCTCTCAAGAGTTAAATTAACACTGATGTGGTTTTTTTACTGTGTTTAGTTATATTAAGAAAAAGTAGGTAGAAGACGTCAAAAGTAGGTAAACCATAAACGACAACCGAACGTCTAAATTTGAGGAGGAGAGCGGAGAGCTTGTGTGAAGGAAACACTATACAGAGGATGTCGAATGGGAGCTCTCCCATGTAATTACCAGTTGCGGAGCCCCTGCTGAGCTAGCAAGTCGACCTAAAGTGACCACAGCAAAGGCAAATGAGGGGTCAAGTCCTAGTAAAGGGTATATTTAGTCCACGATGGAGAGGTTTTTCAAAAACAACACGCCCTTCTCCTGGATCACATGGCCCTGATGGATTTGAAAAAAAAGGGGACCTATAAACACACAGTCGAGTGAAGTAAGCTGGCTAAAAAGGATGGCATTGATGTGTGGCGTTCCCCTTTTTCCAAGTGCCGAACATGCTTCTGTAGCCCAACATTAAAACATAATCACCATGTGCTCTTTCTTTTAATTAAAAACCGGCGGCGGGGGAGGGGCCTGGGTTTTGCTATTGACATCTGTGAACTTGAACTAGAGTGAGGTAAGTTTGGGCTTGGTGGTCAACTAGACAAGAAACTACTTGTGAAGCTAAGCAGCTAACTTCTCTTTCACAGATTTATAAGGGGTGTTTGTTAAACGCTGTATTGTGTACATACAGTGGTGGAAGAAGTACTCACATATTTTACTTCAGTAAAAGTAGCAATACCACAATATAAAAATACTCTGTTACAAGTAAAAGGCCTGTGTTCAAAATGTTACTTGAGTAAAAGTACAAAAGTATTGGCAAAATACACTTAAAAGTATCAAAAGTAGAAGTACTAAAATGTTTGAAAATAGCAGATCTACGAGCTTGTAGATCGGCTATTTTCAAATAGCCTATGTATAAAATAGGGCTAAAGTGGTTAATGTATGTTTTATAATATAATAATGTATATCTGCAAAGTAACTAGTAACTAAAGTTTTAAAATAATTGTATCGGAGTAAAAGTACAATATTTGCCTCCGAGATGTAGTGGAGTAGAAGTAAAAGTACTGACATTTTTAAATACTGTACTCCAGTAAAGTGAAAAATACCTTAAAATTGTACTTAAGTACAGTACTTGAGTAAATGTACTTAGTTACTTTACACCACTGTGTACATATTACAATTACAGAGTATCCCCTTACTGATGGCAGTGCATGTTGGTCCCTTTCTACTGCACTAAGGAATACACTAGGGATGTATCAATTGGGGAGATTCTGGATCGATACCCATGTTTAAAATTTGTCCGATAGCCGATGCTGACAGCGATGTTTTTGTAGTAGTGGTAGTAGTAGTAGTAGTTATTGATTCCCCCTTTTGAGCCAGAGAAAGGTGAGTTTTTCAGCAACGACCTCCTCTATCAGATGGTAAATTGCTATAACATTATAATACAGTAAAAGACAGGAGGTGTCAAATATCAATTGCTTGGTGGTTATAGTGCAACAATTATCTGAAGTACAAAGGTTTAGATTAGCAACTATCACAGCATTAATAAAACATTGATATTTCTTGAATGACATGGAACCTCTTGTGAAATCGCTGAGTGGTGCACGTTTATCATGTGCACAATCAGGCATGACAAGCATTTGAAAGAGAGTCCATCGACATTATAAAATAAAGGTGTGTTTACAGTCATAACAATCCAATGGCACAGAGACACAATCCTTTCATTTTCATATTCTTTCCTTGGGGCAAACTGCCATAACCTCTTAGGCCTTTTATACTTTGTTTAATCGCTGTACGGCTACACAAGCTCGGCACGTTGTTTGAAAACTTTCACCTATAATGGCATGCTCAAAAAATAGGGACGGCAGGTAGAAAGTGTTTAAAAAAAAAAACACTTAACACCGTAGTATTAAACTTAGTTGACAGGGCTATGCTAGGTCTGCTAGTATTTCTATCCTAGGCCTGCTAGTATTTCTATAGGTCTGCTAGTTTTTCTATGCTAGGTCTGCTAGTCACAATTATTACATAATCGTCTAATCGCAATTATTTTTGCATAATCGTGATAATCGTCTACATGTTTAAAAATGTTCACACATAAAAAAAAAAATGAAATACATATTAAATATGTTAATAATTTCTTTGTATATTTAAGTTATTTGTCATATCTGCCCTGTGCAATTTTTGATTATGAAGCCTAAAAGGCAAACAGATTTTTTATTTTATTCATATGTTCCAATGGTCAACGCCAAACGCACAATTAAATCGTTAATCGCAATTATTTGAGTGACAATCAATCGTCAACTTAAATTTGTAATCGTGACAGCCCTATTTCCGTCAACAACAATTCTAGCGTTGCGAGCTTGTAGATCTGCCATTTTCGCCCCCCCAGGATAGGGACACTAGGGTTCAAGTAGTTAAGGCCAGCCAAGCCTCGGTAGATAATATACCATGATGGAACTATTTTTGGAAACTGTGAAAGCTCAGGGGCCCCGGCTAAAGGCCTTGTGTGATGTCCTACTGGTGAATGAGAAATCACAGTGCTGCTGCTTCCCTGCACTGCACAGTGACAGCCTACAGCAGGTGTCTTACACCATTAGACATTCAGTAGCGTAGGTCCCTGGGTGTAACAGTGGAATGAAGAGGGGCTTTACAGACACGTGCACTTGATGCGAACACAAAAACACACGCGCGCGCGCGTGCTAGAACCCGACCGATGTAAGATTTTTGTGTCCGTTGCCCATCCCGATTTTGGAGAGTCCTTGACCAATTCATTTGAATATCTTAGATTGGATTTGAAGTTTCTATTTGTGAAAAGTTAGCATATAAGCTAAAAACGAAACATTTTGATTTTATTTAACCACTTTGGCTATTTTTGAACGTTCCAAAATAGCCAATCTACAAGCTCACAGTTCTGAGCCTGTACATCTGCTATTTTAGATTTTTTTTTTAAGCTTTATCAAACTTTTGAAAACATTCACCTAAAAAGATACAATAGCGGTGTCGTCCAAAAAAAGTAATGACGGAAATATCGATCTGGCAGATATATAGGTCGAGCTCTAACGTACGCGCAGCCACACACAGCATATTTGATAGGGCCCATTTCTAAAAAAAACTCCACTAGATATTCCCACTGTGCAAAATGTGTATTTAACACTTCTCTCTCCTGCATTGTCTCGTGGCTGTTTTTAGCAGCCTATCGATTTCACGGTGGTGATCTTGGCCGGGGGAAGACAAACCCTGGCTGTGTGAAATAAAAAACTCATCCCCCTCACCCACACTGGCTGCCACAACACTTTTTAGTGTGTCCTCCTGAACTTGGCACATGGGGAGGAGAATGCACACACACACATTTTGACTGCTTTCCAATGGGGACAGAGAGAGACAAATGAGACAAAGACATTCCTGCAGTTTGGACTGTCAATCACACAGATTTGCTGTGGTCTGGTGGTGGAGCATCTCTCTGTAGGACTCTATGGTTCACAATACGTCTCTGTCGGGGTGGAAACCGTGTATGTCCAAAAAACGTTACATTTCAGGAAATGGAGAAAAGAAAGAACCTTGTTCTTGCACTGATGTAGTTATTATTTAGTCAAAAGCTCTTGTTAGTGCTTTTCATTGGTTAAATATAAAACCCACAGATACACTTAAGCCCTTCTACTTTCACTTTCAAATATGTAGATTGGCTATTTTAGTACCTTTGCATGTCACTCTTGTAATATGAAGAAGTGCATTAACTCATGCAAAAAAACAAGGTTTCTGCTCGGCAGCAAAGAAAGTCCATGTGTTGTTTTTGAGCTCTGCCGTTTTGGCCCTTTTTTAATCTTTAAAAAAAAAACGAATCTGGCTTTTTTATCTGTTGTGTTTTTATTATCTGTCCTGTGTTCTTTTTATGACTTGCCGTAATAGCCATGGCGGCTGAATTACCCCCACGGTATCAATAAAGTTCTATCTATTTATCTATGTGGGGATATTTGGTCATTGAATATACAGTATGTTTGCTAAACAATACAAATTAATTAACCGCCAAACCTATGTAATTTTTTAAGAACATTTCAGAAGATGTTTGACTATAAACATTTGCTATTTTCCCAATAATGAAAGTGGTTACATTTATTATACGGTTATCAATTAGACACAAAACACCAATAATAATAAATGCTGTTATGATTGGGGTGTTGGGTTTCAGTCACAAAAGCAAGGTCACGGTCACAGCGGAAGCAGGTGAGCCACAAGGCCACTGGACACCCAGTGACGCCCAGTGACGTGGGAGCAACTTAAAAGTTGGATGAGTGCTCACAACGTGTCACGCTGAAAGTGGTGAAAGGGGAAAAGAGACCACAACAACCCAAGAAAAACAAAGAAAAACACCTCGGATTATTGGAATTTTTGCCTTTTTCTTTCCAATCAACAAGATGAAAAATAGCTGATCTTTTGGAGAAGCAAAGCCAGAGGGAATCACTGCAACATCACCCAGGTGTGGTCATGCACGCAGTGGCGGAAGGAAAAAAAAGCCTTTTTATTTTAAGAGCACTGGTTCTCAAAGTCAGGTCCTGGGACCACCAGGGGTCCGGATAAACCCTTATACGGGTCCATTTGGGTCCCCCTGATGGTCCCCGGACCCAATGCTGAGAAACCAATGCCGTAAGGAGGTGATTGCAAGGAGGGTTTGGGGGGAGATAAGCATGCAGGCCAGGCAGCATACATGTGGCAGCATGCAAGGCCGCGGGGCAGCGCAGTACGCCAGGCGTTGTGTATAGCGACGGGGTGGGAGGAGCAGGGGTGGGGGGGGAGGGGGAGTTATCTGACCTGTGGCTCGTCAACGAGCTGCGACGTTCTCCCTCTGGACAGAATTATAAAATCCTCAAGCTGGGGCAGAGGGGGGGAGAAAGACAAGACAGGTCAGACACCGGTAGTTATACGTGTGTGTGTGTGTGTGTGTGTGTGTGTGTGTGTGTGTGTGTGTGTGTGTGTGTGTGTGTGTGTGTGTGTGTGTGTGTGTGTGTGTGTGTGTGTGTGTGGTAATAGGCATATCCTGCAAGTCATCCAGGATTATCAGCATAATATCATCACATGCAGCATAATAAAACTTCACAACAGACTGAACCAACTTTGCAAAGTCATCTCTATATTGCTCTCTGAATAAGGATGCATTACTACTCATCATTGTTAAAAAAGGAACTTTTCGAAGCCTTTTCCATCATCATATTGTTGTCCTCACTATGGGAAAAGGGTAATTTCTATCTACACGCTCCGTGTCTCAGAGTTGGTCTATGGATGGTTAAAAAATGTGGTAGTTTCAAACAAGATTTCAAACTTTTATTTTGTTTTGTTTTTATTGATGGCTTCTATTTTACCGTGCTAGCTTTCCAGAAGGAGAAATGCTGTAGTTTCCATTAACTTGGAAATCCCCACCAATGATGTCATTGGTTGGCAGGTTTCTGAACTGTCCGCAGTCCTCCTCTGAGACACAGAGCGAGTGGACAGAAATGGTGCCATCTTATAATGAGTGTTAGTGAGGACAGAGTATACGAAGAAAAGGTGTTCCTTTACTCATGAACATACCCGTTAACGGTGATGTTGATACCTATCTGTTGCTTTGACTGCTGAGTTTTTCTCACCAAGAATGCAAATGTTTAAATGTTTAAAAATAAATGTAATTGAACAGCAAAGCAAATAAAAGAAAAGGTACATTGTGAATACTATATAGAGTCTCTATAGCATTGAGCTTCTTAGCCCCCACTCCTTCCATCCCCTGTCAAAGAAAGTTGTCAAAGGATCATGAATCATGGATTGTATGCTCTACCACGGTCTGATAGCGTTTTACAAGGAAGTCTCAGGTGAAATAATAAACATGTCTGTGTGTGACCACCACCTGTAGTTATTGTAAAGCACCCCCCTATTCACCCTTGGTTTCGTTACAGCTGAGACCTCTGCTAAGATGGGTCTTGCATCTAGCCAATTACTTTACATCCCTAAAAAATATTGCAGAATTTAAAAACATTGACTTTGTTTCTTTTTCTGAATTTCTAATTTTAATTGCAGATAAACTAATCATACAGGCAAGAGAGGGCAGGAAAAGAAAGGAACCGCTAGCGAGACAGATGGCTGCTTCACTATTCACAGCAACTTGCTTCCCCCGAGCAAAATGAAAACACTTGCAAAAAGCTGAATACATTCACCCAACACAACAGCACAGGCTGCATTCAAACACTGCCCCTTAATCCAAATAACCCTGTCAGAAGAGTGCTCACTTCACCTTCCTTTGAAAAGGGGCTTGGTGTGCATTCAAAATAACTGTTGCAAAATGGTTTACAAATTAACCCGGAGGAACGCAGAATCATTGCCAAGTTCCAACCATCGCGAACAACATTCAATCCATTTAAAGTCAATAAAGAGAAACCATGAATGTTTAGACTATACAGTGATGGAAAATAAACACAAATATGGCTGTTGTCTTCGTGCCTCTGGCTACGCAAAGAAGACTGTTATTGAGAGTAAGGAGTCTTTCTTTAGCTACTTTTATACTGAAGCATTTTCCTTCACCAAAGGACATAAACGCTGTTTTTAAAAATAAGATAAGCATGCTAAAGTTGTGTGACACACTTGACTCACATTACAACGTAATTTAATTTCACTCTCTCTCCCTCCCTTTCTCTTCTTCACTAAATCTCATTCTCTCTCTCAGTCGCACACACACAACTTCAGATGACAGCTGTCTTTGGAATTAAACATTTACAGCAATAGCCTATGCATTTATTTCACAAAATACAGACAAAATATGTATGTAACTATGTATGGTTTGTTAGACTAGGGCTATTCATTTAGGGTAACAATTTAAATCTGTTGCCTCTGTAAGGTGAGGATTAACTCATGACAACAATCTTCTCACAAAATTAAATAATGTAAAAGACAGATCCACACATCACTAGTGTGCGTGAGAAAGAGAGAGACAACATGTTGATGTGTAACATTACAATAGTGAATTCGTGCGAGCAAGTGTTTTGTGATCAGAAAATGCATTGGAGGAGAAATTGAAGAGAAGCAGGGAGCGGTTCAAGGCAGAAACCTTAGACGTCACACCCGTCTCGCCCTGCCGGCTGTCCCTTTTACACAGACGTTGATTTGGCTCTGTGACTACCTTAGCTGCAGGCTCAACAACAATGCACCCCCTCCCCCCCAAATTCTGTGCCCATGACTTTTATACAGATCGGCAGGGCAGAATAGCAGCGCAACATTCCCACTTTGAACTGGCTGTGTAAAAGGGTATTTTGTGGATAGTGGATACCCCAGGCTATGCAACAAAGATCATTATCCCGAATAAGGAATCAACCCAAATACAGTGATTCCCTGGCATCTGCTTGGTAAAGCAACCCACTGTAACAAAAGGACAATCAGATTAAGTTATGCAGAGAGGATTCTACAGACCCAGGGAAACACTTAAATGATTTAAATGTCATATGATTAAAATTAAAACCACATATGAAAGTTCTATTTCTAAAGTTTCAAATGTATGATAGTGTGACTGAAGTGTGATGGCGATATAGTGGAACTGGAAACACGTGAGCCGAAGGCCTCAGGGAGTAATTATTAATATCAAAATAACATATTGCATTTCAGTCAAGTGTATAGATTCAAATTTACGGTAAGTAGGGATTAGTATCGCTTTTCAGGTTATCCATTGCAAACGATGCTGCTGTCTACTCGTATCAAGGTCAAGAGGCATTTGGCCATCTGTAGACACTTCCAGACAGTCAAAACAAAGCCAGCATGGTCTCAACAGAGACGGATGGATGGTTCTCTCTAATCTCTGCCCTTCTCACTCCGACACTCCCTCAGACACACATACAGAAACAAAAAAACGCATGCATGAATATTGTATGCATATTATGCATACAAGCACAGGCACGGCAAAGCAACATATCCCTGCCTCTTGTCTTCCTCTGTCGGCATCAATAGAGCACAGGGACATGTGACAATAGCACAAGATTGATGAGTCGCAGGTCATAGGTCACATCCCCCTTGACATCTTAAGGAAGCGTTTTGACTAGGCGTCCCTCCGTTCCCACAAAACCCTGTGACAGCCGATACAGGGTCTCGACTACGTGCCCACAAAACCCAGCTGACAGCGCACCCTCAGATGTCTCCATTCAGTACGTCCTCCTCCCGAGTGGGGTGTCAAGTCCCCGAATCAGGAGCCCTGTGGAACTCCCCCCCCCCCCCCCCCCATGTTACGGTTACGCCCTCGGTGACACAGTGGTCTGGAGAGGGGAACGGAGAGGAAGTGGCAATGTCACGGGGTCCGGGGGTCCGTTAATTGATGAGTGAACCTGAATAAGGAACGGCCAATGCGAGCCTTTTAAAGGGTCTTTTCAAGCCCGAACAAACAGGCCCTACTTCAGGACCCCAGCGCATGGTAAACATAGTGACAGGAGGGGCTATAGAGCTCACTTCACCGTGACACCTGATTTACCAATTTGCTAAAGCAGGTCCACAAGCAGTTAAGTAAATGTTCTATTGCTAGCACAAACGCTGCCGTTATTAATCATCTTTAGGCCGCTTTAGAATGACGGGTTTAATAAGGTGGTCAGTCGAGCCTTAGGTGGCCGGTTTTTAACATGGGGTCTAAAACTAAACATCTCAAATGGGGTGCGTGGCCGAATGCATATCAAACCGGGGGTCCTTGAAATGTGAAAGGTTGAGAATCACTGAACGAGACATTTTAGACGTTAACACTTGAGTAGGCTAATCCTAACTGAGCCAAACCTTTCCTCTCGGTGGTGCGGCTTAAAAAGACCAACCAAGGGAGACGTAGGCTCCGGAGTCGAGCTCAGTCAAACCTCGGGATAATCAGGCAAGTCAGGAGAGTTGACATTTTCGCTCGGTGAAAGGTTAGCGAGGCCTTGGCACGGCTTCTATATGAGGCTGGTGTATCCCCACACACCCGACACTGACATTGAGCCTCACACGGGACTCTGTGGCCGTCACAGATACACACACACTGATGCAGAATGAGGAAGGCCACACTCATCTATCTTCCAGTAAAAAAGACCCCCCTCCACCTCCCATCCATAAACAGAGCATTCTCATGGGCGCAGTGAGTCACGCTACTTTACTGTCCTTACACCCCAACTCTCTTGACATGGCTGTCAGCATGCGGCACCCAGAGTGGGGGAGGGGAGGGAATGAGAGGAGAGGAGAGGGGGGAGAGAGAGAGAGAAAAGAGGCAGGGGTGGGAGGGGTGGATATTTGAGAGTGGGGGGTTGACAAAGCGATAGAGGCTGAGCAAGTATAGAACAGTAGTGGTTCTCAAACTTTTTCATGTCTAAGGACCCCCAAATGAATATGCATTTGGCCACGGAGTGGACTCCCATCTGAAAAGATGTTGTGCCAGTCAGAGACCCTCATATAAGATTTGTGTTGTGTCCACATTTTTTGTGTCCACATTTTTTTCAAGAATCTTTGGAAATAGCTCATGTATATAGAGTTAAAGCGGTTAAACTGATTTTGATGCTACATTTTCGCTGGGGATCTGCCGGGAACCCCCTCAAGGACCCCTGAGGAGGGTTGAGAAACACTAGAGTAGAAAGAGTAGAAATAAATCAGGTGTTGTTGTTTTTTCTCTGTGCATCCGCACTGCACTGCAGACATAGCAGAGTTCAAAACACAGGTAAAAAAAAGACAAAAACACAAATGAATGTGCTTAACTTCCTGGGCATCCAAGCAGATGTTTACTGTGTGCGTGAGCGTGCGTGTGTGTGTGCGTGCGTGCGTGCGTGCGTGCGTGCGTGCGTGCGTGCTCTGAACTTTTCTCCCATTTTTATTTTCAAAAAGGGGAGCATCCATCCAGCTTTTTAAATGTGTATTTGCATGCCATCAGAACTCTATTCTCTCAGCTCTTTTGGAGGGAAAATCACCTAAATCCTTCTGCCCTACATTCACCATTAGTGCCCTAAAGTAAACCACACAACAAATCTATGTAAGAGACAGAGAGACAGAAAGCAAGCAAGTAAGAACGTTATGTGAAATTCATGTTAATTCACTTCATGATTGCGGAGTGCATGCAGTGTACTTGTGTGTACACATGCAAGCGCGCACGCACACACACTGACACACACAATGTGTTGGAGAGGATTATGCAGGCTTGAATTTCAACAGAAAGAATTCTGGTCTGCAAGTATTAGAGGGCAAAGCTGGCTTTAGAAACTTTCTACAACAGAGAGCATCCCACAACAATAGGACACTGTTCTTACAATACAACAAATAGTAAATCCCTATGATTTCTAGTAACAGCTCACACACACCATTTATATGGACATCTGCAGCTCAGCTAAATTCACCCACCAAATAAATGGCAGCCTTTATTCATTTGGACATAAACAACTACTGGAGACACATGAGCATGTGTGCCACCTTGTACAACATAATTAAAAACACCTCTTGTTCCGTAGGGTTGTAAAAAAAAAAAAGAAAAAAAAAAGTGGGACATATTCTTTAACCACTTAATGGTTTGACAAATAGCAAAAAATAGCTCATCTACAAGCTAGATCTACAATGTGTCGCATTTCATTTTTAATTAGGAAAAGGAAGGTTGGGATGTCTGCCAGGATTAATGAGGTTAACATACATTTTTTAATTGTGATATTATCAAAACGCACATATATCAAACATATCAGACAGTCTACATTTCCCAAAATGAAATGCATGCATTTAATTCAGTCTGACCAAAAAAATATATCCTCACTGTCCTTAAATATCAATGAAAAGAGGGGGGATATCAAAAGCCCCCCTCTTTCCTTTCTTTCCTCCCCCCCCCAAACACACACACAATCCCCCCCCAGCGAACCCAACCCTGAGGCCACGTGTCTCTCTACAAATATAAACCAGAATGCACGCATCTTCAACATGTCTAAGATGATGATAACCCCTTAGGGCAAATGTTTGCTCATGAGAATGTTTGATCGAAATGGGCTGCGCGTCCAAAAGGAAGAGCCCTGTCCTCCCTGTATAAACCTTAAGTAGTTCCACATGGGATGGGGGGGCGGGGGGGGGTCTTTGTTTGTGGTCATTATTAGCGTGGGGTGAGGTGGAAGGGGTTGGTTGGGGTTGGGGGGGACATGTCTTCCAAACTTCCCTCACTTCCTTTTGGCACAACATTTTTCATTCTTCTCCCGCTGACCGACAATCGGCCTACAACACTGACTAGCATCTATCTAGCGAAAGGGACAAACAATGAAGTGCCCCCCCCCACCAACCCCGTCCGTTGCTGGGATACCTTTGATCCAATGGGGGCAGCTTGTCAACAGCATCATTACTAAAGCCTGATTTATGCTTCGGCGACAAAGTGTCATGCGACCTGTCGCTCGACAAAAATACGATTTTCAACTTTATGTTGAAAGTAAAAGTATGTTATTTTTGTCGAGCGGCATAAAGAACATACTTAAGACTCTTTATGGCTGAAACATAAATGAGGCATTAGAAACTCCCGACCATCCAAACACTGCTCTTCTCACATGGATAAATAGACTCTCTAAAAGACATCTCACAGCTGCTTCTCAAAAGGGAAGTTTCCAAGAACACATTTTTCTCGTTAGACCCTCTGCCTTACATCCAAGTCATTAGTCTTAAGCTTTGGATCCTTAAACTTGTTATGCTTCCTCAAGGCTGAAGTCATAAAAACCTCATAATTTGCAAGATCCTTTCTGGGCAAACGTTAACACTACTCTCCTCCACGAACCAACTGGTTTTGAACAGATTTAACAGGGAGGACACCCTGTGGGTCTTAATGTGAATGTTACATAAAAAGGATGGCGTGCTGAGCCTGTGCTGTTATTCAATATCCTCCACTGTAGCGGCGCCCAAACCGCACCGCGTGCCTTTCAAGGGTTAATGTATCTCACTCTCCAACAACAGGTGCAGCGGTGGTTTTGTGTGCGTGTGTGTGTGTGTGTGTGTGTGTGTGCGTGCGTGCGTGCGTGCGTGTGTCATAGTAAGAGATGAGGCTGATCATAATGAATCAGCTTAAACGAGGGCACGCTGCAAACTGAATGCAAAAAGTAAAGCATCACACTTTTGTTAAACAACATCCGGCTGGAAACAGCACTTTACTCGCACACACACACACACACACACAAACAGACAGACAGGTACGTAGTCTCCCACAATTGGCATAGGACCTAACAGCCTCTGAAAATTAGTCAAATATAAAGCAGAAGTCCTCATTTCCCCACTTCCGTTTTGCCTTGGCAGTCCCGCAAATACATACTGGAAACCTAATTAGTCGAAGCCTATCTAGCTAGCTAGCAGCTTTGCAAAAATTCTTATAAATATTTTCAAATGCATTTTCGTGAACATTCTGTCGTTATTGGTGGAATACAGACTCTCTGCAGAATTTGAAGATTGTGGAAGAGATTGTCTGGCTTTTTTGTAACCAACATCCGGTTAGAAACTTCACTTTTACACCCACACACACACCTCTGTCTGGCTTTTTTTAACCGGCATCCGGTTGGAAACTTCACTTTTACACCCACACACGCACCGCTGTGGCAGGTAAAAAGCCACAGTCGCAGGCAAACAGCAGACATTCTTACCACGCAACTGTGGCAGGTAAAAAAAGCACAGATGCAAAACAGACATTTTGAGGGAGCTGCTCTGATTGAAATCTCTCTATACTGAAGCTTACAGGAAAGGAAAGGTGATAAACACACACACACACACACACACACACACACACACACACACACACACACACACACACACACACACACACACACACACACACAGTATACCTATACTCAAAACCTTTTAAAATGACTGCGTTTCATCAGGAAAGCAAAGACCAACGAGTAGCAGAAGCAGCAGTGAACATACCAGCAAAGGAATGCAAATCAGCCCCCGATGCAAATGGCATACATCTTCAGGGGCAAGACAGACGCAGTCTTTATACAACCAACCCCCCACCATAGGACGCTTTTCTCTGTAGTATAAGAACCCCCTCCCCGCCCCATTATCCCACATTTCTGTACATAGTCCAAGACAGACACACACACACAGGTCCAGGAGAGTTTCCAGAGTGAGAGCAGCATGCATGAGGACACACACACACACACACAGGAACATTGTGATGACGTTATCCTAGGCAGAGAAAACACACTATACAGTGAAAACAAACACCAAACGTCACAAACACTCACTTGTCCGTCATGGCTTCAGCTAGCGAATATTGATTCATTAAAACTGCTCTTCGCTCGTCTTCACAAGAGGTGGAAAAACTGCTGCGATTGAGTCCCCAGGGCAACGTGTGGAACACCGTTCTGTAGGAGGAGAGAAGGGCAAAGTATGTTAGAGCAACGTAAACATTCATACATGTTTAAGAAGCCTCCATTGGAGTCAAGGCTTCTTGATAATACACACATTTTAACTAAAATATGATTATTAACCACTTAACCTACTTCGTCGAAGTAGGTACTAGGTACCCCTGGGGTCCAGCTTTGGCCCCCTCCTTTTTTGGGGCGGTGTAGCCGCCCCCTATAAGTGAGTTTTGGACACCGACCAAAACATTTGTATACCCCCTAACCCTTCCATTGTTAATGCAAATCGATACTTTTGAAAAGTCAGCCAATCACATTACAGCTAGTGTCATCACCACTAACTGTAATGTGATTGGCTGACTTTGCAAATTCAGGACTATGATTGGCTAGCGAAACACATGACACATGTGCAGCCCTATGAATAGCAGTATGGACTTTAAAAAAAGTCATTTATCCTTTTTTTAAAGTGAGTCATGTTGTGATGACCACACACCGCCCACTTCACACTGGGTGTGATTGTTTCCCCTCTTCACACCAAATCTCTTCTCAGAAAATAGCACATCTACAATCTCACACGCGCGCCGCGTTACGATGCGTTGCAAGCTTGCAGATCTGCTATTTTCACCAAATGTTCACTTATTTCCGCTGAATGTTTGCCTATTATGGAATGCCCAGAATAGAGATGCTCGGGGGCAAGTGGTTAAACCCTATCTTATACTTATATTATAACCATATACACGATGGGTTTGCCATTTCCGATCCCAAAATCGGGATGCCAGTCTGAAAGTGGTTACTATATTTTAAAGGTGATTACGCAAATTATTACTGGATGTATACAAAAGACAAGGAATCCACGCCACAGTTAAAAGGACCCCCCAGGTCCTCGGCTGTGTCCAGATCTGTTATAGACACCAAGCTCCCTGGAACACTTTACTTCACCAGGGGGGCACAACAATGAAAAAGCCAGGGCTTGAGCACAAAGGCCCCCGGGGGAAACAAACCATCACTATGACTGTGGCTAACTTTGCAGCCATGCCTCACTTGCACACAATTAGCCTAGCGAGGCTTGGTCTCTTCACTTTCCGTTTCTGGGTATACCGTTGCTACGGTTACCAAAGCAGCCAGCCAGCCAGCAAGTGAGCATAAATTGAGCGCACTACAGAAAATCCACCAGCCACCCACTTCAACCCCATCTGCACTTAGTAAAACGTATCCGAGTTTGCAACTGTACTTGGTGTGCTCTTTTTATCTCCTTACCAAAAACAGCAAGCTAGATCTGCTATTTTTTGCCGACGTTACCCCAAGAATAGGCATGCTGGGGTTCAATAGGCCAGTGTTGCCATATTCTGTGAGAGAAACAAGCAACCAGGTCTAGGAAAACCAGCCCAAAAGAAGAGACTATGGACCACATGAGCACTTTAACATTTACATCAGCTATTTGAAAATAGCAGATCTACAAGCTCACAACGCGTCGCGATGCGACGCGTTGTGAGCTTGTAGATCTGCTATTTTCAAATAAAATCTTGCGGGGAAATTATAATAAGCAGATCTGGCAGCCGTGGCTGGGGTTCAAGAGGCTATCAAGCAGACGCCACTTAGAGCCAAGATGAAGGGACCTACAGATTCACCACTGGGTTCTCTTGAGATCCAATCACACGGGCAAATTGCATTATGTGATTCCACGACGGAGACGATGACGACAGCGTCGCATCACTGTTAGCTGGTTCACATCAGTGGTGGAAAGCAACTAAGTACATTTACTTAAGTACTGTACTATTTTGAGGTATTTATACTTTACTTGAGTATTTAAAATTTCCAGTACTTTTACTTCTACTCCACTACATCTCAGAGGCAAATGTTGTACTTTTACTCCACTACAATTATTTGAAAACTTCAGTTACTAGTTACTTTGTAGATAATAATAACATATAACATTCTAAAACATACATTAACCACTTTAGCCCTATTTTATACCTAGGCTATTTGAAAATAGCCGATCTACAAGCTTGTGAGCTTGTAGATCGGAGATTTTCAAACATTTGAGTACTTTTACTTTTGGTACTTTAAGTCCATTTTGATACAATACTTTTTGAAATCCGGACTTTTACTTAAGTCAGAGTACTTCTACATTGCAGCATTGATACTTTTACTTAAGTAAAAAATTTGAGTACTTTTTCCACCACTGGTTCACATCCAGTACAACATCAGATACGTGACACAACATTAAAGCACGAGTAATCCGTTCGGAAGCTCATCCAGTGTTTAAAAAAATGATAATATCTAGAACACATGGAGATCAGATTACATAATGCTGTATATTTAGGAACGCAGACTGGACTGCACATTTCCATAGGGCTGTGTGTGCACTGGCAGCATTCTGACTTTGGAATATTCAATTCACTGATGCAATGAGTCTACGATGAATGCAATTACTGTATATCCTGTGAGCCGCTGGCCAAAAATGCATCAGCAAAAACCTGGGATTAGCCTATCAGCAAAATATTAGAATGGCAACACGTCATTTAGATTCATCTACTAGTTGAAGTTGCCGCACAGATATGCCCATATATGGACTGGGCATGCCCCGACATAAGCGCAATTCGGCGTTAGGCAACAGTGAACCCATTAAGACCTGAAGTTGATTCTACAAATGTCTTCTAAATCCCAACAGTTTTCTTAAAAAAACGTATGTTTCTATATCAGTGGTACTCAAACTTTTTCATGTCAAGGACCAGCAAAATAATATGTATTTGGCCGCCGACCCCCATCTCAAAATGGTTTGTTCCAGGGAACCCCCAGAAGCAAAGAATACAGTTAAAAATGTTCGCTTTAAAAAATATATATATTCAAAGATTTGCACACATTTTCACGATTTTTCAAAAATAGCAGATCTACAAGCTCGTAGCGCGGCACTCAGTGCCGCGCTATGAGCTTGTAGATCTGCTATTTTTGAATAGCCAAAGTGTAAAATAATGCTTTTTAGCTCAAATGAAAAAGTGACACGAGATGCGTTCCAGGTCTGAATGGGTTAATGTCAGCGCAAATAGCCGTTGTAAAGGCATCGGTTTCGGCTGTGTGTGACATCAGACAAGAGCTCGATCAACGAGAGAGAGAGAGAGAGAGACACAGGCGACAGGGGGATAGAGAGAGGGAGAGCTCAATCTGTGAGAGAGAGAGAGACAGGGAGCGAGAGAGAGTGAGAGGGGAGAGAGGGAGCGAGCGAGCGAGCCGATTTCACTCACGTCATTACCTGGCCAACGCTGGTATAGGCAAAACCTGAACGCACTGATTGAAAAAAGCGATATGTTGTCATCGCGATAACCAGTGCAAATGCCAGGCAAGCTGATAAAGCGCAGAGTTTTCTGCTTGCAGATTACAATCTTCTGTGTCCACACAGCACATTGGCATAACGCAGACTTGTGACTTGCCCGTAAAAAGGATCAATCAGATAATCAGAGATAGATAGGCTAGATTAACTCTCTCTTCTTCACCCTGACGGCAATGCACGAACAGCTGATCTAGTACAGAAATGGATCCCACATGGCTGTGGCTCTGTGGTCCAGAATAATCCAGAAGCAATTCGTTAAAGAGTCCTTAATGGTTTTATGGAAGTCAGATGATACGGTTACCATAAACTCTCCAGAGAGGGCGTGGCCGGCACTGCCCCCATCCTGAGTGGCCTGCATCCCAGACAGCAGGGCTGGGGCAATAAACACAAATTGAAACCTCTATTTAAAACCAATAACCGACTTAATGTTGCTCATGTAGGTTAATCTAATAATCAAGACGTTTTTTTATGTATATATATATATATTTAAAAAAAAACTACATAACGAATCGACACAAAAACATATTTTTTTATAATCGATTAGACTGATTAACCACTTAACCCTCTATTTCACTTTGTTGTAGAAAATTTGTGAAAATAGCCAATCTACTAGTACAAGCTCAACCCTAAAGTCTCCAGAGAGGGCGTGGCAAGCAGGCCCCCATTCCAGACAGACAGTCACTTGCAGCCACAGGCAGTCTGTCTGGGTAGAGGCTGAAACCCCCCCACACCCCCCCATGCAGACTTGGTAGGTATCTCCGCTTTCTCTCTCCCTGTTGTGTCTGTTTTTGTTTTTTCGTCTGCTTTCCTGTTTGTCTTCTATCCGCCAGTCTCATCCGTGTGTCTCTCGACTTGCGCTTTCTGTCAAACAAACACCACATTATTACTCTTTAGCCAGTCTGTCTGTGCACAGCTTTGCACGACTAAGAACAGACAACATTTTATTTAGGCCCATATTTCCTCTGGTATTATTCAATTGCATTGTTCTTATAAAGAGCGCCATGTTCACTGTCATTATTCCAATCATTATCATTGCCTTAAAGGACAACTTTGGTTTTTTACAACCAAGGTTTATATTTTAGCTTGTAATTAAAGTAAATAAATGATGAGTGTATTTTTTTTTTCATTTACTGCTTTCTATAGTTTTAGCATTTTTTGCGATATTTTTTACAGTGGGCGGGGGCATTCTGTCCGGTGGCTAAATATGCCTTTTTTACACAATAAAAAAGGTCCGGCTGTCTGAGATGGCCAGATGTGAGTTATTGGGGGCTAGAAGAGCTACTGTAAATAATATTAAAGAAAACTCCGGGTTAATGTGTTAAAAAAATACATATTTAGCCACCGGACAGAATGCCCCCGCCCACTGTGAAAACACTGTAAAAAAGATTGTGAAAATTGCTAAAACTATAGAAAGCAGTAAATTAAAAATTTTTAACACTCATCTTTTATTTACTTTAATTACAATCTAAAACATAAACATTGGTTGTAAAAAACCAAAGTTGTCCTTCGACAACCAAAGACAGCCTTCGTAGACAATTCCTGTATTATGGGCTTGTGAAACTAAGCAACAATAAACATCCCAAGTCGCTGCCAAAGAGTTTATCTCAGGTCTTTAGCATAAAAAATGGCAGGCTAACCCGGAACGTTCCGAATGCCATTTCCTCATACAACCATAACGGTTGAAAAATATGCAAAAGATTCCATGAGTTTTACATAATGCGGTCAGAGACGCAACAGTAAACGTTTTCTTTAATATGGAAAGATAGGCCATGCAGTTTGCATGTCATGCGCTTAGTGTTTTCCTTGTGGAAAGAATGCAAAGCATGACTGGGCTAAAAAAAACGTTCGTCTCTCCAATCAAAATCATATTCACCACCACCACCACATACAGTACACTAAACAATAATCACGCAGTACATGGATACTGAAAAGCCTGGTTTAATACTTAAAACACAATGACTTCTGGATCCAAGGGTGAATAATAAGGTGTTGTCACAATCCAAAGCCATGGCCGTATCTCTGTAGGTGGTAGTTAGCTGCCACATGAATGACAACAGACTGGTGAGGATCAGGACCTGCTTGGAACCATGAAAACCAGGTCCTTTGAAGTTGAGCAATAGCACTTAAAATGACATGTCAGCCAGCTTTGATCCATCTACTGCATATTCCCTCGTATTAGAGCGTCAGTCCTTTGACAGGGCAGGCTGAGCTCACGAACAAGCAAAATAAATGGTCCTCCTCTTTTAGTGTCTGGGGTAATGAGAGCATAAACCACAGGCACACTGTAGGGGAAATACAAATGTTCACACTGGGAGAGCCGAGCTAAACACGTTACTTCCCCTCTTAAGCTAGATTTACGAGCTGCCGGGCACAGCCAGCTAATTCAAGAGAGAAACTTGTGGATCCATCCAGCAGAATCCCACTAGAAACAATGTATATATCATATGTTATGAATATGTTCTTCTTCTGGCATTTAAGCATCTACACAGCTCAGCTGGTAGCCCAAATCTTGAAATTGAGACAATATTATTTAGCAATAACGGTCTCAATTTTGCATACATGTGTCTGTATTTCATCAACAGAAAACACAGACCCCGTTTCTACTCACATAGCATCAGAGATGATCATTCCACCATTCGACCAGAGCACTAAATTATTCAACATCCAAGTGAGGGATTTAAGTAAAAATAGCATGCACTTGAGGCGTGAGACTGTCTCCACTCTGCACTGCACAATCTAAACACAATCAAAAGTGTTATCCTTTGTCAGCTGTAACAAAGGAAGATTCTGTACTCCTGCCGGGCATCCACACAAGCTGTGCAAGACGTGAATCTTACCATTCTGTCAGTCGGGTTAGGCATTCTTCCAGGTACATATAGATGGAGATGCTCCACTCTCAACCCAGCCCGCCCCGGTCAGGGTGTCATTATTCCCAAATATTTCTCTTGACAGAGATGATGAAAATACATAATAAGAGCACGATCCTCCACCAAGCATAGACTGTCTGTCACCCCCCCCCTCCCTCCTTATTTGCGCTCTCTCATTTTCCCTTTCTCACAGCATCCCTCCTGCTGTCTCTCACCGTGTCTCTCCCGCCTTCCCTCAATAAATAATTACCCTAAACAAACAGCAGACAGGGCTGAAAATCATAAGACGGTAGGTAGGTACACTTGCATCACTCACACACACAGACCACTTTTTCCCCCCGAAACCCCACGGCAGCAGCATCAGCATCAGAATGCTTTCACCACCTCCTCCTCGTGAAAACCATCTGAGACAAGACGAGTCCATCTGCCTTGTCACAGCGGTAAAAGCCACACGGTCACCAGACCAAGAGGAGGACGGTAGCCATCAGACTGTGCCTCTGGACAGCGTCAATGCAACACACAATTCCTGGAGAGGGGGAGGGGAATTGAGGAATGGGGGGGGGGGGGGTTAGAGGGGGGAGGGTTGAGGTTATGGTGTGTGTGTGTGTGTGTGTGTGTGTGTGTGTGTGTGTGTGTGTGTGTGTGTGTGTGTGTGTGTGTGTGTGTGTGTGTGTGTGTGTGTGTGTGTGTGTGTGTGTGTGTGTGTGTGTGTGTGTGTGTGTGTGTGTCCGCGCGCGTGCGTCTTTTGTATTGGGGGGGTTTTGCACTTCTTTAATAGGCGATACAGACCGCAGATCGAGCAGCTGACCCCTCGGCCATAGGTGACGCTGACGTAGCTTCTGCTGTGCATAAAATTGTGATTCAAGGCAGTTGTGTGTACATACATGCATCCTCTCGTCCACGTGCTACTGAACAGATGGTTTCGTACCTTTTTAGGCAATGCCTCATAGACGCTGTGATATAAGTGTGTTTTCACCATACGGGAAAAAATAAACACAGAGCTACTACCCACTAATTAACCGCTTAAACGTTATTTTATGCTTTGGTTATTTTTGTAAATTGTCGTCGCCTATATTACACCCATGCCAAAAATAGGGCTGCCAGGATTCATGTGGTTAATAATTTTGAACACTGTACAATAAAAGATCCCCCAGAACATCGTCTTTATCTTCACAACTAGAATTCCCATTGACCGCTTGCCAAGCCAGGAAACCCATCTCTGGACGACGGCTTCCAACAACGAACTTAATAAAAGCCGAACGATCGCATAAGAACATTTTCTCCAGTCAGCTGTGTCAGATAGCAGTGGGCACCGTGGTAACAGAATGTACTGTATGTGGACTAGCTCCCCACACACACAATACCCTTCCAGCTCCCTGCTCCCGGCCACGCTGCTGGGAAGCCTTTCAAAACATCAAGCATGCTGTCAATAGCACTGCAGCAGCGCTTCAGTTAACTTTTTTTCTACACTGCAGTGGCCTGTCGCTCTTGGCCCTGCTGTGGCAGCGGCCTTGTCGTCTTTTCAACAGTTCTCTTAGGTTTTCACGAGGAAATCTGGAGTTACTGCAACCCTCTGAAAGTTAATCCTGAAAACCACCAAGGGGTGGTGGTTTCAGTGTTTATTCCAGTACATTTGTACAAAGGACGGCCGTGTTTTTGAGGAAAACTATCTTCTTGAGCATGTCTCGTTGATGTGGCTTTCACCGAACATCTGTCAAAACATTTCACTTGCTCATCTGCAGGCTGCAGATTGCCAATGTGCTCCTTTTCATTTTTAATGTAGCCCCTGAAACCATCAGAAATAGCCTACTTAAATGTGTCGTCATAGTGGTAATAATAGTTCAATTACTTTGACCAATAAAGCAATGTAAAGCCTTATTCTGAATAAATGATATCATGTACACTGCTTTACCTTGTTTTCCCCCTCCTATCAGCAGCAATAAAATCCAGCATCACCCTTGAAAGTCAGTACAGTATTTCTATGTTGACATATGCATGACGTTAAGGAACACAGCCTTCTTTGCAAAAAAAAGAAGGCTTAAATAGGTATCTTATTGCCAAGAACGTTTTATCCTCTATATCAAACAACTAATTTGTCATATGACAAAACAAACATTGCAAGGACATCTCAGGAATGCTGAAATTCATTTGGGCAGACAGCACATGCACACTAGCTATCTACATCTGCCTTTGCTTGGAGCCAGATGTTACTCCTCGTCTTTGCCCTAAGGGGGTGGGGGGGGCTAGGGTGTGGCAGGACAGGGCTTGCGTATCAAAGGTGGTTGATCCAGATCCATTGATCTATATGATAAGACCAAATGGCCTGCAGGTCGGTATAAAACACTTCAATGTTATAGAGTTCCACACTGGCCTGGCACCTGACTTCAACCAACTGGGTCCTGAGTTACTGCTTTAGATGTAGGCACCTATGAGTCATATTACACAGAATACACACTATATCCTCATACTAGTACTTCTTTCTAGTCAACTATAAAGGGTTTATAAATGACAGTTGTTGTCATGTCAGTCACATTTTCCATTAAGTAGAGGTATAAAAGAAATGAATATTACATGATGAGACAGATAATTAAACACTTTCAACCTTCCTATTTTGGGCATGCCATTGTGGGAAGACGTTTTCACAAAATATAAAATAGTTTCAAACATTTTCACAATGTTTAAAAAATAGTGCCAATATAGCTACAAGCTCATAACACATCGCATTGTGATGCATTGTGAGCTTGTAGATCAAGCTTGCAGATAAAAAAATGTAGAGAATCAACAGATGGGATGAGAAGGAGTGAACCATATTGTGCTGTATGTGTGTGTCTGGTCTCTTATATAACATTGTTTACAGTGTTTTCCACAGCAGGAGGTAAAGTGCTACTATTTAAACACTCTAAAGGCCATTTGCAGATTTATTGCACTCGTTTTATACCAGGTAAGTTGACTGGTGCCAAATACCCTCGCAGGGCCAACTTGTAGGATAAAGGCCCACTAAGCTGACTTGTTTGGACTAAAGGCCTGTCCACACACCAATTAAATGTTGTTTTAGCTCGAGTGGATGGCGGTGGAGTCCACACCACAACTATAATGATAAATGACAGTGGTGAACGATATGGTTGGGATCACTTTCAGAGCGTTTTGACAAACGATAAAAACACTGACAGCCAATCAAAATCTAACCAAACTTACACATTCAACACATCACTCACGTCACATGCAACATGTTTACAGAACATTATCATTCATCAGCATGGATGCTCACATCATATGCTCACATTTCAGTTATCATTCTTGGTGAGGACAGTGGACACCGGCCCTTACCAGGCTGTGACAACTAGTGCCTGACCTGGGGCCTGTTTCACGAAACCTAGATAGCAGATTAACCCGGGATTTATCAGCCATCCTGAATGAATTTATCTTGGTTTAGCCATGAATCGGTTTCATGACAGCTGAGTCATCTAACCAGATTAATTTAGCCAGTTATCCTGGATATGTTTATCTATGCCTCGGTTTCATGAAAGCAATGCCACATTAGTTAGCCTGGTCCGGACCAGGCTAACAGCCAGGTTTAACTTCTGATCCTGATGGCTTTACTGTCCTTTAAGCATCAATCTGATCACAACCCAATGAATTTCTCATACTTATTCCATTTGTATGTGTTTATGTTGCCTTATTTTTATTAGCCTGCATTAAAATAACAAAGACGACATTGCCATTAAATGTCCACTTAAGCCCTATACTTCATTGTACATCAAATAACTAAATAATAAGCTTGTAGATCGGCTTTATAGACTATATTAAACAGCAATATTGCTACCAATATGTAGTATGACACCTGAATTTACCCATGGAATAAAGGTCTATATTGGTCTACATTGAGCTGTCCTGTGCTCTCATTGGCTGTAGCACAGATCTCCTCGGGGTGCGGTCACAACCCCGTTCATACTGTATCCTTTCAAGTCGGCGACAGAGACAAATATCAAACCTGCTAGATATCTAGAAACGCTCGGGGAGGCAGCGGCGAGCGCTAGAATCGAGGTCGGACCTTCTCACAGTACGTTTCACACACAGCGAGAAAAACCACGGCGTGCGAAGCCCGATCTTGAGTCAGATCAGGGATTTGTCAGAAGTTTCGCCAAAAAAGGTTGGCGATAGCATAATCAGGGCAAATCTCTTGCAGTGTGTAATAGCCCTTACAGATGTTTAACTCGCTGTGAGTGTGTGCATTAAGTTTAAGTTTGATATATTCTCTAAATACTCTTGGATGGGGTTATTCACTGCACCTCAACTAGAAAGACAAAAACTGACATCATTGTCATGCCACCTTCATGTCTATATTGCATCTGTGTGTCCCTTTTTCTTGTGTGATTTGCTTTCTGTTCACTTCTTCTCATGCTCTGATTGGCTCAGGCTGAGCAGCCTATCAGAGAGCTCTCCTTTGTCTCCGCTGCCAATTCAACATACTCAGTCAGGTGATCGGACCACGCTAATGGCTGACTACCGGCAACGGCGCGGGACACGACTGAAAAACTACAGCCAGTTGACATGCTCACATGCCGGCACGACTGCCCGTTGTCTGCTTTAAATACTAACCCCTATACTAGCCTACACTTCGTTGGTATTTATTAGTAGCCCCCTATTTTTCCCTGTACACCAAATCTCTTCACGTTTCGTCTTTACAGTCGCGCAAATTTATCCTAATATAAATCAAAATCATTTAAGTATATTTAGCTTGCTGCTTAGCAGAAATGGAAATTAAAAACTAAAATGTAAAGATATTTTAAAATATATTTTCGTTAACGGAAGTGCCAGTTTCCTCAATCGGATTTCGGGAGTTGTAGTTCCAGACTCTATATAGCATTCAGAGATTGTGGAATAGTTGTCTGGCTACGCGAGACTACTGGTTTATATTATATTTGACCCCAGAATAAGGATGCTAGGATCATTTTGGTTAATAAGCGCCATGCAGTCTGTGAGGAAACCGTCGTGGTAATGAATCGTCTCAAATCCATTAGTCTTTATTAAATGACCTGTAAGCACAGGAAAGGCTCATTCAAATGGGGTCTCCCTTGAAACCAATTCATTGCATTTATATACCTACATGATGTCACACAACCTGTATGTGTAATAACATGTGCCATACAACACTGGCTCGGCTCTAGTTAGAAGCAATGTCAACATTACATTTTTTCTTCCATAGGGAGATCTTACACTCCAAGACCTAAACAAGGCATGCCAAGTAAATAATCCCTCTGACATCCAAACATGTGCCACTTCTGCACAAAGTTCATGTTCAAAACAAAGCTCCTTTTCAGCCAAGCAGTTCCTGACTGAATTCCCCCATTCCCTACGCATTTTAAATTGATTATTGGTCAAGAAGAATAAAGGGGCTAGCGCTGGTTTGCGTGCCAATGTACGACTAGAGTTAATGTGCCTATGTACGGTTGGAGTGTTCTATGTAATTCAATCTAAATGTGAATCCTGTGCTTCCAATGAATGACATGAACAGCAACTTTAAGACAGGATAGCTTTTCCACAAACAAATTAAATACAGAAGCAAACTAATTATAGGCTAAAACGAATGTATTGCTTAGCATTCTTAAAATAGAAGGTCCCATTAAATAGTAACATTCAATCACTACCGTTTCCCCCTGACTAAAAAAACTAAACAAAACAAGAAGTAGGCCTAATAGAAGCTAAATCAATACAAAAACACAGACCAATTTGCAATTCTCTCTGGCTGTTGTTAAGTTACTTTAATTCTTAATGGACCTTCAAATCATTAGAAAGATTCTTAAATGTTTTTTGGTCAAACTGATGAAGCCATTGTTGCCGCATAGGTGTATTTTCTATTCTTGCCATGCATTAGCCACTATTAAAGGCTTTTGAATTTTTCCACAAGAGTGCCTTGGTCTCTTCCCTTTTTTTGCAAAATATTTTGTCACGCACTTGTACCAATGAGCACCTTGTTGGGGATTTTTACTCCAGCCAAACGGATGCGCTCCTTTCTCTCATTTGAATATGACTCACTCTTAATGTTTCAAAACCAACATCAAAGTGACAATTGATAGTTCTAGTTCTGCACTTCCGTAGGCTACTTTTTGAAACAGTTTGAGCACAGTATCATATTTGTTACAACAAGACGTATTAACAATAGCAATCATATTTTTTTCCAACTAACTACTAACTATGCATTAGTTTCGCAAACAGGGCTCATCTTTTCACAACTTCTTCTACCTAAAAATCAAGATAAATGTTGCTTACACAAACAAACAGCATCACGATAACAAAAGGAAGAGGAATTGCAAAAATGTCTCCTGGTTGAGTTTTCAGTGATAAGACCAAAAGCATGCAGCCTTAAGACAAAGCCAGGGAGACTGCAATGCCTATAGCTACAGCTCAACAGCACGCATCCAGTGGTTTAATGATTTGTCTCCAGCTGGTGAATGATCACACAGCAATATCCTGTTCTAGCCAGCTATCCAGGCCCCCAGGGCTCTGGCTGACATGATTCTGGCATGCCCTACTCCTGTTGCAGTGCCAGGCAGCCATCATATCGACAAGGTCCTGGTAGCTGCCCCATGCTTCATATGACCCAGCCAAGGACCTGTGGAATCGAACTTGATGAGGCAGAATAATTACTTATTGAGGCCCTAAGGGAAGGCCAGTCATAGAGCCTGGTTGAGGGAAGTAGAAGAGTGGGAGGATTTAAATGTCACTAATGAAACTGGAAAATAGATTTAGACAACAAAGTAGCTCCAGTTAGTGAAACACTGAATAGCTTGCATAGTCTCCAACTCTCCCACACTGCTTAAGTAAGGGAAACTAAATCTGTAGTGGTGCTGGAATGCATTTATTTAACTTGAATGTAAGGCAAGGCAAGTATATTTGTATAGCACATTTCAACAAGGCAATTCAATATGCTTTATATAAAATAAACTTTGAGACATTAACCACTTAAAACTCTATATTCTTTGTTGACCGGGGTCCCCCAGGGGTCTGTACTTGGCCTCCTCCTTTTATCCATGTACACCTTTTCTCTCTTTTTGTCCAGTAAACCAAAGTCTTTTGCATACCCAGTAACAGCTCAGGAACAGGTGTGTTGGCAGAGCAGATAAAATAGAAGAACCCTAACACCGTCTTCACTTGCCTTTAGGCAACAGGTTTTTTGGCCTGCAAATTGCATATCTATAAGCTCACAATGCCTTGCGGCAAAGAACTTAAGATAAAAAAATGGAAACAATCTAATTACAATACAATACAGAAAGAAAAACCTCAATAAAGTAGCATGAGTCATTCATCAATGCATTCCCATAAGCTTAGACAATGTCATGATGACAAGTGCGTTTGTAATGCATCAGTATCATCTGATGTCCAACCCACAGAAAAACTGCAAAATAAGACTACTCAGACAATATCACCACCACCAATGATTCAACACAACCCTTAGCTTCTCAAAATAGTGTCCCTAATTTGAGAGGGAGGTGAACTTGAGAGGGAAAAGAAAGCCAGGCAGAAAGAAAGCAGAATGAATAGAGAGCATAGCCTAGCTACGGTGGCTGAGAGCCACCAACTGCCCTCTTTAGGACAGAGGGCAAGTTGGAATGAGGTGAAGAACTTCCATAACTTCTAATTCCTCCCAATTCATAGTTTACACTACAGTTTCGGGTTGATTTAGACATAAAACTAGACATGCACACAGGTGAAGGTTTATTTGTAAAACACTGACCTAAGACTGACATTACTGCCCACATCTCAAATATCATGGCGGGGCTGGGTGATGTGGACAAAATAGGTTATCACAATATATTTTAAATAAAGGACTCGATATAGTGATGAGGATAATATCGTATCGTATATCCTTTTTCACGTAAAGAAAATAGCAGATCTACAAGCTCACAACACATCGATGCGTTGTGAGCTTGTAGATCGGCAATTTCACTTTTAATTTGATTTCTAAGTATACAATATGGCGTAAGTGATTAAAAACAGGAAAAGACAACACTTATGCCAAATCCAAAATCCCAATATCTAGTCTAGCATCAAGATATAGAGATATTGACCAGCCCTCATGAGCCCTTTGATTTACTTAGCTCGATATGGTCAAATTCACAAATGCCTTGCTTGACAGAAGCCAGGGTGGACTTTATTAATATGGGACTGAAGGTAGAGACAGCCAGAGAGCATACAGGTGCTCTTGCTGCCTGCCTGCAGCTCCGTTCTCCGAACAACCCCCACATAAACTGTGGTTAGGTGGTGGATATAGGCTCTTCACTCATTTCAATAAAGGTCTTTTGTTGTTGCAATGAAAGAGCGCCCTTTATTTATGCGTGCCAAGGGTATAGAAGCCCCTCAATGACCTCTGAGTGCCAGTCTGGCATTTAAAGACAGCCGTGGAGAGACAAACTGTTCAGGAATGATTCCAACCACCAGCTTCAAGGACACACACTGGACTGACAGCAACTGCAGTCAAACTTTCAGTTCGAGAGTGAGCTGCAGCAATCCGCCACCACCAGCAAACCCCCTAGTCAATTACAGTGGTGAAAAGTAACTAAGTACCTTTACTTTAAGTACTGTACTTAAGTGCAATTTTGAGGTCGTTTTTTACTTTATTGGATTATTTCCAATTTTCAATACTTTTACTTCTACTCCACTACATCTCAGAGGCAAATATTGTACTTTTACTCCACTGCAATTATTTGAAAACTTTAGTTACTTTGTAGATTTTGATTATTATTACAAACAAACAAACATGCATACAAAAGTGCAAAAGTATTGGCGTCAAAATACACTTAAGAACTAAAAGTAAAAGTACTTATTATGCACAATATCCCATTTCACATGTTTCCAAACATATAAAAAATCATTAAAAATAGCAGATCTACAAGCTGAGTAAAGTACAATATTTGCCTCTCAGATATGTAGTGGGGTAGAGGTAAAAGTACAGAAAATTGGAAATTCAGTAAAGTAAAAAAGTATACCAAAACAGTACTTGAGTACATGCACTTATAGTGACTTTCAACCACTGGCAACAAGTGCAACAACATGAGATCTTAGTGTGCAGTAAACCAGCCGGTCTGACTGACTGTGTGAGAGACTAGAGCAGCACGCCTGTCCTGTGACTCCTGTCCCACCCTGGGGCAACAACCAGGAGGAAACTAAACAACTAAATGTAGAGTAAACTAAGGTCAACTAAGTAACTAAACCAGTGTAGAGTAAACTAAAGAAGTGTGCAGTGAACCAGCCGGTCGGACTGACTGTGTGAGAGAGAGCAGCACGCCCGTCCTGTCCTGTGACTCAGGAGTAAAGAGACCCAACTTGAATAAATAAAAAACAGCGTTTCAGCATTTACTTTTAAACTACAGGCGATCGGCTATTAAACGGTGCATTCACGTACAGTACACACACACACACACCCCGAACGATCGCACTCACCCGGTGAGAGAGATATGATCCTCTTTGTGTCGCCGTACAGACAGACTACAGAGATGACTTTCGTGTCCAACTGGCTGCAACTAAAGCGAAGGAGTTTGGTTTGTCGCTCCGTTCCAGTGTTGCCAGGTTGTGCGAGAGAAACGAGCAACCGGGTTCTATGAAAACAAGCCCAAAAGGAGCGACATAATTACTTTGCATGGCCACCTGAGCGCTCTATAATAACCCTATACTATATATACATTGGCTATTTGAAAATCGCCGATCTACAAGCAAAGTTGTGAGCTGCTAGTCACATCTGCTATTTTCAAAGAACAATCTTGGGGGGGGGGGGGAAGTGAAAATGTAGGAATATTTTCGAATCCACAAAATCGTGTATGGGGGGTCTCTGGCACAAGATATTTTCAGGAGGTTGTGGACCTTCACATATACAATAGACCCCTTAACAGACGACGTCACACTGATAAGAACCAGTATGCGTGCAACCAGTATGCGCGCAATGAAACCCATTCAGGTCTCGCTAGGACGCGCCTCACTAGCCAACACACAAGAGGGGGTTGGGGTGTGCTGAAACCAGCGCACCCCAAAACAACAGGTTGAGAATTGATTGCATGAAACAATCACCTGTGCGTCCAGTCTCAATGTTAGTAAACAAATAATTGGTCTATACAATTAATACAAACACATTCATTTGTAGACATCAAAATGTTTGAGAACCACTGGTTTAAACAACAAGGAAACAAGCCTAAATAAGCAACTACACTTTATAAACAAGCCTAAGTAAGCAACTACACTTTATAAACAAGCCTAAATAAGCAACTACACTTTAGAAACAAGCCCAAATAAGCAACTACACTTTAGAAACAAGCCCCAAAAAAACGCAACTACCAAGCCCAAAGTCGCTTAGTTATAAGCAGACATGGCAACACTGCTCAGCTCAGCGCAGCATGGCGGCTGGACGGGGGGATTCAAACCTGTGTGTGTGTGTGTGTGTGTGTGTGTGTGTGTGTGTGTGTGTGTGTGTGTGTGTGTGTGTGTGTGCGTGCGTGCGTGCGTGCGTGCGTGCGTGCGTGCGTGCGTGCGTGCGTGTGTGTGTGTGTGTGTTGCAGTGCGTGTGCGCGTGCATGCGTGGTGCGTGTGCGTGTGAATCACCAAACACTTTACACACAGATAGGACGGAGGGGGTGGGCGCAGCCGGCACAGGCAGTGGTGGAAGAAGTAGCCTACTCAAATGTTTTACTTAAGTAAAAGTATCAATACCGCAGTATAGAAATACTCTTTAAAAAAAGTACCAAAAGTAAAAGCACTCATTTTGCAGAACGTCCCATTTCAAAAGTTTTCAAATGCATAAAATGTGTGTAGCCTACAAGTCTTTTTGAAAATAGCAGATCTACAAGCTCAGTGTTTTGAGCTTGTAGATCTGCTGTTTTCAAGTAGTCTTTTTAAATAGGGCTGAAGTGCATGGCTAATGCATGTTTAGTAACAATAATCACATTAACTAGTAACTCAAATTGTCAAATAATTGTAATGGAGTAAAAAGTACAATATTTGCCTCTGAGATGTATCGGAGTAGAAGTAAAAGCATTGAAAATTGGAGAGATTCCAGTAAAGTAAAAAAAAAAACTTAAATACAGTACTTGAGTACATGTACTTAGTTACTTTCCACCATTGGGCGCAGGGTGGGCGTGAGTGCATTGAAAGTAACCATGGTTACAAGCAGATCAAGTTCCCCAGAGTCAACAATAAACTCTGAGATTGTGTGAATGCCAAATGGGCGCTTTTACTTTTACTTTTGGTACTTTAAGTATATTTTGATGCCAATAATTTGTTACATTTGTAATCTCTCCATCAGAGATACGAACTTTGCAGAGTTTACACAAAATACTGTAAAGTTACTGATTCTGCTTCCAGAAGCCATAAGCTTCAGGAACTGTCTTTTTTTATGTTCACAGCACGGTTAATGGCTCAGTTTTTTGTTGCAAAATATTTGTCAGTTTGCTTATTGCATTTCTATCTAAAAAAGACAAAAATGACTCACAAAAGAGTTGAAGAGAAACACAAAGCAGTGAGAATAATGCACATGATTCTGTAACACAGTCTTTCTTATACAGCTGTGGTGTGGCAGCCTAGTTTGTTTTGTAAATTGATTATAATTAGGCTACAGTGATGTTGTTTTGTTTTGCATTATCATGCTGAGGGGATTCTCTGTGGATTATTGCCTCAGTGTGAGTTCAAAAGGTGATTGCCATTGAGCAAAGGCTATGCAACTTTTCCCCAATACACAAAAACACGGTGAAGGAAAGACAGACCGACCCTTGTGTGTTATTGTGTCTGTGTGTGTGTGTGTGTGTGTGTGTGTGTGTGTGTGTGTGTGTGTGTGTGTGTGTGTGTGTGTGTGTGTGTGTGTGTGTGTGTGTGTGTGTGTGTGTGTGTGTGTGTGTGTGTGTGTGTGTGTGTGTGTGTGTGTGTGTGGGGGTGGGGGGGGGGGCTGATGAATACAATACGATCTTTGATTCACAGAGATGCTACAAGTGTGTTGGGGTTTGCCTCTCTGGTGTTGCTATGCACTGCATGCAGCCAGGTGTTTTTTTCTCTGAATTGTGTTCTCAATCTGACACGTGTTGGTAAAAGAAAGAACGTGACCGTGAAATATAAAATACTAAACCACTAACCACTCTGTTAATGTCATCAAGGGCAAGGTCAGCTTTATTGTAAGTGGGACATTTGGCTTGGGCTTTCCCCCATGCTGCAAATGTAAGGCAAAAATCCCCACAAAAAAACATGCATAGATGTTAATGAATACAATTCTATTGATAAAAAGAAACAACAAAGGTCCATCCTGGCCTCATTATTTTCCTTATAGAACTATTTAGACCATGGTTCTTCAACAGGGGATCCGGGGCCCTATGGGGGTCCTCAGAATTACTACACAGAAAGGCAAGCGCCAAATCTTTGTGTGAAAGATTTTTTTTATTTTTCATATTAACCACTTACACCTCAAACCCGGAACATTCGCCAAAAATATCCAATTTACAACTTCACAATGTATCAGCTCACAACTGTTGTGAGTGTGTAGGCCTATCGGCTATTTTCTGCAAAGAGGTTTGGTGTAGAGGGGAAAAGAGCAAACCAAGTACAGAACCAAAGGTCAAGTTTGCTAAGTATTGATGGATTACATGGTTAACTGTCTGACAAAGGCACATTAACATGAATCCAATATATGAATAGAAAAAAAACGTGAATTTACACAACACATAGTTGTGATAGTGCTGTCAAAGTCTATGAAGCTATCTATGAAATCTGAAAAAGTTTAATCTGCAACATAATTTTATACAATATGTAGTGTTCTGCTTCATCTCTCTTTCAGCTATAGGTCCTTGGCCTGAGAAAAGTTGAAAACCCCTTATTTAGAAGTTTTATTTAAAATGTCTAAAGCAATGTTACTAACATTTTCTAATTTGAAATTTCTATTCAAGCAATTCAAATGTTATACACTAGGCCAGGAATATGAATGACCAAATAACAGGAAAATGAGACTTACAAAAGGAATAGTCTAATACTTATGGTTAACCAGTGCCATCTAGTGGAAATGAGGCATAATGGCCTTCATATGTGGCCTCTTGAGGGTTTAGCAAATAGGCCTACTGTCTGAGACACATATACATCATTCTGCTACAGTAAGGTGCGGGCCAAATACCATCCAATGATTTCATTAAGATATTGGTACAGTTAACCAGTAAATGTCTTGAAATAATCATGATTGTATGATGTGATTCTTTTCCCTTTTCATGTGGAAGGCAGATAAGGCAGCAGTATAGCCAGATTTACACATTGTCATAATGATACTGTCACACATAAAAAATAACTAGTACTGGACTTACTTCATCGATTTATTATAGCATACAGATGTTTGTTCCACCTATGAAATAATCAACATCTGTGACGGTCTTGTGACCTTAATTGATTGAAAAAGCTGAAGCTTAATTCCTTTATGCTTCATTCACATAGTTACTTTGTCACAATGTCACACACTTTGTATGACAGAATGGCATAGATATCATTTTCATTTATGCAAGCGATAGAAGCATAACATGTACTGCATATCTTTGGCTCAGGATAGTTCACAGCTTGTCTGTTTGCCCAGGTCTACTCTCTAAAACGAATGGACTTAATAGCGCCGGACTTATGTTCCCTCCTCAACCACCTTCAAAAAGGAATTCATCATCAGAATTTCAGTGATGAAGTATTTTGCATGGTATTCTGCACGTCTCGCTTCCAGGGGTTTGTGACCTTTGACCCTCTCTAAGCCCAGGTATGGACAGATACATGAACTCTTGTCCTCTTTCTCCCTCTTCTTATCACCAAGTCCACGTTGTTAGAGGTGGAAAGAAACTTGGCCTGGCAGGCTGAAATGGAAGTCACAGGATCAGCTTGGACTTCCTCACAAACCAAAAACAAGCGAGATAGTGTACTGCAGCTTCAGCAAATTGTTACTTACATTTCCTAGTTAAAATGGATAACATTGAGGTTATTTTATTGCACGATACAGCGTATCCATTTCCACATTTGCAAATAGCTAAATAGTAGAAAGGTCATCTTGCACTGGCCCAACAGCAGATCTGTTTACATAAATTCTTTGTTATTATAATTCATTTCCGCTATAAGATCCTGGACGTTGCTTGTGAGTTCCTGTGGGAGTGAAAACTATATTTTCTTTCCTCCACTGTTTTAAACTGTGATGTGTAAATGAAAAGCAAAACATGATGTGTGATGTGTGATGTTCACCGATCTGTGCGCCCGCCCCCTCTCCAATGTCAGCATTGAGAGCCCTGACGTCACAGCATTTGGAGCGATGCCCACTGCACTCTGGTTGGTTGGGGAAATGAAAGGTTGACTCCCACTTCCTATGCCAGGAATGTCAACACCTTGGTCCAGGTTTTCTTTTTGAGAAAAATGCGAAGGAAAATAAAAGCCTGGAGATTGAGGCTACCGTTACAATAGCAGGTACTATGTACATGATATTAAACAACAATAGCATCATAATATGCAGATGTGTACATTTATGTGCCACCATGAGGCGAGATTAAAAGTAGCAGCAGGTGCAGTGTTCGTAAGGTGCAGTTCACTAGATCAGAACAGGTAAGGGACATAGGGACATAGGTCTTCATGCAACAAGGAAAGGTAAATCCACATACAGGAGTAGTCCATAGGTAGACACACATCAGGTAAATCCACAGTAGGTTTGAATTCCAGAGGTTTGTGACCTCTATAAACCCGAGTATGGACAGAACCCCTGAACTCCTCTTTCTCCCTCTTCCTATCACCAAGTCCACATTGTTAGAAGTGGAAAGAAACTCACCCTGGCAGGCTGAATGGAAGTCACAGGATCAGCTTGGACTTCCTCACAAAGCAACACAAAGTGAGATAGTGTACTGCAACTATAGCAAATGACAGTAGTAGCCTATTTACTTACATTTCCTAGTTAAAATGGATAACATTAAGGTTATTTTATTGCATGATACAGCATGTGTTATACAGCAGCATTCAGATCCCATTTTATGATTTACGGTAGGTTTGATCTGCTTAGTGATTATGTAGTCAAAAAAGAAGAATAAAGTGGCTTAATAGTAAAATGGAATGGTCTTATCAACAGCAGATCGGACCTAAAAGCAAACATTTCACTGTTTTAAAATGTGTTAAACTGTGTTTAAAATGTGTGAAAACAAAACATGAAACAGGATGGTGTTGGTTAGCTCATCATTCTAACAATACAAACAGCAGAATGAGTCTTTGAAAGAAGGCGCTACCAATGACTGATAATACAGTGTATAATCTGTGCCTCTGCAAAGTGCATGTGACTGCAGATTGTGACTGTTTACTTCTACTTTTATTTCCACTGGTTTTTATCGTGTAGAGAATGTCTTGGATCTGTATTTTTGCATAGATGTGACAGAAGTCCATTCAATCAATAAATCTGTTGTTTACAAATCATGTTCTATTAATGTTTTTAATGTTGTTATATGTACATAGGTGGAGGCCTCGTATAAGCCCTTTGGACTTCTTGCCTCCTCCTGGCACTTTTCTTTTTATATTTTGTGTACTGTTTTTTGTATTGTTTTTATATTTTCTGCTAAATAAATCAGATCAAATCAAATCACCTGCTTTCTTATGACTCAACATCTGAGTGACTGGCACTCATGTCGCTTATCCTCTGCTGCTTGCCGGCCTCTTTTCCCCCTGTGTCAGCCGCGTTAGGCTGAACCGCCTCTCTGGGTATGTAGTTTACCACTGTATTGATCAGGTTGTTGCGGAAGCTCTTGCTGAGGAAGTTGTAGAGAATGGGGTTGGCGATGCAATGGAAGAAGGTCAGGCACCGCACCACGGAGGATGAGAAGTAGAGCACCTCAAGCGTATTACAGCTAAAAACAACAAAGGGGTCGTCGAGTGCGACGGGATGTGAGAAGTCTATGAGAATCAGTGTCTTCACCAGCTGGTACGGCAGCCAGCACACCACAAACACCAGTGAGTAAACATGCACCAGCCACACTTCTCGCCGGCCCTGCACATCCGGAGCCGCGCGAACCGCGCGAACTATGAGGATGTTGAAGGTGATGATGATGGCCCCAGGGCCCAGGAACTGGAACACCACAGCTGACAAATCAATCACGATGTACCACTCTGTGAAATTGTGCTCAGGAAACATGATACAGCCCGGCTCGTCCCATTCCGCGAGTCTCACATGAACGTTCTCCAACAGCGCCAGGAGGAAGGATAGCAGCCAAAGGCCTCCACAGAGCAACCAGCGGCGCCGGCCCGCCACGGGAAAGCAGGTGGCAGATGAAGGCCTGGTCAGGGACAAATAACGCTCCAGGGTCATGAAGGCCAGGAAGAAGGAGCTGCTGTAGAAGTTGACCCCGTAGATGAGGTTGGTGACCTTGCAGAGGAAGTGGCCCCACAACCACACATGTTTCATGGTCACCTCCATCATGAAGAAGGGCAAGATCACGATCACCATGAGGTCTGAAAGACTCATGTTGATGATGCAGAAGAGCACCCCGTTGGCCGAGTGGCGCCGGCGCCAGTTGACCCAGACGACCACAGTGTTCTCCAACAGGCCCACCGTGAAGATGAACAGGTAGAGGAGGAAGAGTGCAATGCGCCGGCCGTCCGTGTTGATGTTGAGGGTGCACTCAGTGTCCCACCACGAGTCGTTGTGGAAGGAGTGGTTACTGTGGTCTTCAAGCGACATGGTCTGGGGTTAAAAGAAGAGAGGAGGACATTGTGTCAGACTCGGTGTGTTTGATACGTTTTCAAACATTACATAAGAAAAGCACAGCACAACAGGAGAGTCTAGGTAGACATGCTGGGCTATGAAAATATGATTCCAGGATATTCTAAGTGACTTATAATAGTGCAGTTATAAAAGGCATTTAGAACCCTGTTTCGCAGATTGTGTGGAGGAGAGGAGTGGCTACCTTGTGATTATTTGATTGACAAGGTACACAACCAATAGCATTCATTCCCCACCCCCGCTCTGGTCCCAATAGCATTAATTTCCGAGCGCATATAGGATATAGAAAGATGGCGGAATTGAAATAGTTGAAAAATAGGCTTCATTTACGGGTGTAACGTTGTCCATACTTTTTACTGTCTATGTTTGGAACTCTTGCTTGCTTCAAATTCATAATTCTAATTTGAAATGCTCGCTGTTACTGTGTTCAGTACAATTCCTTTGTGATCTCTATCAACAATACAGATAAATATCCCTCAAGTTTGTATATGTGGATGAAAGCGGTTGCGAAACACACAGTGATGCTACGAGGATAGTAATGTAAGACACACTCAAGTACCAGGACGGGCACTTAGGCTCTGATGTAGCCTGACAGTGCACTGTGGGTTCGAGTCCCGTTCCCGATGATCTTTACTGTATATCTCTCCCCATCTCTCTCTCCCTGTTTCCTGTCCATCTCCACTGTACACTACCAATTAAAGGCAGAAAAGCCCCAAAATATATCTTTGAAATAAAAAGTACCAGGACTGAAATGTCCCCACTTTCCACAATCAATATACACAAATTTATCATTCACAATTATCTAAGTATTAAAGTTAAACCACGTCAACTGAATTTGAGGCAGCAAATGGTCATATTACCTTGATATGTTGGTGTGTGGAAAGGATCAATGATGAAGAGGGACGGTTCGTCTCAGAGTGAACAGCTTGGGGTTTGTGTCAATCACAACAAGACAAGTTAGACAACTCTACCAACTCTGCTGTCCTGGACTATCTGGGCAGTCAGGCGGCCTGAGCTTCTCCCCTCCCATCGTCCATTAACACACATTCGGACACACACACGCACACACACGCGCGTGCGCACGCACACGCGCACGCGCGCGCACACACACACACACACACACACACACACACACACACACACACACACACACACACACACACACACACTTATGAGATCTAACAGGACATCCTCAGTGACTTGGGGGAGTACGTGGTACAGTACAGCAGGAAAGCCACACACAACTACATTTCTAGGTATTGGGTAATTCTTTTTCCTAAGATTTGTTTTGGCTTTTCTGCCTTTATTGATAGTTCAAGTGAGGATGGACAGGAAAGAGGGAGAGACACAGCAATGATCGTCAGGAACAGGGTTTGAACCCGCGATGTGCTGTAAGGCTGCATTAGAGCAGCGTGCGTATGTGCGTGCGTATACCCTATTTGTAAGCTTTTTTGAGTGTTATGTTGTCCACATCACATTTGAAGCAGAACAAAACAAGGTTTTAGAAAATAAAGTATACTGAGGCCTTATAATTTAAAGAGGGTATTTCACTTTAAAACACTTCTGGGGCGTTTCATTTTTTTATTTTATTTTTTCATTAAAAAAAATAAAAAAGGTTAATATGAGTCCATTGGTTAAAATGGAGATTGAAGTTGAATGGGACAGTAGGAGGGACTAAGGAATTTCAAATATCTTATAGTGTTGAATCAAATAACTTTAATTTCATGCAAAGGCCAGAGAAGATGTGAAAATTACCCCAGAATTGTTTAAAAATGAAATACCCCTTTAAGTAGATGACATGTAATCTTCCTTTCTTCATTCTTGTAGTGTTTTTGTTTTTTGTCTGTTGTAGCTTTATGAGTTCGGATTATACAAATCACACACTATATCGTTGCTGTCAAGCAGAAAAGTGTTATAAACCACACAAGTTACAACCAAATTTGAATGATTAAAAACAAATTGATTATGAAACAAAACTGGCAAGTATACATATAACATTCAGTTAATTCAAAATCATAAAGGGTATTTCCTCTATTCACTCTGCTCTGAATCAGAATCACCTTTATTGTCACATCACAGGTTTACAAGTGAAAAGCATGATGGGAAATCCATTGTTTTCATGCGCACTCCATCATTTGTATTGTTTTTGTGAGGAGGGAGGAGGATAGAGATAGTAAGTGCGGTACAAAAACAAAGGACAGAAACAGTTCAAATATCCAAACATACAAACTGTACATATACAAATAGCATGTGAAGTAGTGTAACGCCCGGGATGTGAACTCAGGTGTCCCGAACGGAAGGCCAACAACTTAACCGCTAAAGATCATTTTCTATTTTCTGAGGGAGATATTACATTTTTAGGCCATTAGGCTGAGGCTGTGAGCCACTCTGTTAAGGCAGCTCGCCACCACACCGATTTTGGGCCGACTCGGCATTGGAAAGCGTTGGATATCGTCGTTCCGTCGCGATGTCCGTCGGGACCTTATCGACCCGACGCCGAGAAACCGAGCATGTTTAGTTGTTGGGCCGATCGGTACAGCTGTCGATAGCCGTAGGGTAGTGAAGGGGGGAGAGAGGGGGGTGAAGGCTCTGTAGAGCACCCTGATTGGCTGTTTAGCTTGTTTGGTCAGACAGGCTCCGTAGAGAAGACCTCTCATCTGCTACTACTGGTGCAGAAGCAAGCCTAAATAATCCAGAGACATTTGCCTGTGGCACAATCAATCAATCGATCAACTCCAAAGCAAAGCAGTAGGCAACAATAGCGCAAAAAAATGCTCCGTGTTTATGTTTTGGTCGAGCTAAGTGTTTGACGAGGTCTATGAAAACAAGCCCAAAAGAAGCGACCAGTGTCACCACTTGAGCCCTATTGCACCAGTAAGACTCCCTAATCGGGAGATAAGCGACCGTAGGTCACATGTATACAGAAGAGGGCTGTAACGGCGATTGGTTCCTAGTTGTGTGGGCAATGGATAATTTTGTTTGGTGGTCTAAATGTGGGGTTAGCTGTATGGCAGACCAAAAGCAAAGGTGTGCAGGCAAGAGCTGTTGGTGTGTGTGTGTGTGGTGTGGGAGAGAGAGTGTGTTTATAGGGGAAAGGAGGGATTGTTTGTGGGGGGCAAGCCCCCAAGTTACGGCATTTTATGTGAGCTGCAGTGGCAGGGGGTCCTCCACTGGGGGCGCCACCACTTTTGCATCCGTTCTGGAGCACCAGGAGTGGGTGGTCCCCGGGAATGCCCCGTGAGCAGCCCCGTTGGGGTGGTCATTTGGTAATTTGTCCACATGTGCTAATTTTTCACACTTGGGGGTCCCCGAGGCAGCTGGGGGTCCCTGGAGCTCCGGGGGTCCTTGGAGGGTGTAGTTTGGCAGGTAAGGAGTGTGTGTGCAAAATGTGGCATGGATCGGGGCAATGGGTGCGGAGATATGAGCAGGGCAAAAGTGTGACGTGTGTGACGGAGTGACGGAGTGACGGACGGACACCTGGAGCAGCTTTCTGTAGTAAGTGCGACCTACGGTCGCAATCAGCTATTTTCAAAAATGATCTTGAAAGCAAGCAACTACACTTCAGAAACAAGCCCAAACAAAAGAGGGGCGGATTCAAAATCTCCGGAGAAAACAGCCGGGGGCTCCCATTGGTTCACCGATCTGTGCGCCCGCCCCCGCACCACACCCCTCCTCCTCTCCAATGTGCAGCATTGAGAGCCCTGCCGTCACAACATTTGGAGCGACGCCCACTGCACTCTGGTTGGTTGGGGAAATGAAAGGTTGACTCCCACTTCCTATGCCAGGAATGTCAACAGCTTGGTCCAGGCTTTATTTTTGAGAAAAATGCAAAGGAAAATAAAAGCCTGGAGATTGAGGCTACCTTTACAATAGCAGGTACTATGTACATGATATTAAACAACAATAGCATCATAATATGCAGATGTGTACATTTATGTGCCACCATGAGGCGAGATTAAAAGTAGCAGCAGGTGCAGTGTTCGTAAGGTGCAGTTCACTAAATCAGAACAGGTAAGGGACATAGGGACATAGGTCTTCATGCAAAAAGGAAAGGTAAATCCACATACAGGAGTAGTCCATAGGTAAACACACATCAGGTAAATCCACAGTAGGTTTGAATTCCAGAGGTTTGTGACCTCTCTAAACCCGGGTATGGACAGAACCCCTGAACTCTTCTTACCCCCTCTTCTTATCACCAAGTCCACATTGTTAGAAGTGGAAAGAAACTCACCCTGGCAGGCTGAATGGAAGTCACAGGATCAGCTTGGACTTCCTCACAACGCAACACAAAGTGAGATAGTGTATTGCAACTACAGCAAATTACAGTAGCCTATGTCACTTACATTTCCTAGTTGAAATGGATAACATTGAGGTTATTTTATTGCATGATACAGCATGTGTTATACAGCAGCATTCAGATTCAGAATTTTATGATTTACGGTAGGTTTTATCTGCTTGATGATTATGTAGTCCAAAAAGAAGAATAAAGTGGCTTAATAGTAAAATGGAATGGTCTTATCAACAGCAGATCGGACCTAAAAGCAAACATTTCCTTTCCTCCACTGTTTTAAAATGTGTTAAACTGTGTTAAATGTGTGAAAAACAAAACATGAAACAGGATGGTGTTGGTGAGCTCATCATTCTAACAATACAAACAGCAGAATGAGTCTTTGAAAGAAGGCGCTACCAATGACTGATAATACAGTGTATAATCTGTGCCTCTGCAAAGTGACTGTTTACTTCTACTTTTATTTCCACTGGTTTTTATCATGTAGAGAATGTCTTGGATCTGTATTTTTGCATAGATGTGACAGAAGTCCATTCAATCAATAAATCTGTTGTTTACAAATCATGTTCTATTATTTTTTTTAATGTTGTTATATGTACATAGGTGGAGGCCTCGTATAAGCCCTTTGGACTTCTTGCCTCCTCCTGGCACTTTTCTTTTTATATTTTGTGTACTGTTTTTTGTATTGTTTTTATATTTTCTGCTGAATAAATCAAATCAAATCAAATCACCAGCTTTCTTATGACTCAACATCTGAGTGACTGGCACTCATGTCGCTTATCCTCTGCTGCTTCCCGGCCTCTTTTCCCCCTGTGTCAGCCGCGTTAGGCTGAACCGCCTCTCTAGGTATGTAGTTCATCACGGCATTGATCAGGTTGTTGCGGAAGCTCTTGCTGAGGAAGTTGTAGAGAATGGGGTTGGCGATGCAATGGAAGAGGGTCAGGCACTGCACCAAGTGGTATGAGAAGTAGAGCACCTCAAGCGTATTACAGCTAAAAACAACAAAGGGGTCGTCGTGTTCGTAGGGATGTGAGAAGTCTATGAGTAACAGCGTCTTCACCAGCTGGTACGGCAGCCAGCACACCACAAACACCAGTGAGTAAACATGCACCAGCCACACTTCTCGCCGGCCCTGCACATCCGGAGCCGTGCGAACCGCGCGAGCTATGAGGATGTTGAAGGTGATGATGATGGCCCCAGGGCCCAGGAACTGGAACACCACAGCAAAGAAATCATTCACAATGAACCACTCTACGTCGTTGTGCTCAGGCATTGTGTAACAGCCCGGCTCGTCCCATTCCGTGAGGGTCACATGAACGTTCTCCAACAGAGCCAGGAGGAAGGATAGCAGCCACAGGCCTCCACAGAGCAACCAGCGGCGCCGGCCCACCACGGGAAAGCAGGTGGCAGATGAAGGCCTGGTCAGGGACAAATAACGCTCCAGGGTCATGAAGGCCAGGAAGAAGGAGCTGCTGTAGAAGTTGACCGTATGGATGAAAGCGGTGACCTTGCAGAGGAAGCGGCCCCACACCCACACATGGTCCATGGTCACCTCCATCATGAAGAAGGGCAAGATCACGATCACCATGAGGTCTGAAAGACTCATGTTGATGATGCAGAAGAGCACCCCGTTGGCCGAGTGGCGCCGGCGCCAGTTGACCCAGACGACCACAGCGTTCTCCAACAGGCCCACCGTGAAGAAGAACAGGTAGAGGAGAAAGAGTGCAATGCGCCGGCCGTCCGTCTCGATGTGGAGGGTGCACTCAGAGATCCACCATGGTGTGTCATTGTGGAAGGAGTGGTTGCTGTTGTCTTCAAGCGACATGGTCTGGGGTTAAAAGCAGAGAGGACGTTGTGTCAGACACTGTGTCAAAGTGTTTGATTAAGTTTTCAAACATTACATGAGAAAAGCACAGCATTTAGATCAGCTAAAAAAGTACCACTCCTACTGCTGCTATTGCTACTATTACTACTGTACTGTAAATGATGCCACTAATATACTGATCTGCTAGGGCTAGGGGCTACAACTGCTATTGCTGCCGAAACACCTCATTCTCCAGCCCAGTGGTCTCTCTCTGTGCTTGCACTCCTACTCTTCGTCGCTTTTACGTCTGTCTTAACATCGTTGTTGGCAGGTTTCACTTTGGCTCCTGCCGCTTCATCACTCTGGCCTCCAAGTTGTGGAATGACTTCTGACCTCGCCTCTCAGTCAGGACTATAGACTCACTCCCCATTATCCTCCACAGTCTGAAAACTCACCTCTTCAGACTCACCCCACATCAACCCCGAGCACTCCTTTCTCCTTGTATCACTACATGCACCTCAACCCCTAGCCCTAGCTCACCCCTCCAGCATTAAATTGTTTTTCTTTGTACTCTACTTAAGTTTTTTTTTTTTTTTTATGATTTTTTTTGTGGACAAGAAAATTGAAATAATTAGCCATTTTTAAATTTTTGTTCTGAAACAAAAATAAGAAAAATACTTTTCTTAAAGTGAATTCCAATTGGCAATCAAATTATACTATGATCCCCAGACCATTTAGAACCCTGTTTTGCAGATTGTGTGAATCTATGCCTTGTTTGGAACTTCAAATTCATAATTCTAATTTGAATTGTCCGCTGTTACTGGGTTCAGTACAATTCCTTTGTGATCTCTATCAGCAATCCAGATAAATATCCATCAAGTTTATATATGTGGATGAAAGCGGTTGCAAAACACACAGTGCCAGGACTGAAATGTCTCAGCTTTCCACAATCAATATACACAAATGTATCATTCACAAACTTATCTATAAGTACTTAAACCACCACAACTGAATTTGAGGCAGCAAATTGATCGTATTACCTTGATATGTTGGTGTGTGGAAAGGATCAATGATGAAGAGGGATGGTGCGTCTCAGTGAACAGCTTGGGGTTTGTGTCAATCACAACAAGACAAGTTAGACAACTCTACCAACTCTGCTGTCCTGGACTATCTGGGCAGTCAGGCAGCCTGAGCTTCTCCTCCCATCGGCCATTAACACACACACACGCACACGCACACGCACACGCACACACACACACACACACACACACACACACACACACACACACACACACACACACACACACACACACACACACACACACACACACACACACACACACACCCATACAGTATATACACACACACACACGAACATGCACACGCACACGCACACACGCACACGCACACGCACACGCGCGCGCACACACACACACACACACACACACACACACACACACACACACACACACACACACACACTTATGAGATAACAGGACATCCTCAGTGGCTTGGGGGAATGGTACAGAGCAGCAGGAAAGCCATTCAAAACGAAATTTCTAGGTTTTCGGTCCTTGAAGGCTGTAGAGAATTACAATCTCAACAACATAATACAACTGAAACACAGTGCTGTCCCTCTTTGTATTTTCACAGAATACTCATCCCTGACCTCTATATCTGTGTGTGTGTGTGTGTGTGTGTGTGTGTGTGTGTGTGTGTGTGTGTGTGTGTGTGTGTGTGTGTGTGTGTGTGTGTGTGTGTGTGTGTGTGTGTGTGTGTGTGTGTGTGTGTTTGTCTTACTGTTTGTGTAGTCTCCTGTAGCCAGACAACTATTCCACAATCTCTGAATGGAAACATTTGAAAATTGTGGGAGGCAACAGTCCAGCCACGCGAGACTACTGTGTGTGTGTCTTTCTTTGTCTGACTCCTACACAGTTCCTGAGTGTTGAATTGTAGACATTAATGAATTTAATGTGTTTTTCTTTATATGTAGGGTTCTATGGAGTCTTCCTGTCAGTCTCTCTAAACGCACATACACCCAGTGGCCACTTGATGGCAGTGTATCTTTTGTTACATGTGTGGAGAAGAGGGGAATGTAGCAGGCTGTTATTATGTACATTGCTATATTATTCACAAATGTAATTAAGCTACAGGAAGTAGTACCTCACTGTATTATAAAGTAATTATTTCATCATTTGCGGTCAGTATGAACCATATGGCATATTTTTGGCACTCTTTTTTGAGTATTAAGTTGTCCACAACACATCTAAGCAGAACAATACAAGGTTTTAAATAAAAGTATACTAGGGGTATTTCACTTTAAAGCACTTCTGGGGCTGTGTATTTTCAAATAAGTTTAAAATATATATATTTTTTATTTCTTTTTTTTAAAGGTAAATGATGAAAAACACGCCCCCCTCACGCATTAAGACAAAATCATTAAAAAAAACGGTATTTCCTCTATTCACTCTGCTCTGAATCAGAATCAACTTTATTCTCACATCACAGGTTTACAAGTGAAAAGCAACATGTTTTTTCATGCATTTTTGTGAGGAGGGAGAAGGATAGTGATAGAGTACGTGTAGGGATAGAAACAGGTCAAATTAAAAAAAAAAATGCATACATATATACAAATAGCATATGTAGTGGCAGGTACTACTGTATGTACATGATGTTTAAAACAATAGCATCATATGCAGATATGTACATAAATCTGCCAAAATGAGGCGAGATTAAAAGTAGCAGCAGGTGCAGTGTTCGTAAGGTGCAGTTCACTAGACCAGAACAGGTGGACATGGTTTTCATGCAACAAGGAAAGGTAAATCCACATACAGTAGTCCACAGGTAAACCCACATCAGGTAAATCCACGGAAAGTTCTGCAGTGTTCCACGCGGTATTATTCTGCACTTCTCGGTTCCAGAGGTTTGTGACCTTTGACCTCTCTAAGCCCAGGTATGAACAGAAACCCTGAACTCCTCTTTCTCCCTCTTCTTATCACCAAGTCCACATTGTTAGAAGTGGAAAGAAGCTCACCCTGGCAGGCTGAATGGAAGTCACAGGATCAGCTTGGACTTCCTCACAAAGCAACAAGACGCAAGATAGTGTGCTGTTGCAATGTTACATGTTGTTGATATGTATGCAATAAATGCTGTCAAAATCCCCCCAAAAAAGACAAAAGATAGTGTGCTGCAACTACAGCAAATTACAGTATGTTACTTACATTTCCAAGGTAAAATGGATAACATTGAGGTTATTTTATTGCATGATACAGGCAAGCATCTGTTGTACAGCAGCATTCAGAACCAGATAATGTAATGATTTAAGTTTATCTGTTTACTGATTATGTTGTAATACTAATTATAATAATCCAACATTTCCACATTTGCAAATGTTTGCAAAGGATCGGTTTTATCTTGCACTGGCCCGACAGCAGATCTGTATACATAATTATTTGTTATCATAATTAATTTCCACTATAAGATCCTTAATGTTGCAGTGAGTTCCTGTGGGAGCGGGAAGAAAAACATTGCCTTTCCTCCACTGTTTTAAACTAATGTGTTAAATGAAAAGCAAAACATGAAGTGTATTATAAGGGGAAGGTTTTGGTGAGCCCATCATTCTTACATAACAAACGGAACAATGAGACTTTGAAAGAAGACACTACCTATGCCTCTGCCAGCTGCATTTCCAAGGCATCAAAGACAACGTCTTTGATGCCACTATTTTATAGAATTTTACTTTAATTTACACTGGTTTTTATCATTTAAAGAAAGTCTTTGCAATTTTTGCATGGATACCAATAAATCACTAGATTTCTTACGATCCAACATCTGAGTGACTGGTACTCATGTCGCTTATCCTCTGCTGCTCCCCGGCCTCTTTTCCCCCTGTGTCAGCCGCATTAGGCTGGGACCCTGGTCCCATCTGAACCCCAGCCGCCTCTCTGGGTATGTAGTTCACCACGGTATTGATCAGGTTGTTGCGGAAGCTCTTGCTGAGGAAGTTGTAGAGAATGGGGTTGGCGATGCAATGGAAGAGGGTCAGGCAAACCATCACATCGTATGAGAAGTAGAGCACCTCCATCATATTACAACTCCAAACAAAGGGGTTAGGTGTTGGACTTAGGAATTCTATGAGTATCAGCATATTCACCAGGTGGTACGGCAGCCAGCACACCACAAACACCAGTGAGTAAACATGCACCAGCCACACTTCTCGCCGGCCCTGCACATCCGGAGCCGTGCGAACCGCGCGAACTATGAGGATGTTGAAGGTGATGATGATGGCCGTAGGGCCCAGGAACTGGAACACCAGCCAGAATAAGTCAATCACAACGAACCACTCTATGTGATTGTGCTCAGGTATCATGAAACAGCCCGGTTCGTCCCATTCCGTGATGGCCACATGAACGTTCTCCAACAGTGCCAGGAGGAAGGATAGCAGCCAAAGGCCTCCACAGAGCAACCAGCGGCGCCGGCCCACCACGGGAAAGCAGGTGGCAGATGAAGGCCTGGTCAGGGACAGGTAACGCTCCAGCGTCATGAAGGACAGGAAGAAGCAGCTGCTGTAGGAGCTGACCATATAGATGAGGTTGGTGACCTTGCAGAGGAAGTGGCCCCACAGCCACACATCGTCCATGGTAGCCTCCATCATGAAGAAGGGCAAAACCACGATCACCATGAGGTCTGAAAGACTCATGTTGATGATGCAGAAGAGCACCCCGTTGGCTGAGTGGCGCCGGCGCCAGTTGACCCAGACGACCACAGTGTTCTCCAACAGGCCCACCGTGAAGACGAACAGGTAGAGGAGGAAGAGTGCAATGCGCCGGCCGTCCGTGTTGAGGTGGAGGGTGCACTCAGAGACCCACCACGGCGTGTCGTTGTGGAAGGAGTGGTTACTGTGGTCTTCAAGCGACATGGTCTGGGGTTAAAAGCAGAGAGGACATTGTTTCAGACTCTGGCTCAATGCTGTTTTTTGGGGGTTCATCTGATTATTTTTTCAAATATGAGATAAGAAAAGCACAGCACAAAAGGAGGATTCGGGCAGACATGCTGGGCGAGGAAAATGTGATGTTATGTAGCTGATAATAGTAGTGCAGTAAGAGAAGGCATTTAGAACCAGAATGTGCAGAATGTACAAATCTATATGCCTCATTTGAACCTGGGTTATGTACAATTCCTTTTTGATCTATCAACAATCCAGATAAATATCCAATACATTTGTATGAAATATCCCCAATTTCCACAATGAAAATACACACATTCATGTTGTAATTACTTAGAAAAGTGAAACCACATCAACTGAATGTGAGGCAGCAAATTGGTCATATTACCTTGATATGTTGGTGTGTCTACTGGAAAGGATCAATGATGAAGAGGGAGGGTTCAATCTTGAGGCCTAATTGTCTCGGAGTGAGCAGCTTGGTGTCTGTATCAATCACAAGACAACTTTACAGTATATACCAGCTCTGCTGTCCTGGACTATCAGGCCTGAGCTTCTCCCCTCCCATCGCTATTAACACACATTTGTGCACGCACACACACACACACACACACACACACACACACACACACACACACACACACACACACACACACACACACACACACACACACACACACACACACACACACACACACACACACACACACACATACACACGCACTTATGCGATCTAACAGGACATCCTCAGTGGCTTGGGGGAGTGGTACAGAGCAGCAGGAAAGCCACACAAAACTAAATGTCTAGGTTTTGGGTCCTTGAAGGATCTAGTAGTGAATTACAATCTACTTTGTATTTTCACAGAATACGAGTCATGCCTGACCTCTATGGTTCTCAACCTTTTGTAGATCGTGGCCCACCCATCTGATCACTTAACATGGCAGTCAAATTGCTGCCGTGTTAAGTGGTCGGATAGGTGGGCCACGTGCATTCTCAGAGCATGTTACTTTAATCAATCAATTGATTGTGTGTGGATCAATTTCCTATTTATCTCAGTGAAAACAAATTAAAAATTTTACATTTGTTTTTATATGAGGGGGTCTGCAAAAGACACATGATGATGTGAATTCACACAACCGGGATGGTTTACCAGGCTAAGGGCAGGTGCTAGGGGCTAAGGTGGAGTCTGAAGAGGTGAGTCTTCAGATTACGCCGGAAGATAGAGAGTGAGTCTGTTTTCTGATTCGACCCTGTTTCTATCCAGTGCTTTTTCTCCTTCTCTTTCCTCTATCTCTATCCGTCCTCCCTTTTCTGAAAACTACAAATGATGGAGCCTACACAAAAAAGGAATTTCACCCACTTCTTTACACCCATAAACGTGATGTGACAATGAAGTTGACTCTGATTCTGATTTATCCCACCACATGCAGTCTTTTTGTATTCATGTTGTGCTGTAGAAATAATGTAACTGAAGTGCCCACCGACGACTTCACGCCTGTGATAAAAGAAAGTGTTCCCTCTCTCTGTATCCAATGATGTTATGATATATTTATTGACTGATTATCTATTATATTTATGTCTTTATGTTCATGTAATATCTTTAACTATTTGATTTTCAAAGTGTTTTAAAGTAAGAACTATGAACGTTAGCCTTCTTAACATCAATCAATGACTCAATCAATCAATCAATCTTATTTTCGTATTTTCAGTGATGAATTTGCAGTGTTCCATGGTATTCTGCACTATTCTCGCTTCCAGAGGTTTGTGGCCTTTGACCTCTCTAAGCCCAGGTATGGACAGATACCTGAACTCTTGTCATCTTTCTCCCTCTTCTTATCACCAAGTCCACATTGTTAGAAGTGGCCTGCTCACCCTGGCAGGCTGAAATGGAAGTCACAGGATCAGCTTGGACTTCCTCACAAAGCGAGATAGTGTACTGCAACTACAGCAAATTATGTGACTTACATTTCCTAGAAAAAATGTATAACATTGAGCCAGGTTATTTTATTGCATGATACAGCATGTGTTATACAGCAGCATTCAGAACCAGATAATGTGATGATTTAAGGTAAGTTTTATCTGCTTAGTGATTATGCGGTAAAAAAATAAGAATAATCCAACATTTCCATTACACTTCAATATTTCCAATTGGCTTAATGTCAAATGGAACATATATCTTGTACTGACCAAACAGCAGATCTGTTTACATAAATTCTTTGTTATCATAATTGATTTCCGTTATAAGACCCTGGGTGTTGCTATGAGTTCCTGTGGGAGCGAAAAAATCTGCAAAACATTTCCTTTTCTACACTGTTTTATACTGTGTTAAATTAAACCAAAATGTGAAACGGGATGGTGTTGATGAGCCCATCATTCTAACAATACAAACAGCACAATAAGTCTTTGAAAGAAGTCATTACCAAAGTCTAATGAGCGTATACTATATGCCTCCGCAAACTACATTTCCGAGGCATCAAAGACAAAGTGGCTGCAGATCACCACTGTTGTATAGAATTTTACTTTCATTTCCACTGGTCTTTATCATTTAGGCAATGTTTTGGTACTGTGCATATTTTGCATATATGTGACAGATGCCCATTCTATCAAGAACTGTCTTGGTCACAACACATAGATTCTGTTGTAAAGAAAATGGGCAGGTCATTAGCAGTGGTATTGGCATTGCAGAATTTTACACCTGATCTAATTAAACTGGTACTAAACACACTTGTTCTTTCACAGCTTGATTACTGCCAAAATAATATATAAATGAAGATTTAAGCAAACTCCAATTAGTGCAGAACAAGGCAGCAGGGCTTGCAACATCAACACCATGCACTTCCATTTAGAAGTTAAAGACAAAATGACTGCTGCACTGCTACTTTCAACATGGAATGTGTTGAACCCCATAATTTCAGCACAGTCAGCTGAAACACAATTTTAGAGTCATATACATATGCCTCCAGACAGGCAACACAAGGCCGGTTTTCACTTCCCAAGGTAAACACAAATTATTTGAAGCGCATAGTAGAATACAGAGAAATGGAAACAAGTAATCTCCTTGCCACTGTTAACGACCAAACTGACACAGAAATCACTATTCTACAAGCTAATAAAGAGACACCTGGGAAAATATTTGTTGTAGGATGTACTACACAGTACATATGAGATCTAACAGGACATCCTCGGTGACTTGGGGGAGTGGTACAGCAGCAGGAAAGCCAGCACAACTAAAGGTCTAGCTTTCGAAGGATCTAGTGAATTACAATCTGAAACAACATAACTGAAATACAGTGCTGTTTCCCCTAGTTGTATTTTCACAGAATGCTCATGCAAGTAGGCCTACTTGACATGATAAAGCCCTAAAAAACATTCTGCAGCTCATTGCTTCTGGAATGTCTTTGACATACTTGTATATCCCACAGAGCCAAGAGATATGTATGAACAACGGATATTTTTTTATTCACCCAGCAATTGCAAATTTCCTTAATGAATTTCCTCTAAGGATCAAGAAAAAGATGGTGTGTTTTTGTTGTATGTGTGGTTGTCACAGAGCTTACAACATTATGAAAACAGCCGTCACAAAGCAAATAGGACGATACCAGCAGGCCCCTTCTTCTGCAGAGCAGTAGTGAGTGACAGGCAGAGTGGATAAGTAGGAAGCCTGTAGCCTGGCATGGCCGGACTAAAACACTGACAGAGCAAATTATTTCATTCTGGCAGGTTTGTCTGGAAGCGTGCACATCAAGCCTCACTAGGGAAGCCGGGCATTTAAAGGGCAAGACCACTTTGGTAGAGGTTCGGGTTGTGTATTTACCTTGCCATGATGTAACTCCAAAGGTGGACAAGAAATGAAAAATAATTGCTCCAGTGATTAGAAATTGATCATTCAAAATATGCTCCTCCTTGACTTTGACATTGTACGGTGAAACAGCTCTCAAAGTCTCTTTAAATACAAATGGTAACTTCCTGTTGATTTTGCCATTTCTATTAGGAAGAAAACCTTCAAATAGTAAATCAATGGAGCAATTATTTTTGATTTCTTGTCCACCTTTGGAGTTACATCATGGCAAGGTAACTACACAACCCAAACCTCTACCAATGTGGTCTTTCCCTTTAACCTACGCACGCAACCACATCGATATATGACTTCTAGACAGATTCAGAAACGTGCTTTGAAAGTGTGTTGTATTAAAAAGATTCTGATTTCCAGAGTTCCTTTTCAGTTGTCAGACATTGCCGGGTTCATAAGGGATTTCTTTACCAATAACAAGCGGGAAAATGGGAATCTTCTTCCATGTTTCACCTAACGTTAAACCTAACGGGAAAGAAAACATGCGACTCACTGCACAATGGCTGACAGATAAAGCTGTGTGTTGCTTTTGGTGCAGTCTATCTTCACAGGCCACCACTGGAGTGACGGTAAGGTCATCATGACACAGGTCACTGTCAGAACATTTTGTGTTGGCTGCGATTCACCTCAGCTGCAGATTAATGGGATCTGTCCTGTTTCAGACTCTGTCCACTCCCTCTCTCCTCGTCCATCCTGCTTGATTTCCATTGTTTAAAGGCAGTCAATTCTTGCTTTTCCTAGAGCAGCAGGAAGGAATTGTCAGCAGAATTACACATTCTGGAAACATTTACACAAAACCAGTCCCTGAGCCCCTCCATGTTCTGTGGAAATTCCACGGACATACAAAATGAGTAGACAAACACATAAAGAGCTAGCCCTAAATGACCATTACAGATCTGTAACTCTGAGAGTGTACAAATGGAACCATATGGACCCTTATGGGTCCATTTGGTTCCATTTGTACACTCTCAGAGTTATGGGGGTCCTTGAAAATAAAACGTTTGAGAACCTCTCTCCTAGTGGACTCCACTGAAGAAAAATTGAGACTGACATTCAGTAATTGGGTCTTATGATCAAAATAAGAACATTATAATGGTGTGTAAACACGAAATCTATAGATTTTTTGTAAAAGTAATCTAGTCTACTTGTGCTGTGTCAGCACAAGCGAATGTATAATATCAACCACTTAAACACAGTAGCCTAAGCTGGGCTCTGTAGCCTATTTGGACCACTTTTTTTCCACCAAATCTCTTTGGTCTGCCCAAAAATGTGTCATTGTATGTCGAAATGTCTGATGAATTGAATACACAGGACTACCCCCCCCCCCATCACTGGTCGAAAGCCTGGTTTCTATTTACTGCTCAGTGCTCAGATCCGGCCTGTTCTACCAACTGTATCCGGTCATTTCGACGACAGGACGTTTCCGTATCCGTTCTAGACCGGATCTCATCCCGGTTTAGCCGCACCCAGCAGAGGGGCGGAGCTAACTCGAGAAGAATCGCCTTTGAAAACATAGCCAGGGAGGGCGGCCAGGGCCTTTTACCAAAAGAAACACTCTACATATTTATTACAACAAAGAGAGGGTAAGTAATATTATAACATCGTACTTTCCATGTCGGAATGTCATTGGTGTGCGCACATAAATGTACAAATGTATGTCCTGTGTCGCTCTTTGCAGCAGCAGTAGTAGTAGTACCAGTAATGCTAAATGCGTCGCCAGCAGGGTTGCCATGTCCGCTTATTGTAAGCGACTTTGGGCTTGTTTTTCTGTAATTTTGCTTGTAAATATTGGTTAGTTGTGGGTTGCGGTTTTTGGGGTTTGTTTCTAAAGTGCTGTTGGTTATTTTGGGCTTGCTGTGTAATGTTGATTAAACCATTGGTTCTCAAGCATTTTCATAGGACCTCCCAAATTAAACCACCCCATCTGAAAATATTTTATAGTTTATGCCCACCCCTTGAAAATAGCAGATCTACAAGTTCCCAACGCGCCACATCGCGCGAGCATCGGCCATTTTCAAATAGCCGATGCTTATATAGGTTTAAACTCAAAGTGCTCATGTAGCCATGTCGCTTTTTTGGGGGGGCTTGTTTTCATAGACCTGGGTGCTTGTTTCTTTCGCAAACCTGGCAACACTCGTGATCAATGGAGCCCGCAGAGGGGCGTGTGTGTGCGGCATAATGTTTTCACCTTATTTACAGTCATAAATACATTAACTGCAGATTCATAACCACGCAGAGACACTTTCATTGAAAGTAAAAACGGTCTGACTCGTGTGTATGTTTGTAGTTTAAGAAAGTGACGTTGGCCTAGTAGCCTCCTGGATGGTGCGTTCATAATCTCTCTGGGCTCGTAGGTTTAACAAACACAATGTTAAAGGCTTCTCAATTTCTTCCTAATAACTCACAGGGAGACTAAATGTTTTTATGTTTGTTTTGAAACTAAAAACGACAGGGTTGTTGAGTCGATAATAAACTCTTTGTTTTGACCGTGTGGACTGTCTGGATACCAGCGTTGCCAGGTTTTGTGAGAGAAATGAGCAACCAGAGGTCTATGAAAACGAGCCCAAAAAGAAGCGAGAACACATTACATTTGCTGTTTGAAAATAGCCGATCTACAAGCTCACAAGATCGTGTAGATTGGCTATTTAAAATTTGAAAAAATGAGGAATATTTTTGAAACACTTTAACAACACAAATCTTGTATGGGAGGGTCCCTGGCATAACGTATTTTGAGATGGGGGGTCCTCAGGCAAATGCATATTAATTCGGGGGTCCTTGACATGAAAATGTTCGAGAAACATTTGTTTAAACAACATTTAGGAAACGAGCCCAAAATAAGCAAGTACACTTGAGAAACGAGACCCCAAAAAACGCACCCCGCAACCACCAATATTTACAAGCAACTTAACAGAAAAACAAGCTCAAAGTCGCTTATAATAAGCGGACATGGCAACACTGGAGCCTGCCCCGTTTCATTTCACCAAAAGAACACAGAACGAAATTAGTCGAAATCTGCATTGAATGTCTATTTCAAGGGGTTTCAACAGGGGGTCCGAGACCTCTAGGCTAGGGGGTCCTCAGAGTTACTATAAGTAGCTCTACAAGCTTGCAGATCGGCTATTTTTTGGCAATGAGGTTTGGTGTAGGGTGGTTAAATGTCTGAAATGAACAAAAAACATGAATTTACACAGCACTGATGATAGTCAATGAAGCTATCTATGAAATTATGAAAAAGTTTAATCTGCAACACAATTGTAAACAATGTAGTGGAGGTCCCTGCTTCATCTCTCTCTCAGCTAAGGGGTCCTTGGCCTGAAAAACGTTGAAGACCCCTGGTCTATTCTGTTTTGACTCAGGAACTCCTGTAAGGTGGAGTGTTTTTTTTAATTATTGACTGTAACTCGCTTGTAATTACATAATGTATAGTTACAATGTCTCCTCTTAACCAGAAGTTACTTATAGCAGGCTTAGTATTTCAGTGTTGCTTTCTGGAACCTCCCCAAGGACCCCTGGGGGTCCCCGGACCCAACTTTGAGAACCACCGTCCTAATGTGTTCCAATTCAATCCTGGGTGTGGCCTAAAAAGTATAATGTAATTTGGAAAACTGGCCAGTAGCAGTTATAGAAGATGAACAGGGATGCTAGCTAGGGGATTCTTTTGGTTGGTCCAAGAGAGTGTGCTTATTATGCCATTGATTCTCTCGACCTTTTTATTTTCAAGGACCCCCAGTTTGATATGCATTTGTTCATGTGCCCCCATTTTATACTGTGTTTGTCTGTGGGTCCCCCACTCCGTTTATATTCTGAACTTGTATATTTATGAAGAAGTACGGGCATTAAACATGGAATTCCAGTGGATATTTTGGGGAAGTGTCCAAGTCTGTCTGAGGTTCACAAATATCTGAATCGATAAAATGACATCTATGACCGTCTTAGTCCAAGGCTTGGTGCACAACTGCACGCTCCCACTATGAGAAGCAGTTCTTTGCTTTTGCATTCGCTGCATATTGAACACAGTCTCTGAGTCTGGTCGTTTGCTGTTGATTTTAGGTCTGTACTAACTGGACAGTACAGACCCCCCCCCCCCCCCCCCCCCCACTGTATGTAAGGGTTAGTGTGACTGAAAACCCAGCCGGCCTGTGTTTATGTGTGCGTTTTCTTGGCTAGTAACTCCTCCCTGGATTTCATTATTCTGGCAGAATGCGAGGAACACTAAAGGACATAGTTAGCTCGGGCCATCTGACTCTTACACACACACACACACACACACACACACACACACACACACACACACACACACACACACACACACACACAAACACATTACGTAGGTCTGTTTGTTTTACTCCTACTCCACACACCCACACCCCTGACCGCAGTGCAGATGGAAATGTGTTCCTCATTTCAAGTCCCATTTGTCTTGCTCATTTCGTATTTCTCTCTTGTTGATCCCCTCCTCCCTTTTATCTGGCCTGTGGGATTTCACGTTTAACAGCTGGCGAGATTCAGAGACTGTTCGTTAGCCTTGAAAACGGTCTTTCCTGAACTTTTATACACACCGTGGAGGGCAAGAGAGGGGTATGTGGTTTTCTCATTCTCAACGTGACTGGTGTCTACATTTAGCATGCACTTGTGCTGCAGAACATGTGTGCAAATGACAAGAAATGTGACACTCAAGACATTTTTCAACATTGGCGACTTGGATTCTATATAGCTGTTTGCACACACAGGCACATACGTGTGCAAAGATATTAGGCTGGGTGCACTGTACAGTCACAGTGTACACTACAGTGTACAGGGAGGGGTTTGTTGTTTCAGACAGTGATCTACCACTGCTTTCTCACACATGACATGGGACAGTCAGATAAAGCTAGGGGGCCATGCGCCCCTCATGTACTAGACTAGAGGCTACTGTCCCCACACTAACGTAACACCTCTTCATGACTGTGTTCAGTGGCTAATAATGCCTGCACCATGTGGATAGAGCAGGCTTCGTGGGAAACACTTATGGGAAAGGTCACTTCTTGGACTTATAGCAAGAGCAAGAATATTTTTTTCACCTTTGCTTAGCTTTATACTTTACTTTTTTAGTTTGCTTTAAGTTTTGAATGAACGCCCGTCGGATAGGGCTGAAATCCTGCCCAAGTAAGGAGTCACATTAAGTCCAAGAACCACATGGGAACCACACGGTTATTATATCCTGTCATGTTTTATATCAACGAATTGACACAGAATTACATTATTTTGGAATCACTAACATTAATCCAATTAACCGCTCCAGCCCTATTGGACTTTACGGTCCATTTATGCTATTTGAAGACATACATTGGAACATAGGATGACTTTTAAATAAATGTATTGTGTGTTTAGGCTATATATTCAATTCAAAGTTATCTATAGATATCACAAGTACACCAGTGAGCCTAGAAATAAATATTTGGACACGGAAAATCCCACATAATAATGGACTGTCCCTCCCCCTTACGTGCAAAGTTAAAGTGGCGAGCAACTGAAAAGTTTTATTTGATAGTCAATTATGTTTGATATGTTATGAAAGTTTATTTGTATCACATTTCAATAAGAAGGCAATTCATTGTGTTTTGCACAAAACGGTATGCAAGAGTAGCAGATAACATGTTGCCATGAATGGCATTGCATCATATTGTGATGCATTCCATTTATGCCTACTAAAACTGGTTTGTCATTCATATGTGTACTGAGCCACATCACTAGTTGCTAAGATTCACAATTTAAGTGCATAATGAAAGATGTCTACTGGGAAGTAACCTAGGGGATAATATTAAGGTCTGTAATTGTATCCAATTTGGCAGAATGAAACATCATCTCCCAAAGCAAGTCAAGGTCAATTTACCTGGATATGACGACAGCATACAGACCTTGGCAGTAGTGGCTCATTATTTAATTTAGCTGTTGTTTAAATGCAGTATACATTAGTCACAACTTAAGTGAATAGAAAAGCTAAAACAGAGAAAATATACACATTCAGGATTTTGTTGTTTTTTTGGTCATAGCTTAGTGCTTAGTGCATAAATACAGCATATGTAGTGCAATACATTTCAACCAGCAGCACAACCAAGCAACTTAGATGCTATCTGCATCTAAGTTGCCTGCGGCTAATAACAGAAGTACAGTACACAGCATTCCTCTTTTTACTAATGTTTTTCCAATAAATAACAGTAGCATTTATTTTGACTGTTAAATGTGTTCATATTTTGTAGGAATTTCTGCCAATGGCGAGTCCAGATCCTTAAGTAATGCACCTGCAAAGTCAGTGAAACCGATCCAATTTATGCAAGATATACTTGACTTTACAAGTGGCTGTGAGACGGTGAAGTTGCATCACCAAAGCAGTTGCAAAGCTTGCACCAAACCTATTGTCGGCACAAACGGCAATGTCTTGAAATATTTTTATTTCAGAGATGTAACATTGCAGGAACAAGCGTCTTAGATTTGAAAATAGCATATTTTGGGTGTTTTAGATCGACAGCGGCGTGTTGAACACATAGCAGGATATTATGAAGATCATCAGCTCTCTAATGTGAACCATTTACATTACATTTTAGTCTGAAATGGTTAACACACATTTCTGGATCACTGCCACTGTCTGTTCAACAATTCATCCGGTTGGACAGAAATTAAAGCATAGCTTCTAATTTGTCATAGTTGTTTTGGTACAGTAGCTGGCTTATGTGTTGTGTGAATATTTATGCCATGTCGTACTATACTCCTACCTCCACACAACTTGATTAACAGGTCTATCGTTGAATGAAGATGCAAAGCATGCTGCAAGCTACAGATTAGCTCAAATACTGACTGTCCTGTAGATAGGCTATTTTTGACAAAAGAAATTGGACATTTCATTGAAAATTGTTTAAATCTTTTGCCTGTAATGACATGAATAGAAAGTTATACAATGATTGGCTGATGCATGCAACTGAACCTCTTCAGCACTGGTACTCTCCCCAGAGATGCTCATAGGCCTGCGTCCTGCGTCTCTGACGCACCATATTGAAAAAGGACGCATTCACGGCACCCTCGTTGCGTCCATGGGACGCACTACAATTTAGCGGAAATTACCGCGGATTTGAAGGCCATCCGTGGATTTCAAAGCCGTCCGCGGATTACAAGGCATAGTGCAGGAAACAAGAAAAATCTCGGTAAAACACCGCCGTATGGAGAAGTATTCTCACTCTGTCTCAGGGCATTGCGAGCTGCTGCTAGAGGGAGAGAGTGAAAGTGCTGCGCAATTTACAGCCCAACTTCAAAGCAAGTTAACGATGGCGCGTTGACCCCAATTTGACCACTAGGCAATCAACACTGAACAGCACTAATTAATGGCAGCTGTGATTCTTGTGTCTTTCCGTGTAGCCAGATATCAAATAATTCCCTGTAGAGCAGGGATCTTCAGTGTTTTCAGGCCAAGGACCCCCTAGTTGAGAGAGAGATGAAGCAGGGACCCCCTCTATATTGTATAAAATTGTGTTTCAGATAAACTTTTGCTGCTCTTTTTTCCCTTTACACACCTATAACTCCAAAAATAGCCGATCTACAAGCTCACAAGTGTGAGCTTGTAGATCTGCTATTTTTGGCTAAAGTTCTCCTCAGAAAAGGGATACTAGGATTCAAGTGGTTAATGTAAAAAAAAAAATCAAGTACTACAAGTACTAGTTGTCGGATTTGGAATTGTGTACTTTTCTTTCAGATACATGTTCTACATGAATATAACCATATAGACCAATTATTTGTTTACTAACATTGAGCCTGGACGCACAGGTGATTGTTTCACGCAATCAATTCCCAACCTGTTTCGGGGTGCACTGGTTTCAGCACACCCCAACCCCCTCTTGTGTGTGTTGGCTAGTGAGACGCGTCCTAACGAGACCTGATATAATGGGTTTCGTTGCGCGCATACTGGCTGCACGCAGCCAGTATGACGTCGTCTGTTAAGGGGTCTATAAGATGAAACACGAGTTAAACGCTGTGCATTTTTGTGGGACCCATAAAATGTCCCTGGGACCCATCTAAAAGACCACCCTTGCATCCCAGGACCCATTGCATTGAAAACCTAGCAACATCACTGATTTGGCAATCCTTTTTTGTGTTATTGTGAGGAACACAGGGACTTCATCATGTGGGCTAATCGCCATGACAACCACAAGGCCATCTAATGCCCAAAGCAGTACATTTTGCTGAGCAAAATAACAAAACAGTTGTGCATTCCTCTGGACACACACACACACACACACACACACACACACACACACACACACACACACACACACACACACACACACACACACACACACACACACACACACACACACACACACACACACACACACACACACCCCAGCAACAGCGGTTCCTCAAACCTTTTTAATTTCATGGACCCCCATAACTTGTGTTCAAATGGCAAGGGTCCATTTGGTTCCATGTTTTAACACTGACTCTCAGAGTTAAGGAACCCTGAGGGTCCCTGGGCCCCATGTTGAGAACCACTGCCTTGGTAGATAGACAGATATATAGACAGACAGACCTTTATTGAGCCTGAGGGAAATTCAGTTGTCATGGCAGCGCCGCAGTAAGGATGAAACAAAGATGCACGTAAAAAGGGTAGAGAGTACAGAGTAACACTAGTAACAAAAAGATAACAAGATAATATAAAAGACCGTATGCAGATGACTTAACACCCGACCTGGCCCTCTAGGTCTGGACCGTTTTGGTGTACATGGAGTACCGAAGTCCCGCCGTCACTACCTGGGTCACAGAAGTATTCTATATAGATACAGCAGACTTGAAGACCTAGCAGGGACTGACCTGGCCGCCTACACTAGGCCTAACCAAACCCAAATTCATATAATGTACAATCTCACGGACAGTAAAAGGGCACATCGTAGTTATGTATGTACAGTAAGTCAGTGTATTTCCAGTTAATGGACAGAATGTGATTCTGTGCAGATAGTAGGAATACCGTATATGTACAGATAATTAACAGTAAAGTGAATCGGCGATGCAACCCAGCATTGTGCTCCGATTCTTGATTGATTGCCTCACTAGGACATGCGGGAACTGCTAGGAAGCACACAGGCCTACAAGAGGAGTTATAGAAAAGATCAGTGAGAGTTTGGGGTAGGGTGCCCTTTTCTCTCTCCCCATAATGAACTTTTTTTTTTTAGCATACACTTGACTGGCATATTTTTGGACGAAACTAAATGGGTCCATTTTTTCAGTAGCGCTGTTTCAGCTTTAGTCAAGTAGAAAAGAACTCAAGTACAGCTTCCGTCTCAACAGAGGCAGAATGCGTACAATAAGATTTCTCAGCAGCCACGGACAAGAGAGAAATTAATGCGAGGCTGATCTTGGTATTACTCCACCCCTCTATGTACCACTTATTTCTCCCTCTTTCCTTCTCTCTCCATTTTTTCATCATTGCCTCATAACAGCCCCTCCCATAAGGTCATGCTGGAGAATGCAAACAGTTGTGAAGTTTTTGGACTGTGTAACAGAAATTGAAAAAGTCTGTTAACTAAGGCACTACTTTTCCAAACATTTTTAAACATTGTTTAAATGGCAGATCTAATGCATCGCTATGCAACACATGTCAGGTGTGAGCTTGTAAATCTGCCATTTTCACTATCCACCATGGCTTAAGTGGTTGCAGGCTGCACACTCTGTAACATAGATCAAACAAACAATGGCTGTCCTGTACGATACCCTGGCCTGCGGGTGATGTGGAGATGGAAGTGCTATTAGACAGAGGTCAGGAAACATGACAGCACAACATCGATTGGTTTGGTTAGGTCTACCTATGATGTTTTCTCATTAGTTTGTATCAAGAAAGCAAGTGCTAGTGTGGGCAGAAAACCATTGTGTTTTGTTTTATAATGTTGGAGACACTGAGTCACGGCCAGTCTGTCAAGCTGCCTCAGTGCCTCACTAGTAACTACCACACTGGTGTTCGTATGCAATTCTGTACTGTTGATCTTTCATATTCCAATTTTAGTCTTATCATATTCACAACTGTCATATTAAATAACATACTACCTATAAAATACACGCTATTTTAGCCTTTCCTTTGTACTTTTTTTTATTTTAAAATATTGTGTAGCAGTTAACTTTAACTTTGGCACATCATTCTGGAGTACACTGACCCCTGTTCTGTTGTCTTGATGAGTGGCACACACCGTTCTCTGTGGTAAAGGAATGGAGGGTTTGAAACTCGCTTGGGATTGAGAGAATGTTCTTCTTTCCTAGCTTTTGTTTGCCTGTCTTGAGTAACACCTGTAACACTGTGATTAGAGGAGAGCAGTCTCTCAAGCCAGACCACTATTCCACACAATCTTCAAATGCTACATAGTCTGAAACTACGCCCCCCCCCTGAACGCCATGAGAGGAAGCTGTCATCCGTTTGCAGGATGTCCGCACTAGTATTAAATTATGAAAAATGTTATTAAGTTCATTTTAAAAAATACTCAAATTTGCATCCTTTGGTTTTGTTTGGTTGGAAAGGTTTATGGAAATGTTTATTACCGTAATCCTTACAGGGGTTCTCACTAAGGTCACAGAGGCACTTGCCTGTCGGGCAAGTACAGGTGATGTTCTACTTGCCCAAAGTTAATGCCCACTTGCCCGAAAAGTAAATCCATCCATTATAAAATGATTAACATTAATCTTAATCGTAGGTTAAAATTACGCTTGTGGAACAAATTAATGTTAAATCCAATCGATAACTGCCGAGTGGCGACAGTCACTTTGAAAAAACAGAATCAGTGCAACTGCTAGTTGTAAAAAAAAGCATTGTTCTTCATGAATAGCCGACAATATTTAATGAAGACGGTATGCACTTGCCCGTCGGGCAAACCTGAAAGAAAACTCCACTTACCCGAACGTTTTATTAACTTGCCACGGGCAGTCGGGCAACCGTTAGTGTCAACCCCTGTCCTTATCAAACCCACCTCATAGTATGCAGGCCTATGCCACATGGTCAGCTGTTGGTCAATGACCATGTCTTTCCTAAACTCCCTGTTAGTTTGTTAGTGAGAGCCTTGTAAAGCTGCACATCACAATGATCACATGCAATGTGATGTGCGCCAACGGCTGTTGTTACATAAGTACATCTGAAGTATATCCCAGTTTCCATGGTGATGTATTTGGCTTCCGTAGAGAGTTGTGTCTGAGAAGGATCAAGGATAACGGTGGCCTTGCAGCTACATTCACGAAGAGAGATGAGAGATCAGTGCCTGACATTTCTTTATTACCCACTAGTGATAAACATGTTACATTAGGCTAATTATGGTGGTTACTTATGCCACAATATGACAATGGAGTAGAGTGGTGTGACTGGAATGGTTTCTTCTATATGGGCTGCCAGCTGGGCTGAATTATCCTGAGGAAGCCAGTAGAGTAGCAGAAAATGTGTATACCTAAACAAAAGGTCTGAGAGGACAGAGGAAGAGAAACGTGTCTTGGTTATCCTTTGTTATAAGCGTTATTCTGTAGATTAATCTAACTATATAAATGGCGACCGACTTCCGCACCCTCGGTGTCCACACCCCACAGCTCTGTTATCGAATAAACAACGCACCGCCAGACCACATGTCGCCAACTGACTCGCCACGGCGGCCGCGCTGAATTTACGCCTCGCGTAGGGGACATCTCACTGTTCACTACACCTTTTCCACCGCGCAACATAATTAATTCTACTCACCAAATGTCGGACAAAACGGAAGGGGAGGCAGCTTCGTACCGTTTACCGTGCGCACGACCTCATCACCACAACAGCAGGCAGCCGCTGCGGGGGTTTTTCCCTTTTTTTCCAAACTTTTTTTTTGGTCACCATTTTCTCCAGGCACCATTTCTGGTGTAACGTCGGGTGTTTCTTTTCACCAGCCAATCACCTTTCACGTTGCCACGTCCGTTGCCACGTCGCGCTGACGTACGCTAAACAAGCGCTGCCGTGCGCACAATGCAAACGAGCCCAAAGGCGCGCAAAAATAAGCCGACCATTGCTTAGACACAAAGTCAGACCTGGCAACGCAGCCTACGCCAATCATGTGTGAGAGATCTACAAGCTATGGGGCAGAGACGCCACCGTATCTTAGCAACAACTACAGCGCTCACTCTCATTGGTCGTGTCACGCTAAGAGCAGTCTCCAGACAATGGCATCGCAGACAGCTTGCTGTTACTGCTGTAGCCATCACAGGCAGTTGCAGCACGACGGACAGGGCGCTGTGATAGCTGCCATGTCGCTAACGCTAACCTGGTTGTCATGCCTGCAGCGGCTGTGCAATCACTTTGTCAACAATGCACGTTCGTGTGGTGAATGTCTATATTGCTGCTCAGTTCGTCCATTGTAGATGGTGTATGTTTGTGTGTGTCTTCTGGAGATCTATGTAGCTCCACAGCAACTACAGTAACTAACGTAATGGCAGGACCGCCCCGTGCAACGCATGTTAGCCTGCATTATGGTCATGTAGTAATTTCAGATAATTTCGCTCCGATTACAGCAGTGTTTATCAACCCTTTCACGCCGCCCCCCCCCCCCCCCCCCCCCCCCCAAATACACGTACTTGATCTGGGACCCCCCCATTCTGTTTGACTCCGTTCCACAAGTAAATATTGTGAAAATAGCCGATCTACAAGCTCCAAACGCCTCACGTTGAGAGGCTTTGTAAGCTTGGAGATCGGCTATTTTCTACATGATTGCCTCTTTCTTACATTCTTTGCCAATGTGGCCCATGTTTTCATAGCATAGTTTATTGACTACTTCTGTTGCAGAAATGGCCATTTCCTTTACTTTCGGTTTTTTATTGTCTCCGCCAGGCCGAAAGGCATGGCGCAAGACTATGTTTCACCCCCTGTCCGTCCGTCTGTGATAGCTAATCTCTCACATCGTTGACTTGATCGCAGCAAAATAACAGCCCGATGTGGAGAGTCAGTGAGAGCTGGATAAACGACGTAAAATGTGTCAAAAGGACTCTGTACGGCTGTCGATAAATGAACACATGACGTCGGTGGGAGAGGAGATATTGTGTCTTTTGGACAAACAGCAGCGTGGTGCTGATGTTTGTTGTGTGAAGCAGCTTAATGTCAGAGTGTTTGTGTTGGAGCGCCTCAGTGCGGCTGCAGAGTTCATGTGCAACCTCTTCCAGAGAGACACAGAGACACTAGAAACTCTGCTGGGGAAAAAAAACACTGCTGGGCATTGACTTTCCTATGGACATTGATCTACACACTGCAGGTATATCTGCTACACACACAACATCAAACTACACACTGCAGGTATGATGCAGCGTTTGCATTACAGCCAGCATGCCAGCGTAGTTCCCATATGGTTTCAAGGTGGGCTAAACCATATGGACCCCATGCCAGCAATGTCAGCGCCATCCACTTCAGTCCCAACTGCGATGCCCATGCAGGCTATAAGTAGCTTCTACCTGGCCCTTAGGTGGGCCCCAACTAGCCATGTTTATGTGGGACCAAGGCGGGTCCTAACTGGGTTTGCCCATGCAGGCTTTAACTGGGTTCTACCTGGGCCCTAGGTGTACCCTAACCAACCACAGTGCAGTGCCCATCGCTCCAATTGTTGTGACGTCAGGGCTCTCAATACTGCACATTGGTGGAGGAGGAGGGGCCGCAGGGCGACCGCACACATCGCTGAACCAATGGTAGCCCACGGATGTTTCCTCTGTGGATTTACAATCTGCCCCTCTATGCCACATATCATCCGCACTACAGGGTCTTCACTGACCGAGCCACGGCCCCACTGACCCTCATGACGCTACGCCACTTAAACGTGCGGCAGCATGCGCTGGGTTGCCAGGTTTGCACAGCCTGCGCCAGAAACAAGCAACCACCTTCATGAAAAAAAAAAAAAAACCGAAATGGTCCGCAATGTTCCAGGGGTGTCCCCGCGCGTCCCAACACTCCACAGGGGGTCAGTGGACCATCAGGGGGTCCGCGGACCCCCTGTGGACCCCCTGAAACATAACAAATATTATTTCTTCAAATTTTTTCCTTTTTCTAAAAAACTTTTCCACAGTTTCACTCCGGCGATTTGGGTCCCCCAATATACACACGGCCACGCTGGGCCCCGTGCGCGGCTGGGGTTGAGGGGGGCGTAGCCCCCCGAAACTCTAGTATTTAATACACAACATGGTGTCAAGTTGATAATGCTGGGACACGGCAACAGACCTGCTGGGCTGAAGAGGCATTTAGAAGACATTAGCACTAATCTGTATGGCACAGTCTCTTCTTTTCTCATTCAGACTCACTCACTCATGTAATCCTTGATTATTAGATATTGCTGTGGCAGTGAGTGAAGTGTAGTATTGGAATAGGCTCAACCAAGGCAGCCTGAAGGCAGACATATAGGATCATGTTACACAGTTAGTTTAGTTATTTCCTGCACTGCTCTATAGCTGAGAGACTGATGAATTGTGGGTAAGCCGTGGTGGGGACGAAAGCAACCTAAGATTTAGTTTAAACCCTTTCACTGTGGATGCTTTCAACTCCCAGATAATTTTTAGACCAAGAAAAGTTCACTTATGATGAATGCACTTTGGCTGGTTGTACTTAAACACAGTACAATTACAGGTGATGAATGTGTCCGGCTGAGTTAGGTATTTTGGTTTACAGTTTTCACTTGCTAGGCAAGATGACTTCTGTATTATACGAAGAAAACGTTATTGGTTGATTCAGCGAGGAAGGAATGTTGTATATTGTCATCATGATGGTTGCCAGGAACCAGCCCTTGATTTGTTTAGTTAATATGTGTATAGTTTTCATAAGTAAAACGAGTCTACTCTATTCATGGTGATTTAGTTTGCAACCATGACATTCAGGTAACAAAGCAGGATGGGGTTCTAATCTCCTGTTAACTGTAACACAAAAACACATGTTGGTGAACTTAAATACTTTTCACCGTTCAGAGAATCATTTGCAGTCAATCAGGATATATAGGCTAGTCATATTAATAACAGGCCAGGCATTAGAGCTTTCTCTCACTAATGATGACTATGAGCCTATTTGGCACTGGACTGGTGTCTTTATTCTTGTGTCAATAACTGATTTGAATCCTAATCACCCCAGTGAGATGGAACAACAGTGGCTTCCATCCTGAATTCTCTGGAAGAGGAGGCAGTCTGGTTTCCCCAAATGTTCATTTCTCTTTGAGATTTAAGATGGAAAGGATGATTAGAGGGACACTGCAGAGGGTGGACTCCCAGGAGAAATATCTGAATTATATCTCTACTTTGGGGACAATCCTGAATTTGTTCAGACGAGGAAGGCGTAAGACTCTCTACATTTTTTATAATTGTGCTTGTCTCTCCATACTGTAGCAGTTGGGTTTAGTTTCATTTAGGCAATATATTTGGCAATCAGCTACTGATGATTATTGACTATGTGAACATATATGTGTTTTTCCAAAAGCCTTCTGTAAGATATACATTGATAGAAATCATTGCCTTATTCAGGGCTCTGTTACCTTTTAGTTACTCGATGGGTCTCTCTTAAAGCTACCTTGATTGTTCTTACTATTTGTGCTCCGATCAGGATTTTTGGGGCCGATACCGATCACCAATACTAGGGTTGTCCGATATTGGCTTTTTTACCGATAACCGATATACCGATATTGTCCAACTCTTAATTACCGATACCGATATCAACCGATACCGATATATGCAGGGATTATTGTGATTAGGGTAAGCTCAAATTTCATATCACACACACCATATACAGTATGAACTCCTGTAACTTATTTATAAAGCAAAAAAAAAAAAATCGGACATCCCTAACCAATACTTTTCCTCAGGGTCGCCAATACCAAAAAGAAGAAAGAAAGTTTACACTGGCTGTACCCACATTATTGTACCCATATTATGACACCTTTTTTGCATAGTAGTTTGATTAAGTGATTAAGCCCATTATGAAACATTAATTAAACTCTTGAATAGGCCCTCCATATTATTCAGTAATATATATCAACTATAAGATGTAATATACAAATCAGACACATGCAAAGTTTAACATTTTGAATTCGGTAACCACTCTCTTCATAAAGAAATCATAAAATAGCAGATTTTTTTTGTTTATCAATCAAAACCGTACCAGTTCTTACCAGTGACAAAAGTGATATTTCCATTCATTGAATTGTTGGCTAAGCTTACGTGTGAAAAAAATGAAAGAAAGTTCAGGTTTTGAAATAGCCAAGCACAGAGTTGCAACATAAATTGAGACATATTTGACCGGACAATAAGATTTTATGTGAAGTATGTTATTTTGAGGTTGCCGGAAAAGTTACAAATGCTGAGAGAGAGAGAGATACAAACTCAACGGGGAGGGTTGTTTTTCTGTCCTCTGCTGTGATTCTGGATGCTTTGCGTTTGGTCAGTAGTTGTCATGGTGTCACTGTGTGGAAACTTGGCTGTCTGGCTGAGCTCTCATATTGATGTAGAATAATGTACAGTTGTGTTTATCAAAGACCACATACTGTACACATAATGGACTGAATTTATATAGCATATATAGCGGCTTTCTAGTCTTTCCGACCCCTTGAAGCGCTTTCGTGTAGGTGTTGTCTGTACTATGCTTTGTGAGCTTGTAGATCGACAGAAAACATTTGGATATGTATTTCATGTATTGGAAACCATTTATTTTGTTCTCTCACTCTAGCCTTTCAGTTGTTATCTTCATATATTGCTTTGAAATGGGTTTCATGAACGTCATGTGTGTTGAGAGGTCTTTCTCATCTTATGTTGGGTAGAGTATGGATTATGGGCTGACCGTAGTCATTTGTAAATATCAACTTGTCTTCAACAAGTGTAAGCAATAAATTGTATCTATCTTCACACTGTGGCTAATCGAGGACACGTTTTGATGAGTTGTTGACTTGTTGTCTGTGCAGGGAGGTGGTGTTTGGCCTGCTTCTGCAAAGCGACGACCGCGGATCATTTTCCATAGGGTTTTTATTTTCCCCCCCACCTTGTCTGGCCTTGACAGTTGAGCGACTGTGATTGCAGGCTCTCTGGCCGAGCTACAGGAAACACTGAGGAAATCAATGCAAAGCACTCTGCTGGGGAAGGACAGCAGCCAGTCACATGATGAGATGGGAAGCAGAGGAGAGGGCTGGTCTGTGTGATTGACTGTCAGGGCAGCCAGCACATGGCGATGCCTAATTTCCTGTTTTTGCATCCATTTACATTTATATGAAATCTTATCTCCTCGTTACCGGCAGATCAGAGTCACTCCCTTCACTGATTTTTCATTGTTTTGTGTGTGTGTGTGTGTGTGTGTGTGTGTGTGTGTGTGTGTGTGTGTGTGTGTGTGTGTGTGTGTGTGTGTGTGAGTGACATGCAAACTACAGACAGTGAAACTATGTGATGTCGATTCCCAAGCCCGGAGCATGCTTATTAACAAACAATATTATGTTAATAATCATGTTGATATATTGCGAATTAGTAATTACTGATACACTACAAGATGGATTTAGTGCAGACAGGTAACTAAACGTGACGTTGTTAGCATCGTGCTGTGGTAGGCTACTTCTGACTTGCCAGCACGTCTCATAATGTCATGTATTGGTTCAGTCGGTCCACATAAGATCAAGCCGTCAACCCGTCGCAAGGCGACGCGTTGTAAGTTTGTTTTCTGTGAAAGTTCTCCCCAGAATACGGATGCTGGGGTATGTGGGGTTTAAGTTTAACCCATCAAAACCTCGAAGCAGCTGTCATCTTAGATTTTAGCGTTGGCTATTCAAAAATAGCAGACATACAAGCTCACAGCGCGTCACTTCGTGCTTGTACATTTGCTATTTTTGTAATTATTTGGAAAATGTTGAACAATTTTGAATTGCGAAAAGGTTTGAGAACTGCTGATTTTAGAAGGCATTTGTAGAATCGGCCTCAGGTTTTAATGGGTTAAATACCATACCATATGTTTAATTTCTTTCATGGATGCTTCCTGAATGCCGTTGCCAATCGTGTGTCTATGGACAGATTACATTGCGTATTATGAACCGCCCCATCTGTGTGTACTCTTCATTCTGCGTAGGAGGCCAACCCACGATGAACGGTGAGTCAGGTGCCGAGGTGGTGACGGCGCCCCCTCCTACCACGGCCCCCCACAAGGAGCGCTACTTCGACAGGGTGGACGAGAGCAGCCCGGAGTACCAGAGGGAGAGGAACATGGCCCCTGACCTGCGGCAGGACTTCAACATGATGGAGCAGAGGAAGAGAGTGTCCATGATACTGCAGAGCCCGGTTAGTGGGAGAGAGAAAACACACTCACACACACACACACACACACACACACACACACACACACACACACACACACACACACACACACAAAACAGAATTATTTTGTTGTTGTCGGGCAGAAACCTCTTATCTCCATATTTAAACTTTTTAATGTTTTTTCGCACAAGAGTGTCACACAAAAGTAGTGAAAAAACGCTTGACAAAGCGTCTTTTTAAAATATTTGTTTTTTAAATAATAATAATAAAAAAGGAGCGGTTTCGGACGTACAAGGTTTCCACCCGAGGGCAACGATTTGCATTGTAATGCGCTGGCCGTGTGTACCGTGAATCCGCTGTTGATGAATTCCACTGTTGTGAGCAGTGCTTGATAACGTTTTTCACATCACCGTGGCAACCGTTTCTGCCATGTGAATGGATTCTTTGAGCCTAAATGGCATCTAACTTTCCCAAAACTTTCCCAGTAGCACATGATGCTACAACAGTTCATACTAAGTTTATCACCAGTCAGTCTGTCTGTCTACAATGAATGCACAGTGTACGTAATAACCTCTTTGTATGTATGAAAGACACTGATGAGTCAACATCTATTGGATCATTCTGTGTTTATATAAAAGGTGTGTGTGTGAGAGAGAGAGAGAGTAAAGCCTGATTTATACCCTGTCGTCGTACGATGGTGCCGCTCGTCAGAAATAGCCGATCTACAAGACACGTCGGGGATGCAATGCATTCTGAGCTTGTAGAACGGCTATTTTTGGTGAGCGACACTGTTGTACGAAGGAGTATGAATTAAGCATGAGAATACATTTGTAATGACAGGATACAGTACTTAGTGGTCTTGATGAGTCTCATCTTGTCCTAAAACTGCCACTATGCATTTTGTGTGTGTGTGTGTGTGTGTGTGTGTGTGTGCCTCCTGTGTCATTGTGTTTGTGTCACTGTGGCCTGTGCTCCCAGGCATTCTGTGATGAGCTGGAGACAATGATCCAGGACCAGCTGAAGAAAGGGAAGACGCCCACCAGCCTGCTGGCCCTGCAGCAGATCGCTGACTTCATGACCACCAGCATCCCGTCCATGTACCCTGCTGCACCGCAGGGGGGCATGGCCGCGCTCAATATGAGTAAGTACACAGAGTTTATGTCCGTGTTCAACATGACATGAGTAAGTGATGGGGCGGCCGTAGATCATCGCGTCTCTACCCACTCAGGCCGTCTGGGGAATCACAAGGTCGCAAGTTCGACCCTCGGCTCACCCAGTTTATGTGTTGAGCTGTCCCTGAGCAAGACTCTTAACCCCTAGCAGCCCCTTTCCCTGTCGGTGAGGTATTTGTTGGGATAGGTTATGACCTGATGACATCCTTTCTGTTGCATCCGAAAGTCCTAGAATTGTGTTAGGCTTTAGTCTGTAAAAATGTCAACCCTTTCCTCTTTTCCTCGTGTTGTAAGTGATTTGAAAGTGCTCTGAGATTGCCGATTTGAAAGGCATCCATCTAAATGCAGTTGCTTTACCATATCGGCAAGGACAGGTTATACTGTTGTTATTTTTTGATGAACAACAACAACATTTTGTAATTATTACTCCCCACCCCCTAGGTTTGGGCATGGTGACCCCAGTGAATGATCTGCGTGGCTCGGACTCAATCTCCTATGACAAGGGCGAGAAGCTGCTGCGATGCAAGCTGGCTGCTTTCTACCGCCTCACAGACTTATTTGGCTGGTCCCAGCTCATCTACAACCACCTCACAGTAAGACATGTTATCACCAACATACATCTACAAGTTACAACCACCTCACAGTAAGCCATGTTATCACGAACATACATCTACAACCACCACCCAGTAAGTCATGTTGTACAGTCAACAGCTAACAGAATACGATTCCTGATATTACTGTGGGTTATCTTTTCACAGTGCTTTATAGGTAGTATTAGCGGTGAAAGCCTATTACTCAGACTGTGTAGATCCTTTTGCCAATGTTCTCCTTCTTTGTTCTGTAGGTGAGGGTGAACTCAGACCAGGAGCGCTTTCTGATTGTTCCTTTCGGGCTCCTATACAGTGAAGTCACTGCCTCTAGTCTGGTGAGTATCTTTACGTACCTAATTCCATCATGGGCCTTTTTCCATTCTCTTTTCTCTGTTCTTGTCTCTTTATTTTAGCTCTTTTTCCTTCTGGTGGCTACATCAATATTATATTGATGTTAATCGTTTTCTAAAAGTTCTAATATGGTTCTAATGTAGTGTTTAAAGGCCTTTTTATATGCCCTGTCTTTAGTGTCTTAGAATCAGTCCAATCGTTGTCGGACGTCAACCCCTCTCTTCGTTTGTCTCCGTTACTATTTTTGCATGTGCATGTTCAATTTGTTCGGCCATATCTACATTTTCATAGGACACCTCATCTTTATTATTCTTTTAAAACCTTTATTATTAATTTTAAAGCCTTTATTGAGGAATTCAGCATACCCTGCTACATTATGTTACTTTTACCGTACATTTAATGCATCGTTCAATGTAAATTTGTGTTATTTCACAGTCTGTCGTTTTGTGTCTTCGGGTGTACAAGACATAGGATTTATTGTTTTTTTTTTCACACACTATACATAATCTCACATCAGAACAATGGGATTTAGGTTGAACATCGACAGAGTTTCCCTTTAAGAATATACCTGTTGCAACATAACGCAAAGATTCCAGGCTAACCTAAATGGGCATTAATCTGAGTTAAATAACATATGTTGTTGTCCCTCCTCCAGGTGAAGATCAACATTCAAGGTGAGATAGTGGACCGGGGCAGCACCAACCTGGGGGTCAACCAGGCTGGCTTCACCCTCCATTCTGCCATCTATGCTGCCCGGCCTGACATCAAGTGCATTGTACATATACACACACCGGCCGGTGCCGCGGTGAGGAACAGCTTATAACAAAGTATATTGTCGCTCTTGGATAGAAACCTTGTGTGTCCACTGTTACTTTTCCCTTTATGGAAAAAATACCTATTATTTACTCACAAGCTCCAAGTAATACTTTTCACTGATTAAATATTTATAAGAACCATAGACGTAACCACGTTCACTTTTCGCAAAACGTTTAAAATCAGCGAAAATATCAGACCCACAAGCTCACGACACATCGTATCGCAGTATGCTGTGAGCTTGCAGACTGGCTATTTTTGCTGCTTTGGCACGACACTCTTGTGCTCCATCGCACAAGACTGTCGTGCATTCAATTACGGAAAAACGGTTGAAAGAAAATGCGTAATATGGAGACAAGGTTTCTGCCCGACAGCAACGATATAATGCGAAACAACAACAATACAAACACAGTTGGTTGTGTCAGGAAAATGCTACATTTTAGTCACATTGTGATGTTTCTGTTTTAGGTGTCTGCCATGAAGTGTGGTCTGTTGCCCATCTCACCAGAGGCTCTGTCTCTGGGTGAGGTGGCATACCATGACTATCATGGCATTCTAGTGGACGAGGAGGAGACTGTCCTCATACAGCGGAACCTTGGCCCCAGCAGCAAGGTACATTCAATTGTGTATTTTATAAGTAGCCGATAGAATACGCACATCACTTGTTGCAGTGCTGGGTTGATCATCCTTCGACTGGAGTCGAGATCGTAGATGCCACGTCTTTCCACTTGGGTTTCTGTTGACCATTGCTGCTCCCAGTTCTTGGAACGCAAGTCCTGTGGAGATGGTGTCAGGAAATGTGTGAGGCCTGGTTGCTGTGGTGCTGCTTTAAGATGGGATCATGAAAAAGACTAGAACTCGCACACTCACCTGCTCTGATATTGGAGTATGTGAGTGTGCGGGTTCTGTTCTTTTTTCTATTTCATATCATAAGTAGCACAATATCAATAATGGAAGTCACCACTGACATAGAACATTTTCATATCTGGCACAAATGTCCACATGGACTCGAGGATGAACTGATTAGAATTTGGTGGTCAAAGGTCATACATAATTACCCACATTTAGCCAAAAATGCACTTGTCACCTTTTATTAAATTCCTAAGTCTTCACTACACATTCTACTAGTTTTAAATATGTTTGTAGGTTATTTCTCTTGAACACAGTGATAGTGAATGAATGAATGAACCTAGATTTTCATATCTTGTCCTTGATTATAAGAAAAACACAATAAAACATTACATTAACTCCTATGGAAAACTGCACGATAAAACACAGTTTTAACACAAGAGCCAAAAATGTAATTTTATGTCATGTAGGTTATCTTTGTTTGATTTGCTAAGCTTTCTCTAAATAGTCCAACATTTTAAATACCTTGTGTTCAATAAGCTATTTAAGTCTGTCTTCATGACTTGATATGAAGGACAATCGAACACAAACTGGAATTCTCAATTTCATTGATGTCACAATAATTACAAATACGCTCTTCCTCTATAGTAATACTATAGATATCGTACATAAGGACAATGTTTCTTGTATCACCCAGGTTCTAATCCTGAGGAACCATGGCTTAGTATCTGTAGGAGAGACTGTGGAGGAGGCCTTCTATTACATCCATAACCTGGTTACTGCCTGTGAGATCCAGGTAGGAGACACACACACACACACACACACACACACACACACACACACACACACACACACACACACACACACACACACACACACACACACACACACACACACACACACACACACACACACACACACACACACACACAGCTCGTTATGACTCATAGTTACCATCAATATGGTTTGATGTGCATTATCATGTGCTTTTATCAAAAAATAGGCACCATATGTATGTATGTATGTCTTTGACCCATGTGTATGTATTTCATATTTGGTGTCTTTGTGTGCCTACATAATGTCCTCATGTCCACCTATGTTCCTCTCTGTCGTGTGTGTGTTTGACTGTCTGTCTGTACCACCCATCCCATCCAAATGACTTTCTAGGTGCGAACCTTAGCCAGTGCAGGGGGGCCAGATAACTTGGTGATGCTGGACCCAGCCAAGTACAAGTCACGCCCGCGGGTCCCTGAGCCAGCTGCTGACGGGACTCCTGGACAGCCCAAGTGGCAGATTGGGGAGCAGGAGTTTGAGGCTCTCATGAGAATGTTGGACAACCTGGTAGGAACATTCACGTTTGTACATTCAGCCTACGGACAGATTTTAGAGTCTATTATTCTTTGAATGAACTTTTATTATTATTTGTGTTCTTTCTCTGTCGTACTTCTAGTGATGCCTGCCGTGTTTCAGAAACCATCTTTCTGCTCAACAGCGACGATACAGCTTGCGTTGGCAGAAGTGCTTTTTAGAGCCCAGCCAATATATCAGTTTGGCTGACATATCGACTAGTATTAGACTTTTAGATGCAGCCCATGTGTTCTGATTTTTAACCGGTGATCTAGGACTCTGCTCGTGTGGTCATGCAGCTTATAACCTTGTTTCTCTGTCACCTCTCAGGGCTACAGGACAGGCTACCCGTACCGCTGCCCGGCCCTGCGAGACAAAAACAAAAAGTACAGTGACGTGGAGATTGCTCCCTCCGCCCACGGCAGCTACTCCTACGGGGAGGACAGTGACTCAGGGGCTCGCTCCCCGCTGAAACACAGCTTCCAGCGCGGCACGCGTGACAAGAGCCGCTGGCTCAATGCCAGTGGTCGGCCTGACGAGCCTTACGAGGACGGGCCCGACGGCGCCAGCCCCAAGTCGAAGCCTAAGGTGTGGACGAACTTAACACACGATCACGTCAAACCCTTGCTGCAGTCTCTCTCGTCCGGTGTCTGCGTGCCAAGCTGTATAACCAACTGCTTGGTCTGTGCCTACCTTATTGTTCATAGTATAGTCCTTTACGGCTACCTACCGTGGTTTTTGGAAATGGGTGGCTGGTGGCTGGCATCCTGAGGCTACGGGTGCATTGCGTAGTACGCATAGATCGTTTTCTCTATTCCTGATATTTCACAGATTGAGAAAGATCTTTCTGTAAATGTTCCTCTGTCTCCCTCGTATTAGCCTGTTGCTGGAATTTTCCCTCTACACTGACTACTAACCTACCTACCATATCTAGTATCTTCAACACTTGTTTCTGAGTTAGTTCCCCTGTCTTTTCACTTGTGGTCTCCTAAAGCTTCCGGATGCCAGGCCAGCTGCCCGCTGCATGCCATGTCGCATGATTAGTAGTGAAATGCTCTGTTGGTGTTCTTCCCAGAGGAGCGAGTGGCAGGAGTGTGGCATGAGTCCTTAAGTGTTGTGGCAGGTGTTTGTGGCTAACTACACTACTGCTTTACAGATTACACACATGCACTTGTTTTATATCTGTTGTCTGTGCATCTTTAATTTTAATTTTTAATAACTTTAATTTAACTAACTTTGTTCCTTATAAAGAAAATATTTCTGTTAAAGCATCTATGCCAGGAAAGTATATCAAGGTTCTAGGATATAGTATCCTAGATTAAAATTGGCTACTAAGAGAGCCGGCGGGCGGACCTCGGCCCTATGACTCAGACATAACCATAAACAAACCCTATACGCCCATATATAGGCAGGACCAAGGCCACGTCACTATGACTCGGACATGACCATAAACAAACCTGATACGCATAATATGCATAGGCATGATATGGAGATCCGGCTGTCCAGAGCCACCTAATCCAACCGCTATGCCCATTTATGGTCGTGTGCATACTGTATATGAGACCGACCGACTTCAAACATCGAAGGAGTGTGCCTGCCGTCGAGTCGTTCAGATATACGGTTGTCCAGAATTGCAGATCAAACCGATATATCCATATATGGTCATGCCAATATATAGGCATATACTGATGACATCAGGGATCTCCATATACAGTATGGCCATAAAAGGTGCATAAAATACCTCCATTTATGGGCATAAAAGGGACACGGGTAGACCGACAGATACAGATATCTCCCTATACTGTATGGGCACAAAAGGGACACAGACAAACGGGTACAACAGGTATTCTGGCAAAGCCCCCGACTTTGACTCAGACATATCGGTCGGATCGGCGGTGTGAGGGCGCGGCCCGAACCTCTAGTATGATAAATCCAAATGGAGTGAAATAAATGAAGCAAAATGTAGTATATCTTAATGTTCAAGCTATTTGCACATTTTATATCTATAAAGTCTTATGGGCTTTTATGGGATTTTGCCCATGTATATGAGAAAGGTGTCTTGTTAGTAAAGATTCAGTGCATTTAGCTATAGCTTACCTAAATATATTATATATTTTTTATAAAGATGCTTTATTTTTGTACACAAGGGCAATTATAGAAGCGCTATGAAATTACCTCCGCAACAGAATCATGCAGCCCGCTTTTTGACTCTTTCCTTCCAAATACCTGCAACTATTATTAGTTGTACGTTTGAATTGCCCATATTTTAGTTACTCCTGTTTTATTTCAGTTTGAATCTGAAAATGATTTCAAACCCCCCAACCCCCCCAGAAGGTGTACGCCTGCATGAATGATTTGCATAAATCAAGGGAAAAAAAGAAAGAAAAATGAAAATTTGATCTGACTTTTGAATCAATTATCTCCTGTTGGGAAAGTAGGAAATGTTGTGTTGTGAGACTCTTTCTCAGTGAGTATATCGTGCATACATGTTCATCCCATCCTCGACCAACCAACCCTCCTCCATTCAGCCCCTTGGTTTGGCACTTAACGGCTTAGCTTCAAATAGGACCAAGAATGTACCCATAAGCTTAATGCTTCTTACTGCGTGTTACATGCACTATAAAAAAAAAGATCCTAAAATTGCATGAGCGCAAACTATTTTGTTAATATTATATTCACACGCTGCTCATTCAGTTACATTTGTATAGGACAATGGGTGCAGAATTATTTTTTTTGTCAAGCTGAGCATTACCGGGTTAATATTTATATTTTGCCCTCGTAGTTTTTGTCAAACTAAACTTGGCCTTTTAGTGGGTTTGGGTTAGATATTCTTTTGTCATGATGTGATCAGATTAAGAAGAACATGCCATTTTAACTAGACAGGGAAAGTTTCATCATCTGTCTGGAAAGAAACACCGTTGTCCTCGCTTTGGGGTGTTGCACCAATGGGATTTTAGTCCCATAGAACATTGGTTCTCAAAGTGGGGTCTGGGCACCCCCAGGGGTCCTTGGATGGGTACCAGGGGGTCCCCAGCTAAATTTGTTAATATAGTGTCACAATCATTTTAACTACTTTAACCATATTTTATAGTTTGGCTATTTTTGAAAAACTTTTAAACTTGGGCAAATCATTGAATATATATATATATATATATATATATATATATATATATATATATATATATATATATATATATATATATATATATATATATATATATATATATATATATATATATATATATATATATATGTGTATATATATATATATGTGTATATATATATATATATATATATATATATATATATATATATATATATATATATGTATATATATATATATATATATATATATATATATATATATATATGTATATATATATATATATATATATATATATATATATATGTATATGTATATGTATATGTATATATATATATATATATATGTATATATATATATGTATATATATATATATGTATATATATATATATATATACACATATATATATATATATATATATTTTTTAAAGCAAACAGTTATAACTCAAATCTTTGCTTCTGGGTGTCCCTGGAACGCAATATTTTGTGATGGGGGTCCGCGGCCAAATATATATAATTTTGGGCGTCCTTGACATGAAAAAGTTTGAGAACCACTGCCATAGAGGACAAGTGTCTTGGGATGTGTTTCTTATTATTATCCCCGTCATCCTTTTTGTTAATTGTTATGTATTAAGCTTGGGAAATGACGTTGGTGATGCCAGCTCACCCCTCACTGCCACTCTCGCTTCGTAAGCAAGCCACATCGTCTCACCCCGCGTTCCTCCTCGCTTCCCCTCTCCCCTCCTCTCCTCTCTCCCCACGCATCCCTCACCCCTCCTGTCCCCCTGCCTTTACATTTTTAGGTTAACAACATTACGTGATCTCTTTGAGTTGATTCTCAGTGTTCTCTACTATTCCTGTTTTTTTTAGTTGTAATAGTATATCAATGATGATGGAAATGTTAATGGTTTTACTTGTATGTCAGGTTCGCTGTTCTCCACAGTACTAGTGATACTTAGCCTGATATAGTCACTGTCGGGCAGAAGTCTTTTATCTCCACAATACATTGTTTTGTTTTTTCATAGATAAATGCCTTATTTTGTACTCGTATGACAGTATAAAATGTAGCAAGATTTTTTTATATAAACAGCTATTGATTTAAACTGTCGCCTGTAATGACATGTCTAAATCAGGGTTAGGGTTTAACCAATGAAAAGTATTAACAAAGAGTTTGTGACTAAATAATAACTATATCCATTGGAACACATGTTCTTTTTTTTTACATTTCCCAAAAAGTAATTGTTTTGGACATACAAGGTTTCCGCCTGACAGTGACCATGTACCATTGGGGGCCAGTTTTGGTATTGAATCACACAAATGTGACAATGAGCAAATCACATGTTTAATGCATGCGTCCTAGCCACCCTTCACACATCTGCACGTGCACAGGGGGGTTATCATAGGGTTCAGAAAACATGTATTTGATACCTGCATTACTCCAGGACAGTCAATGCCATCTAGTATCAACCTTTCTATCGGGTCACTGAAGCGTTCAAAGATGTAAGTAATCAAGTAGAAAGGCTTCATTTTCCAATAGATATCTTCATACACAGCTATGGCCCTTCCCCCATCTTTGTAACAGGAAGCGCATCATCATTGGTTCACTGCATCATTTGGGTCCAAACTGCCATTGAATCCTTTTTACAGCCATCCAAATTTCTCCATTTCAGTTTGACAAGCATGATTCTTCTTGTATTTGTAACGCCTGCATTGTTTGTCTCATGTGTTTTTGTTCTTGGGCTTCCACGTTGTTTTGTCCATTAGGTGTCTCCTTTTTTTGTGGTTGTTTTTAACGCTTGTTGTGGTGTTTACAGTGGACAAAGGAGGATGGGCTTCGCCAGGCCGCTGTAGCCAATCAGTTCATCCCGATGAATACCAACCCAAAAGACGTCCTGGAAATGAGAAATAAGGTAGGGCAGCTTTCTGATATTTTAAATCTTTGATTGTTTATTATAAGAGTTTACCTGAAATACTCTTCTAGTAAATCGTGATGGTTAATGTCTGTCACTTTATTTCTGAAGATTTCCCTGTTCTGTCTGTTCTCTCTCTTGAGGATAAAAACTGTAAATGGTGCATTTATATAGCACCTTTTTCCAATTTGCTTTTACTGTCTGCATTACATTCACCCACACATTACCATGCAAGGCACCAATGTGCTGATCAGGAGCAGTTAGGGGTTCAGTCTCCTGCTCAAGGACACTTGTACACAACAGCCGCGAGGAGCTGGGGACGAGCCAGCGTGCATGCTTAGCAACTGCGAATGCACATGGAGGCAGGTTAAGAGGCGTTTACATTTGTGTGCCATCCCTCACAACACCCATTGTCTGCCTGCAGATCCGAGAGCAGAACCTTCAGGACATAAAGACAGCGGGACCCCAGTCTCAGTTGCTGTGTGCTGGCTCCGTTGTGGAACGCGCCTATACCCAGGTCAGCCTTTATAAACACATACCCATCTGCCACAGGACTAGCTGCTTCCCAGCCACAATTAACTATACCTCGGGGTGAACATGTATCTATTTTAATGCTTAAATATTTCCTTTCTTTTTTTGACTTTTGTATAGTTATGGGTCACTTCGTATTGGTTTGTCAATAGCTATGACATATTTGTAAAGGTATTCTAAGTAAGCAAGCGCACGCTTAAAAACGACTCATATATTCAGCCCAGGTCAAGCATCAGCTGTAACCACTTGAACCCGAGCGTCCCTATTCTGAGGCAAACATTTGGCGACATCTGCCCAGCGTTGCTAAGCCCCGTACATTTGTTGTGTTTACGACTTCTTTGTGGTAAACCGATCTTAGATTAGCATCTAATAGGATAACTTCACTGCTGGCAAATGAGAGCCAAAATGTATTACACCCCAGACCGTGGGCAGTGTTGCCAGATTCTGTGAGAGAAACAAGCAACCCGCTCACCGTGGGGTGACGTATGTAACTGTGGCATTATTCTTTGACTGCAGAGAGTGTCACTGTGGCAGGTGAGTAGAACAGTATGTGGGAGAGGTGACTTCATGCTGCAGGTTGCGTCCACTGCCCTTCCTTGATTTTGCAGTTTTGTTTTTTAAAGTGCATTCATGTCTTCTCTTTTCTGTCATTAAGAGACGAGAAACGGTGTTATTTGTTTTCATTTTGGTCTTGTACAAATTGCAACTAAATCCCATTTACGCCTCTCCTAAGTCTTTTCTCTGTGTGCACATGAACAAGACGTGGTCTAATAATGTGGCTTCCATGTGGATCTCCGATGTCTTGTGGCCAGTCTATGACTTCAGTCATCTATGACGTATGACCCCATATTTTGGCAAGGTTTCAACCCCGTTTTGACCGCCAAAGTTCAATATTTCAAATGCGTGGAGTTAACTTCCTTGTCCAACTGACAATGTGCAGACACATCTTTTTGGCACTGATCGGTCCAGCTTAACTGTAACCCGGACAAACACACAGACCCTCTTATAGATGGCTCGCCTCCTACAGAGCCACAACATAACAAATTCATATCTACATGGTAAAAATGGATCCACATTTGGCCTTCATCACATTATTTTCAGTCACACAAGTGCAAGTGTGTTACAGACTTGGGATTTGGGGAATTTGGCTTTTTGAGTTCCAGTTTTGCATGATGCGCTGTTACATAATGTTTTCTCTCCTGGGGTATTCAGATTGAGATTGCTGCTTGGACATGCATCTCTGAATCCATCTGAATGAGGGTAGAACATCGGCAATTTGGATATTTGCTTTTAATTTGCATCTTGCATCAATATGACTGAAATGTGCTTATTAGAACATGTCTTAACACCTGATTGTCATGAACGTAGGGAGGCATTGGTGACTTAGTATGTTGAGGAGTTGTACATGCAGAGAGACAACTAGTGCCCCCTTGTGTGTGCAGTATGTCAATGCAACTCATTAGCTTGAGCGTTTGTTTGATCGCTGCCATTCCATCTCCAGCCCTCGACCTTTGTTTCAAGACCACCTGTATTTGTTTTTGCACGTGTTTATGGGTGTGTTCGCAAGTCCTCAAGTGTGTGGGTGTGTGTGTGTGTGAGAGAAAGAAATGAGGGAAAATATTGAGCGCATGCATATAAATATGAACACCTAATAGAGAAGTCATTTGAATATTGTGGCTGTCAGGTAGAAACCTTGTATGTCCAAAACTGTTGCTTTTCAGGACATGGAAAAAGAGCCTGTGTTCCAGTGGATCCAATATGATTATTTAGTCCCAAAGCTCTTGTTATTCATTTTCATTGGTTAAATGTTTATTACAAAACCCACAGACAGACTTAACCTCTTTCACTTTCAAAAAGTTTAACCCATTAAGACCTGAGGCGATTCTTAAAATGTTTTCTAAATCCTAAGTTTTTTGAGAAAAAAAAACAAAACATCTAAAAAAAACATCTAAAAAAAACATCTACAAGCTTGTATATCTGCTATTTTTGAATAGCCAAAGAAATCTAAAATGACGCAGATGCGTTCCAGGTCTTAATGGGTTAAAGCAGCAAACCTAGCCAATCTACAACCTCACAACGCGGTGTTTGTGAGCCTCTAGTTGGGTTATTTTGCTACTTTTGCGTGGCACTCTCTTGTATGAGAAATAGAGCGTTAATTTTACGAAAAACATCTTGAAATATGGAGATGCAAGGTTTCAGCGACGATATGTCAGTGTTTAAGAGCTGGGTTTACTATTGCAGGATGCCCCTCTGTCTGACTCTACGGACACTATTGATGGCCTTGATGTGTCCGAGGGTTCCTATAGCCCTGCTAAGTCTTTTAGAAAGGTATTTATTTACTACTCCCGTCACCATGACCCTTCTATTGCATCCCTGCCGGGATCTACAAGCTCATCCGAGCTTGTAGATCTGCTATTTTTGAAAAATCATAAATTGTGCAAATCTTTGAATATATATATATATATATATATATATATATATATATATATATATATATATATATATATATATTATTTTAAAGCGAACATTTTTAACTCAAATCTTTGCTTCTGGGGGTCCCTGGAACAACATATTTTGAGATGGGGATCGGCGGCCAAATACATGTAATTTTGGGGGTCCTTGACATGAAAAAGTTTGAGAAACACTGACGGCAACATAGGTTTAAAAAAAAAAAGAGGTCTTAATGGGTTACTGAATACTTGCGCACGCGCCGTGAAATATTCAGTGCATAAACCACCGCTTCTGGTGGTGATTCTGTATTCATAAGAACCGTTCATTCATAGAACCGTTCCCAGTTCTGACCCAGCGGCAGCACAAGTGGCCATGTTGCGCTTACGTCATACTCCGATGGGAAACCGACCCCACCCTGCCCCAGCACAAATGATCATATTCACATGGCGGCCATTTTGCTCTTACCTCATATTCATGTGGGGGAACCGCCCCCCCCCCCCGACCCCCCACACCCCTAAGTATCATGTATGAGCAAAATGGCGCCATGTGAATATGGTCAATGGCAATGTATAGTGTCTTTGAATGGCGTTGCTAAGCTCACTGCTTGGCCTCCTCAGTCAGGCTGAACTGTGTGTTCAATGTTCATGTAATCTGATTGATGTGATACATCTTTATGCATAGAGGCCCTGAGAGCTTGAGATAAGTTGAATTTTAAGTGCATTTGATTAGGATAGAAGAATTATGCCGAGCGTTTCTCTCAGCTAGGAGCCTTCTGATAACTGTAGGTTTTTTACTCTTATTGGCCGGTCTGACTACATTTTCACCCTTATTCCAGAAACCTACATGTGTAATTTAAAGTGGAATATTTGACATCCAGTCACTTTTGTGCTCTCTGATTATCCTTATATGGACTGCTTCAAAGATACATGTTAGTTTGAAGAATTTACATTTATTGATGACAGTTGGAGTTTCCATGCCCCAACTTATTTGTTATTGTCACAGTGCCCGACATAGCTGTAAATCCTGTAATGTAATCCCATTGGTTTCAACCACTTCTATTTTGGTCAAAAATAGCGAAAATAGTGGTTGTGAGCTTGTAGACCAGCTATTTTCACTATTTTTCAGAAAATAGGCTAAAGTGGTTAATATCAGGAGAAACTGTTTTTACCCAATATATTGACCAGGTGTGGCATATAACATCTTTCTGAATATCCTGTGTGTAATTCGGGCTATAGAATAGTCTATGCCGAATTTGTTGATAATGTTTTCATGTACGATTAAACAGCCTTTAATCTGATAATCCTACGTTTGGCAACTGTAGAATGTTTGTTTTTAGTCCTTTAAAAAAAAATCTGTCTTTGTGTGAACATATTCCATGTTTAAGATTTCTACATCTGGCTCATGCTGTCCCCTTTTGTCCTTCCTCTGTGTCTTCTGAAGGGGGAGCTGGTGACCGCCTCCAAGGCCATCATCGAGAAGGAATACCAGCCCAGGGTGATTGTCAGCAAGAAGGGTCCCAACCCGTTCACTAAGGTCAACGACCAGGAGATGGAGGATTATTACAAAGAGGTGGAGCAGAAACAGAAAGGAAATGAAGGTAAATGAGCCTATTTACGTCTCACTCGCAGCGAAAGTAGAATGCTGTTCTCTGGTTGTTGCTTTTGAACCCATGATGTTTAGAATCAGAACAGGACATTAACTGTTTTGACTACAGGTCACAGTGGCTGGTTGTCCGGATATTTTAGCTGTATTACCGTAAACTTCAAAATTCAACAGCACTTTCTGGTGATTGGTTACAATTTGTTTTCCTCCCTACAGTGTGCAATGACTAGCCTAAGACAAAGAAATCGGAGCACATGAAAGAGGCCAAGCAACGATTCCCCCCTTTTAATTCATTATTATTCAATTTCAGTTCCGGGGTATTTGTCATAATGCTGCAGAGACAAGTTCATTCACTGTCATGGAATGTTATCAGTTAGTCTTTGCCTATTTATTTTGTCTTCACTCTTTGCTTAAGGTTACAGTAAATGTTAAAGCTACATCCCGGGACCTAATTCATTAAACATTTTACGTTATTGTATCTGTATTGTATAGCTAGTGTGTCTGCAGTGGTTGGAGGTGACTTTTAGAGAGGGAGACAATGGACGTACATCATTAGTCTTAGCTTTCATAATGTTTTTTGTCTGTATGTTTTTGTTAATTTTTTTCCATCAATTTTTCATTTCAAGCAAGAGTTAGCTATGTATGTCTGTAGGAATGAAAGAATGTGCATAGTATACTAGTTATTAGTGTTAGGGTTATCATTATTAGTAGTAGCTCTAGTGGTAGTAGTTCTTGTTGAGTAATAGCTAGTAATTTAACTCCAGTTGCATGCCCTCAGAATCATAAGGCAGGGCTGCCAAAGTTTGTTGCCACTATGCAAACACAAAATCCCCCCTCAGTGCAGAGACATGAAGCTGATCAGAAGGAGGATTCAATCGCTAGCGGCAACATGCCGCTTGCCGAGCCTGAGGAGCCAGCCAGTAGAAAAGCATCTATTTCCACCGATAGTGGAAACACCTCCATCTCCAATGCCACTGGAAACGCCCCCGTCTCCACCCATACACCTCAACTGCAGCAAGACGGTTCCAATTCAGAGAAGCCTCCCTTGCCAGTTGTCCCTTCCATTACCCCAGCCTCTGCAGAGGTCTCCTCCTCCTGCCTTGAAGGTGGGGCTGACAACGCTCAAGAGAACGCAGAGACTCCCGGGAGTCCTGGAGACGAAGGTCGGAAAACGCCAGAGTCCCCCCAGAAGGAGTTCCACTGCGCGGTACTCGAAGCTCTTACCAGAAAGCAGTCAGTGGGAGAGGAAGCTGAGGCCTGCCAGGCTTCAGGTACTCCATATGAAGCGTTAATCATGTTCAGCTTTGGTCCTCCGCTTCCCTCCTCCCTGTCCTCCCGGCCCTGGACCCGAGCTACCTCCTGCTGTACTGGGGAGTCTGGGGATCCCTGCCTGCTGTATCCTCTCCTTTCTCTTGGGGTTTGGAGTTTGCTGACCTTCTTGATTTACCACCTGCAGTGCAAACACCCTTCCCAACCAAGCAGTTGAATCTCCAAAGTTTTTTGCTTGATTTGCTTCCCCATCCCCTCACTGGTGTCCTTCTCAACAAGCGTTAAAGGGAGAATATATATAATGTATATTATATATATTTATAATATATAAATATTCTTCTCCAGTTTGATTCGATGAAAAGTTGAGGAGAGAGGATAGGGAGAGGTAAAGCAACTACATTTTGAGATTAAAATCCATCCCTTTTTTTCTCCTGGATACTCCCTTCACTTAAATATGAAACCTGTTTCTTTTAATAATGAAGCCTTAATTGTGTCTAATCGCAGTCATACGATTGCAGAATGTTATGGGTGGTTTTGAACAAGTGGTGCCACATACTAATCTGTCACAGACATGTATTCATTGTCATGCCCTTTGATATGGTAGAGGCGGGGTGAAAATGTCGGTGTAGTTACTAATCAACTATTTTCTCTACTTGTCCAAATCTTGGACAAGTTTTACTGACACAAAAACTGATCTGAAAAACTTGATTCTTGGGTTTTCTTTGGGTGTGTTTTAAGAGGTTTTGAAAGGTGGACTTACTCCTGGGCTTTACTTTTGTGTGTGCAAAGTGTCGCACCCAATTAAGGCTTGCTCCTCCATTTTGTTGAGTGTGTTATCCATTTCTTTTTTACCTGTGTTGAAGTGATTTTTGCAATTTGTTGGGAACAAATGAGCAATTTGGCAATATAATTTTGAACTACTTCCTGATTGAATGTAAATTACTTTATATGAATAGAGATTTCTGAAGGTGTCTGGTTTTAATAACAGAATTTCTGGAGGTATCTGGTTTTAATCCCTCAAACATACTTAACCACTTTCAACACACTTTTCAAAGTCTGTCGAAAACATACGCTCTACAAGCTCACATGAGACGTGCTGTGAGCTTGTAGCTCAGCTGGTTTTCGAATATCCGAAGTATAAAATTGGGCTTAAGTGGTTAAAAAGCCCATTTGGGTAGCGGTTTCTCATTGTTTGTTCTCGTTGACCTCCTCTCAGAGCCAGAGCAGCAAGTGGAGCCTGAAGAGGAGGTTAAAGGTCAAAGCCCCACCCGCACACCTCCGAGTACCCCCGTGAGAGCGGAAGAGGAGGAAGAAGAAGGTAGGTTGGCCTGAGGACAAATGTAGCCTGGCATGGCCTGGCCTTGGCCCTTCCTGATTCAACATTGATTTCCCAGGTCTTCTGGCATGGGAGTTTGGGGTTTTTGAACTCTTACCTGCCCCGTCCATCTGCTTGTTGGTCTGTTGTTTGTGGTGGTCTGGTCTTTAACAAAACTACTCCAGGTGCTGTTAAGTAATAACAGGCCAAGAGGATTTATTTGTACCATGGGAGATGGAAAAGCAGCTTTTACATTCTTAATTAAGCATCACAAGTGATAGAGAAATGTTAAAACATAGTTACCGGAAGGACATTTTGGTCACTTGTTTTTTTTTTTTTTTTTACATACAGTGTATACAGTATATATTTTTTTATAGATTTACAATTTTTACACAAAAACACCAGACACAGCGGACCAAAAAAAACACAAAGGGAAAAAAGAAAACAACAAATCCTCCGATTCCACAATTTGTCAACACCAATAAAGTAGTTTGTTCTGTATAATACATCATAACCAACCCCCAACCAAACTGGATATCTTTACAAGGTATAGTGATCACTCCAATTTTAGCTTCCCCTCTTGGTCTTTATTACTATTGGATTACACCTACCGTATATTATATATATATATCATTCATGATGATACGACTGTCCCTGAAAGCCTATGCTTGGAGAATAGCTTGATATGGCCTATACATGAATAATAATAATCGTTGATGTCTGGCTGACACCTAGTATCTCCATATTTCAACTTAAAAAAATGTATAATGTCCTACTTCATCACACAAGAGTGCCGCACAAAAGGTTGTACAAAAGTAATGAAAATGGCAGATCTTCAAGCTCACAATGCGACACGTTGTGAGCTTGTAGATCGGCTTTTCACTATTTAACAAACGTTTTTTGGACATACAAGGTGTCCACCCGACAGCAACGTGATGTATTATCTGTGCTATGACAATGTTTTTGCACTTAACCTTGTATAAGTCATTCAAGCTATGGTCAGTATCAACCAGGTGTAATCTAATAACAGAAACGTTATTAAAGATTTGTCTCTGTGTGTACGGTTTCTTCTCTACCACTTCACTTCCATTCTCCATCTTTTTTGGAGGGGATTTCTTAAGAATGGTTTCAATCCATTCTTTATTTCTCCTTTGGTGGTTTGGACTCTTATTTCACGTTTGATTTAATTTTTTATTAATTTTAACACGGTGGCTGTGGTGGTTTGACCTGCATAGACATTTGTTTCTACTTGTGCTTTTTTTCCTTCTTTGTGGCTGCGTTTACAATCAGGAGATGGAATTACAAAAGAGTACCTGTTGCCATAGTAAGTATGTACTGTTCCACTCTCCTCCTCACCCTCTCACCTCCATGTTTTCTGTTGGACCATTAACCCCTTCCCTTGCATGGCTGCTCAGTGCTCTTCACTAACCCCCACGGCAGGGTGGGGGGGGGGTCTCCCCCCTCCCCCAGTCTCTGACTGACTTCTCAATCTGTTTCCTGGTGTTGATGGGGGTTCTTTCAGATCTCCTCCTTTCCCCGGGCAATTCCTGATTTATTCTAGGGGCGTACGATGGCGTCGCACGTTGAAAAATATCCGATGTACAAGCTCACAACGTGTCTCAGAGCTGGTAGATCGGGCCATTTTCGGCTTAATCAGTCTTCATTTGACTTCAAAATGGCTTCCTCAGTGAATGCAAATTCATAATCAGAAAAAGGAGATGTGTTTTCCAAATTTCGCGACTTGTTTTTACCGACTATGAAGGGTATAACTTTGAACTTGAATCCAGCCTAAATCACTTGGTGATTAATGGTGTGTTATACAGTCCCCAAGGAAGGGCAGGAGTGGAGTAATCTGAAACAAATCTCACAACACAACCTGTTGCGTAACCTCGCTTTTCTTCCTGGCGTTGACCCACTGTCAAATTAACACACACATATTACCGGTCTATATGAAAACGCACAGCTCTGTCTCAAAATGTGAAAATATGTTGATGTTTCTTTTTCAGATGAGGCCTTTACCAGGTACATCAATGCTTTTACTGGCGTGTGGCTTAAGAACCAAACTTGCTTTTTTGGCTTTGCTGAGAAAATGCTGTTGGTTTAGCTTTTTAATGGTTACGGCAGCCCGGAGCTTGGCTGTGTGATGTGTAGCTTGGATTTTGTCTGTGTGACATACCTTTTTTTTTCTGAGGCACATACGTTGTTGGGTGATTAAAATAAACAATGCTTTCGTAAGTATTTTAACCACTTATACCCTTTATATTTAGTAAACTAATACTTAGTTGACCGGGGTTGGCTCTGTAGATGTTTTGCTTTTTTTCCCCCCACCCTACCCCATATCTCTTTGGCAAAAATAGCCAATCTACAAGCTCACAACGTGTTGCGTTGCGACGCTTTGTGAGCTTGTAGAGTTGCTATTTTTGAAGAATGTTAACCCCAGAATAGAGACTCTAGGCTTCAAGTGGTTAACACGGTGTTTTACTACATGACAGAGCATGACAGGGCAGTTTTGGCAATACTTTGTCTGCAACATGTATGCAAGGCAAACAATTAACTGAGCGAGTTGTTTTGCAACTGACTTTGCAGTGCGTGATTGTATATGAGGTGGTGGTTTGGATGCTTTTCACTAGATCTTTTGGGTGTGTCGAGTTATATTTTAACTTAATGAGCAGATCTTTTGCATCTGTTGAGTTGTTTTAACTTGTTGGCTGTGGTGCGAAGAAGGTGACACTTGTATCTAAAATATCACATCAATTCCAGATTCACATTGAATTCATTAGACAACCATATTAAATTAAGCATGGCCACATTTGAACTGAAATTACTCATAGGTTGAAAAATCTTTGTATTGCATCATTAATAAAGCTAAATTGATCATATAAATATATAAATATATTACTTTGCATTTATTCATATTATCCACTTGTCCTCTGCCGTTATGCCATGGCCACAAACTATACACATTTCTAATTGGTGGGAAGGTGCATTCATTCCAGATAACCATTTAAAGTATGTAATAACTGTATTAATGGTTATTTTAGCTAACATAGGTATAGTTGCAACAACAATCGAGTAAAGTAGAAGTTGTGTCTATGTCTATTTATAGCTAACTGATTTAGCTAGTACTATTCAACTATGACTTAGACAGCTTGTGCAAGGTTACTTGTTTGATCTCTTGGCCAGGGCTCCCTTGTAAAAGACTCACCTGGTTAAATAATGGTTAAGTTAAAAGTAAATAAATAAATGGTACCAAGTATGTAAAGTTTCTACATAGGGAGCATATTGCCTCAAATAAGAAAAATGCTTAATATTTTAACCTTTGCACATGGCCATGGTATAAGCGGAGGTTGTGCATTATTTTTGGGTATCCAACGACCATACTACTTGTTTTCCTTACATAGTAGAAATTTATATTAAAGACACCTTGGTAATTTATTCCAAAATCTATTTATTGGCTTATGATGCAGTCTTAGTCTTTGGCACCCTTTATTAATATCACATCGGAAAATGTAACTTTAGATGCTAGCACATCTAATTGCATTCATGGAATTAAAATTAACATAACTTGCAGGATGAAATGCACTCTATTCTTAAAGCTGCACGATCCATTTAGTAATCTATGCATCTGCGTAACATTTATACACGAGTGTCTACTCACAGAAAATGGATTGAATAGCCTCTAAACTCAAATTTTACTTTAATTTGTTTTGTGTTTGTACACAGGGTGCAAATGAACAAGAGAACAGTACTCATTAAGTTTGCCCTGCATAAGTGAAGGTAAAATAAACCAATGCTGTGCACCAGCTGATGACGTGATGTTTCAAGTCATAAAGAGGGACATTATTGCTGACGAGGGACATTAATGCTGACGAGAGACAAAGGAAACCAATGTAGCTTATTTTTCTTTGGAGACTTGTTGGTGTGGATATTTAAGTGTGTTTTTTTCCTATGTAGTGTTCTTGTGAAGTATGTTGTCTTGTTCCTTTGGATGTTGGTGCTGAGAATGTGGAAGGGCCACACTTTTTTGAAGATTGCATATTAAACAATACTACATGTATTTACACATGAACATGCATTAAGTGCAGTGGTTCTCAAACTGGGGTCCAGGGACCCTCAGGGTTTCTTGTGGCGGGTTCCAAATGGACCCTTAGAGGTCTGTAAGAGTTATGAGGGTCCTTGAAATTAAAACCTTTGAAAACCAATATATCATGGCTAGTGGCGTTACTACGGAGTCGGCTGCCACAAGTGGATTAATGTACTTCAGCTAAAAAGATGTTTTGATTAAAACATTGAAGTAAAGTAGTGGAGAGAAGTCAGTAAGTAAGGGGAGAAGTAGCTGGTTCTGATGAAATCATAGTGTTGTTTAGTAGCTTGATTGGCATTACAGACTCAAGAGTTAAGTAGTTAACCGTCTGGCATTTTGTTTTAAAATGCAAAATACTATCGCTTTTCTGCGCCGGTGCCACTACGCGACTCCAAAGGATTTGAACTAACTAGCCCTCTGCCGCCTCCCTCTGCAGAATCCTTGCCGGATCAGATCTACAAGGACGATAGCGACGCAGCCACCATGAGGCAGACCCTCCCAGACCTGACCCCCGACGACCCCTCCGACGCCCCCGCACTTCCTGCCGAAGACTCCGCCCCCGACGCCGTTGCCCTAGAGACGGCCGAGGGGGAGGAGGCAGCCGACACCGGCGAGCAGGAGGGCGACGAGTCCCCGAGCAAATCGCCCTCCAAGAAGAAGAAGAAATTCCGCACGCCTTCCTTCCTCAAGAAAAACAAAAAGAAAGAATCGTAGAGTGGTCCTCGAGGCTGGCTTTTTCATCTCTTTAATTGGTTTTCTTTTATCGTTTATCGTTACCCGTTGTACCCTTTTGAGCAAACCACACTCACACATGTTGAAATGTATATGCTTTTTTGTTTTGATATTTGTCTATGGCAGTGGTTCTCAAACATTTTAATTTCAAGGACCCCCCATACCTCTTAGAGTGTTGAGCCAAATAAAGGTCCATTTGGTTCCATTTGTACACTCTGAGTTAAAGACCTGGAAAGGGTCCATTTTTTTTTTATCCCCCTCAAGGAACCTTGAGGGTCCCTGGAGCCCACTTTGAGAACCACTGGTCTATGGCATATTAACTTGTTTAGCGTTTGCCAATTTTATATGCAGTGTAAAGTAAAAAAGGTCAGTCGCTTCGAGAGTTCTAATGAACAGTGGCTTTTAGTGGTGAGTGAGAGATGGATTCTGTCTTGTCCCGTTACCACTGCTTTTTATGCATGCCAGCTACTAGAAGCCCATACACTTGATGTGAGATTTAGGTTTTTATTGCCCTCATATTTTTTTAAGAATATTACTTAAACTGTTGTTAACCACTAGAATGTATCTGGATTGTAAATGCGTAAGAAAAAAAGAAGTGTCTTTTAAAAAAACAAGGAAATGCAAAAAGAAGCTTTTGTCCTGTCATTTAACCGGTGGCAATGTATGATAGTGACGACTACCAAATGCACATTGCTTATTTTATATCTCATTGGATTAAGTTAATGTGAGCTGATCATGAATGTCACAGTGGATATTCTAAGGTGGATTCAAATTTAAAATGCATTTTAATGTACGCATATTTCTGTTATTTTGATTCATATTTTCCACGCTCCTCCTTAAGTGTGGCATCTCAATGACTTGGGTGACCGTAACATCTTTCACCCACAATCAGTAGGTGAAGTCACCCTTGACATAGTAGTTAAAGCTGCCATCTGCAATCTTTCATGTCCTACCCAGGTCATCGAACCCGGGTCCCCCCGACCCACGTGAGAGCCAGAATTGTGTTTTGACCGTCAAGCAATACAACCAGTTATGGTCCTACGGTACCAGCCTACAGGGTCTTAAGAGTTTCGAAGAGCAGGTACACCTTGTGTAAATTATATTAGATATAGACTCCCAGAAGCAAAGATTTGAGTTACAAATGTTAGCTTTGCAAAAACTTTGATGATTTTTCAAAAAATAGCAGATCTACAAAGTTGTAACGTGGCACTCGGTGCCATGCTATGAGCTTGTATTTCTGCTATTTTTGAATAGCCAAAGTATAAAATAATGGCTATAGATAAAGTCTAAAAACAAAGATGCGTTCCTGGATTGAATGGGTTAACATACTCTACCCGATACAGATTGGTTAAAATAAACTGAAAAATATGGATCGCAGCTTTTAAGTCACAGTTATGCTGTACATTGCGCTAGTATAGATTGTAACATTACTTGGAAGGTGTTTTCCAATTTCAGAGACCACTTCAAATTGCAGTTATTCTGCCCAGCAGAATAACGGCAATTCGTGTTTTCATGCCCAACATTGCGAGGTGCGTGATGATGGTTCTAGGTGAGACTGTTTACGTTAACGTTTTCAGTGCCGTAGCACACGATGCTGTTCATCAATATGAAGGAATGTGTCAAGATTCTCTTGAATTAAACGTTGCCCCTATTGCTTTGATGTCCTTTGAGCTTGCTTCAGCAGCTCTCGGACCCCACCTCCTTCCCCTTGACAACAATGCATGTGTCATATTAGGCCTGTACTAACATTTTTGTTTAATTTTGTAGTAGAATATGAAATCTAGCCATATAGCTTTTCCTCTGAAAGTAGAATGAGCCATTATGACTTGCTGTGAGAGAGCACTGTGAACCCTGTTTGTTTTGAACCCTTAGAAATCCCAATGCTACCAGCTCTGTCACTGTGCAGTCCAGTATATCACAGTTACAAAACCTATGTAACTGATTCAATCACTATTCCAATGCTGCATGACAGAACATTACAACCACTCATTACGGAGTTTCCTGTGAAAATCTCTGCAAACAAATAGACCTCAATAAATGTCACAAAAAAACACTAAACCATTTCTTTTTTTGCCTTGTTCAAACTCTGGCATAAGTGAAAGAGATTAGTGTGCAAAGTTGCAGGGCATAGGGCATTGAAATTAAACACCAATGTCAACCCCCATTTGCAAACATTTTTTGGCCCGTATTAACCACGATCAACCTGGTGTCCCCATTTTGGGCGTATCATTGTAGGTGAAAATTGTCAAGATTGAAAATAGTTGATCTACAAGTTCACAACTTAAGTGGTTAAGCCTGCCTCTGTGCCGATTAAAGTCAGTGAATTCCCCTGAATTCCCCTGGGCCCCAGTCAAAGTCATAAATCTGGTATTAGAAGCCATTAGGCCTTGTGGGAAGTACCACCTAATCTGAGATGATTGGTCAAACCTGGACAATGTTAAAGTGCATGTACAATAAATACTGCCTGAGAAAGTCTAAATCATCAAGGACCGCATGGCATAACAATGCTTTGAGCTTGTATTGTTTATATATCGATATAACATCCTTTTTTTTAATTTAGTCTATTTTGTGCTAATACTAAGGGTCCTTATAGTCATGTTTTTCATTTGAGTCATCCAGATTCTCTGAACTAAATCCCATTTAAATGTGTTCCATCATTATACCATATATAGTTAATACCACCTCCTCTTCTTTCATGGTACTGTTTCTTTTTCATTTGTGAATAAAAACATTACCTTGACAAGTATGCTTAAATGGAGTGCCGTCTTATTTCTACTTATTAGTGGATATTTGTAACTGAAATGCAAATCAGTATTGCATCTTTTCATTGAATTGTATTGTCCCCCCTCCATTTTTTCATTTACAGAACCATCAAAATGAACATATTCCAACTCTGAAATAACAGCAGTTAAAAAATATATGAAGCAAAGTTAGGCTACTCCACATACAATATTGTGTAAAGTTAAAGAGAAAAAGGTGATTACTGTTATTTTTACAGGGACAGAGCTCTCAGCTCTGTACCTGTTTTATTATTGGCAGTATTCTGTCACTTCTTCTTCTTCTGCCACTTTTCGCAGTTCTGGCTGAACCGTGCAGTCGCTTTTTACGAAACTCGGCCATATGGTAGATGGTCATGAAAAACGATCAAGAAATAATTCTCACAATCTTTCGTCCAAAGGTGGCGCTATAGCACTCAATTGAAAATGACAACTTTGAACAGGTACAACTCATGCCCTGTTTGACCTACAGCCATGAAACTTGGATACACATATGCGTCTCCTCATGATGAACAGCTTTCACACTCTGACTTTTGACTTCTGACCTTTAGATCTCCCACCATTTTGAATTATATGAAAAACAGTCATTGGCTCCTAACTTCTGCATTTTTTCACTTATGGAAATTCCGCCGCCTAGAAGTTGTCGGCAGAGGTCCAAAGTTCAAGTGTTAAACGTTTCGTGCAGATTGCTCCAAAATCCTAGGATTCCATAGATTTTAACTATTGCAGTTTTATGAAAATTATTCATCTGCGCCTTATTTGTAGCTGTGGGCTCCCTCCTTGTGAATGTGTTATTTTGTATGCTACTTGTAGCTGCCTACTGTAATATGTATTTATGGAGTGAGTCCTGTACCGTATGTGACTTGTGCATGATATTATTCTACAATCCGACCTATTTACGGGGACAGAGCTCTGCTCTGTACACGTATTGTTATTGGCAGTATTCTGTCACTTCTTCTTCTTCTTCTTCTTCTTCTTCTTCTGCCACTTTTCGCAGTTCTGGCTGAACCGCGCTGTCGCTTTTTACGAAACTCGGCCATATGGTAGATGGTCATGAAAAACGATCAAAAAATAATTCTCACAATCTTTCGTCCAAAGGTGGCGCTATAGCACTCAATTGAAAATGCCAACTTTGACCAGGTACAACTCATGCCCTGTTTGACCTACAGCCATGAAACTTGGATACACATATGCGTCTCCTCATGCTGAACAACTTTCACACTCTGACTTTTGACCTCTGACCTTTAGATCTCCCACCATTTTGAATTATATGAAAAACAGTCATTGGCTCCTAACTTCTGCATTTTTTCACTTATGGAAAATCCGTTGGAAATTTTTGTAGAAAGTGGTCCAAAGTTCAAGTGTGAAACGTTTCGTGCAGGTTGCTCAAAAATCCCAGGAGGAGATAGATTTTAACTATTACAGTTTTATGAAAATTATTCATCTGTGCCTAAAACATACATGCAGACTCACATTTCTTTGAAACTTTGCAGAAATGTACAGGGTCATTCCAAATATCACTGAAACCAATCTTACTCCAATTGGCCAAAAGGGGGCGCTATAGCAATTTTTTGAAAAGGCAGACTTTAAACAGGCATAAGTCATGCCTCGTTTGGCCGAAAGTCGTGAAACTTGCTTACACATGTGCCTTGACTCATGAGGAACACACGTATCGATTTGACCATTAAGCTCCGCCCTTAGATTTTCCGCAATTTTGAGCAGTTTGAAAAATACTTGTTTTTGCCAGTTCTGGCTTAACCGTGCATACGCTTTTTACGAAACTCGGCCATATGGTAGATGCTCATGAAAAACTACCAAGAAATAATTCTCACACTCATTCGTCAAAGGGTGGCGCTATAGCACTCAATTGAAAGTGCCAACTTTGAACAGGTACAACTCATGCCCTGTTTGACCTACAACCATGAGACTTCGATACACACATGCGTCTCTTCATGCCCGACAACTTTTGTGGTCTGACTTTTGACCTCTGACCTTTAGATCGCCCACCATTTTGAATTATATGAAAAACAGCCATTGGTTCCTAACTTCTGCATTTTTTCACTTATGGAAAATCCGCTCCCATCATTATGTCGGCAGAGGTCCAAAGTTCAAGTGTTAAACGTTTCGTGCAGATTGCTCCAAAATCCCAGGATTCCATAGATTTTAACTATTGCAGTTTTATGAAAATTATTCATCTGCCCCTAACACATACATGCAAGACTCACAGTTCTTTGAAACGTTGCAGTAATGTAGAGAGTCATTCCAAATATCACTGAAACCAATCTCACTCCAATTGGCCAAAGGGGGGCGCTATAGCAATTTTTTGAAAATGCAAACTTTAAACAGGCAAAAGTCATGCCTCGTTTGGCCAAAAGTCGTGAAACTTGCTTACACTTGTGCCTTGACTCATGAGGAACACATCTATCGCTTTGACCAGTAAGCTCCGCCCTTAGATTGTCCGCAATTTTGAGCAGTTTGAAAAACACTTAAACCCAGGATTTTTCAGCTATTTGCGTGAAACTGTATCATCTGTGTGATCTCCTTTTTCACAGTTCCTTGTCTGTTGGTCCAATGGCGTCTCCCTTAGATGAGTGCCTCACAACCTCAAGGTCGTCAGTTCAAGCCTCACATGCAGACTTCATTTTAAGTTGAATTGCAAACAACATGACTGTATCAATGAATACATGTGCAAATGGTAAAGATAACCTGAAATGCATATTTGAGAGTACGTTTTTCAACGTATGACATACTTCATTCTGAAAATAGCCGATCTACAATCTCAAAACCTTTCAGATAGCAACGTGTTTCTGAGCTTGTAGATCGGCTGCTTTCACTGTTTTCGGTTGCGAGGAGACATACAATTTCTCTATTGGTAAATGGTTTGTGAACGAGTGATCTTAGTGTTGGCTTGGTTCATGACAGAAGGCAAGAGTTTATAGTCTTCAACAGACAACATCAGCCTGGACAAAAATATAGCACTATACGTAGTGTTGCAGCCTATTAGTCCGAAGGTTGAGAGTTCGATTCCTGTTAATGGCAATAGGTTGAGATCTCCAATCAATCCATTCTGTTTTCATCTCTCTCTCTCATCAATCTATTCCGTTTTCTGTCCATGTCTCTCTTCAGTCTATTCCGTTTCCATGGCGCTCTCTCTCTCTCTCTCTCTCTCTCTCATCAATCTATTCCGTTTCCATGTCTCTCTCTCTCTCTCTCTCTCTCTCTCTCTCTCTCTCTCTCTCTCTCTCTCTCTCTCTCTCTCTCTCTCTCATCTATTCCGTTTCTATCTCTCTCTCTCTCCAGTTTCCATGTCTGTCTCTCTCTCTCTCTCTCTCTCTCTCTCTAGTTTCCATCTCTCTCTCTCTCTCTCTCTCTCTCTCCAGTATCCATCTCTCTCTCTCTCTCTCTCTCTCTCTCTCTCTCTCTCTCTCTCTAGTTTCCATGTCTGGCCCTGTATTATCGCTGCTTGCAGCTATATTTAACATTGAAGTTGCACTATGTAACTTTTCTCTTCTACCCCAGAATTTAATTTACCATTGAGCTAAATGCCCTGCCTGCTTGCTCAGGGGATGCATTTAATCTTGACCATCAGGTAAAGATTCGTGTCAGATCCTGTGTCTAGGTGAGACATGACCTTTGACAAGATCTATGTCTCAATAGAAGAGCGGGGAGACTAAATGCAACCAACCCAATTGTATACGTTTCAATATACGTGCCGATGTGACAGATATGGCCATATATGGAGATCTCTGTATTTGTCAGTACTTGTCCCTTTTATTCTCATGTATGGAGATCCCTGATGTCATGACTATTATACTCAAAGTATACAGAAAACAGACTTTGGGTTATGTTTTTTATTTTTTCCCCTTTCTTTACAGCAGGGCTCTACAAGAGGTTAACTGTGTGTGCGCGCCTGTCAGTAACCAGTACAGTGGTAAGACCTCTTATATAGTTATTTTATATTTATTTTATTTTTACATTTATTTTATGAAAGGAGGCCTTATGACATTAAACGCCTAATATTTCTACAATTGCTACAAATGTCTGCAACCGACTGCCATTAATTTTGGCCATAAACAAGTAGAAGGGTAGATTAGGTCTGATAATGATGTACTGTGTACAAATCATGCATACATTATTTCTGATCATTTCCCACAGCATACATTTATTCTTTTTTTTGTTTTTACATTTTGGGGGAACAAATGCAAATTTAACATTGAGGTGAATGTTCAGGTGCCTACACGACCTGTATCTCTGTGTATCTGCAAATAGCTAGACCGATCAGCACCGAACTTTCCAGTAGGTCACAGAAACTTCCACAAATGTTTTTCTTTAAAACTTTTTGAAATATTGAACCTTTGTTATAGAAGTAAATGGGGCTGTAATCGCGTCTGACATCATAGATGACTGAACTCATACATGACGATGTCACATGCTGCTCACATGAAGTCAGATGCTTTCAATGATCAATGTTTTCAGACATTTTGTAAAATAGGGGGAGAAGATAGATGTACTATTAATAGGTTAGAACAACAAGTATTGAGGATAGATGTACTATCATTAGGTTAGAACAACAACAACTATGAGACTTTATAATGCACTCTGCGATGCGGGCCCTTTTAGAACCCTGTTTGATTTCGGTGAACGTGAAGTGGCGTGGTGGTTTCCTGGACACATGGCAAAAGGGCTCAAGCAGATGAAGTTCAACCTGAAGAATGTGGACTGCATCATAGAGATCCACGATGCCAGAATTCCCTTCTCTGGAAGAAACCCTCTGTTTCAGGAGAGCTTAGATGTCAGACCTCATGTGCTCGTTCTGAACAAGATGGACCTGGCTGATCTGTCTGGAAAACAGCGAATCCTGAAGCAGCTTGAGAGGAGCGGGGTAAGAAATGTTCTCTTCACAGACTGTGTCCGTCAGCGAGATAAAAACATCAAAACACTGGTTCCCATGGTGACAGAGCTGATTGAGGGACATCCCCGTTTTAACAGAGATGAGAGCACAAATTATTGCCTGATGGCGATTGGCGTACCAAACGTGGGGAAGTCGTCTCTTATCAACTCTATAAGAAGAACATATTTAAAGAAAGGTCGTGCCTCCAGAGTGGGCGGGGAACCAGGTATAACCCGAGCTGTCCTGACCAAAATTCAGGTATGTCAGAGACCCATTGTGCACCTCTTGGACACACCAGGAGTCCTGCCTCCTAAAATTGAGAGTGTTGAGACTGGCATGAAGCTAGCTTTATGTGGAACTATACTGGACCATTTAGTTGGTGAAGACATCATCGCCGACTACTTATTGTTTTCTCTGAACAGACTAGAGCAGTTCAGCTATGTTGAGAAATATGACCTCGGAGAACCTTGCGATGACATCCAGAATGTTCTCAAACGAATTGCTGTCAACCTACGCAAGACACAGCGAGTCAAAGCCATCACTGGAGTAGGAAACATCACCATCACGGTTCCAAACTACACGGCAGCAGCTTATGATTTCATCAGAGCCTTCAGGAAAGGAGAGCTGGGACAGGTCATGCTGGACCGAGCCATGTTTAACTGACATGATTAAACACTGGTATAGCAGTTTGTCCATAAGCTGGAAGCTTATGGACAAAGATGGACTGGAAGATAAACCATAGGGGACTGTTAGTCTCCTAAAATGGATGAAGCAAACATTGGGCACAGTGTACACAACAGGGTTTTGTGTTTATTAGCATAAAGACATTGGTAATAAAATCTCTATTTATTATGAAAAACCTTTAAACGTTATTTTATATAATAATACAAATTAATTGTTTACAGAGTGATAAGACTTGTTATAGAGGCTATTGTGCATAGATACATACAGGTGTGCCTTGGGATTCTGACTTGCCCTTTGGTGTGCCTTGCTTGGGCACAAAATGTTTGAAAACCCACTGACTTAAATGAAGTCAGTGAGCTGCACAAACACCATTGATTAAGTCTTAAATTGTATTTGTGCAGCTCACACACGCTGGCTGAAGTAAAAGACTGAGGATAGAAGGTTTTTAGGCCCATGTCCTTTGGGGTAATTTTGTCACTGTACATAGCACACTGAAATTAGTCCTCTGCATTTACCCATTCTAACTATTAGGAGCAGTGGTTGCTATTAATACAGCGCCCTGGGAGCAGTTAAGTGTTAATGTGTCTTGCTTCGCCACATACACTGGGTGGACTGGGGGCGAAAAGAAGACCTTTTGATTCCCAGGTGGCCTCTCTACCCATCCACAGCTTATGGCTGCCCCAAAGGTAATGGTTAATGGCTGGGAATGGAACTTGTTGATTAGGGGATTTAGGGCATTGCACCAATGTTATGTGCCCTAACCACTTGGCTATTAGATTGATTATAAATCAGAATTGGGAGGAAGATAGAGGAAGATGTAATTTTTTAACACCGGTCAGAGAGGCCCACAGCTCAGCTCAGCTCAGATAGGTAAAGGATCCTTTGCATATTTAAGTGCATCCCAATGGAACATCCTGGACACGCAGATCAAATGAATTCCCACCCTAAGCACTTTTAAAAGGTAGAATACATATTGGCTAACTTGAGAGAGTAGCCGAGTTGATCATGTATGTAGCTCCGTTTTTACTTATTATTATAGGCTATTGTTGGAACAACGATTGTATTTGTGGATTTGATGTAAATTGTGTACGGTATTTTTTATTATTTCGTATTGAGTATTATTTATGTATGTCAATGTCTGTTTTGTGTATGGGGACCACAGTGGAAATAAGTTTATGACTTAACTGTGTTTTGTTTTTTGATTCTCGATTATCTTTATAACCTTCTTTGTATGTTGGTTGCAAGCAATTACTTAAATTAAATCAAATCAAATACAATGGATGAAAAACTACTTTAGAGAATATTTTGGGCCACTGCTCAGGACCCTATGATAAACACATGCCTCTTATTAGGGACAAACACACACATGAGGACTGGTAAAAAACGAGTGTGTATTTGGGCAGAAGTTGGGCGGACATATTATGGGGACACACTGCTGACCCCTTCGGTGCCACACCATAAAAAAAGATGTGTCTCTCTGTCCTTGGATTCCTGTCACTCTAGTCTACGCCCTAAGACTGAAGCCCCCACCTAAAAAAAAGGCTCTAAGATGTGGTAAGTCCAACATCAATGCAAGTTAGTTAACAGATGCTTTATAGATACAGACACATACAGTGTCTGAATGCCTCGCTTTTGTCCCCAAAGAGGGGAATGGTAAAGAATGTGTTTTAGGTCTACTTGTAGAACTCGTGTTCCTGCTCATCCTTCTTGATAACCGTCTTGTAAGCTTTCTCAAAGTCTTTGGCCAGGATGATGTATCTGTTCTCACGCACTGCTAACATGCCAGCCTCCTGGCAGATGGAGTTGATGTCGGCCCCTGAGATCTTATCTGGTCTGGACACGCTGTCTTCCAGGTCCACCTCTTCAGAAAGGTTCATCTTGCTCGTGACGGTGGTGAAGATCAGGCGTTTCTGCCTGCGGTCCGGAAGGGGAAACTCAATCTTCCTGTCCAGACGTCCGGGACGCAGCAGGGCCGGATCCAGCGTGTCCGCTCTGTTGGTGGCCATGATCACCTTGACGTTGACGTTCTGGTCAAAGCCGTCCATCTGATTGAGCAGCTCGAGCAGGATTCTCTGAACCTCCCTGTCGGCTCCGGTCTGCGCGTCGAAGCGCTTTGTGGCGATGGCATCGATCTCGTCGATGAAGATGATGGCGGGGGCGTTCTCCTTTGCCAGCCTGAAGACGTCACGCACCATGCGAGGCCCCTCGCCCAGGTACTTCTGGACAAACTCGGAGCCCACGACGCGAATGAAGGCGGCCGTGGTGTGGTGGGCCACGGCCTTGGCCAGCATGGTCTTGCCACAGCCCGGAGGCCCGTACATGAGGACACCCCTGGGCGGGTCGATGCCGATCTGTTTATAGAGCTCAAAGTGCGTGAGGGGCAGCTCCACGGCCTCTCGGACCTCTTGCTTCTGTATGTCCATGCCTCCGATGTCGGCGTACATGACGTCGGGCTTCTGGTCGGACGTCAGCATCATGATGCTGCTGTCGGCCTCCGGAGGCAGCACGTCCACCAGGGCGTTGCTGTGCTTGTGCAGGGCCACGGAGGCGTTGGGCTTCAGCAGCTCCCGGTCGATGGTGCTCAGGATGCGCACATAGTAGTTGGAGCCCGCGGTGGAGCTCACGATGGCCGTGTTCTGGTCTATGGCCTCCAGGAACTGGCCGATGACCAGCGGGATGCTCTGTATCCTCTTCACCTCCTCCTGGGCGTGGCGGTACTCCTTCTTCAGGTTCTTCTGTTCGTCCTTGATGTACTCCTCCTGCACCTCCAGAAACTCCAGCTCCTGCTGCAGCTTCTTGAATCTGCTGAAGAAATCCTCTAGATCTTCGGGTTCTGGCGTTAGAAGAATGAACAGATCCTTCTGATATTTGCTCGCTACGCTTAACATTTCTACAGCAACTATATCCTACGTGTCGGATTTATCTGCGACCTGTACCTTATATAAATGTCATTTGTGGTGTAGAGTGACGTCACCAGCATTGCCCAAATATGGTGCCAACCCTGGCAAGGAATGTGATTTGTGCTAGAGATTAGTTTCTTCTGCATTCTCCCGCCCTCTCTGCGGTTGCAGCCAATAGCATTTATTTAATTTCGGATATAGAAAGAAAGATGGCGGTTAGGGGTTAGGGGGTTAGGGGGTTATGTTTAGGGTTAGGTTTAGGGGTTAGGTTTAGGGTTAGGGTCCCCACATAATTTAGGGGGGGAGGGGGTCCCCAGATGACAGTGAAGTGACAATACCTAAAGAATACAAGAAAAAGAAAAAGACCATTACTGCATCAAAAGTAATCAGTAATGTCAAATAGTATGAGAAAGGGGCAAAAATTTAGATCTGCTATTTTCACAATACTTATCTGAGTCAAATAAAATGTAATGCCTCAACTCCTACAATTCCAAGTGCTTGTCAGGGTGGGGGGTCCCCACTCCCCAGCTGATTCCTTTTGGGGGTCACGGCCTGAAAAGGTTGAGAACCACTGCCATAAGGGTCCATTTGGTTCCATTTGTACCCTCTCAGAGTTATGGCTGGGGGTCCTTTAAAAATTAAAAAGTGTGAGAACCACTGCAATAAAATAACACGACTGCTGGAGGAGTCGTCCTTTATTTTAGCAACACTAGAGGCGCTGCAGGATTTTCACCGCAAACTCTTCTCGAGTCCCTCTTGTTTTGAACTTTAACCCAGCAGCAGCTCCATGCACGCTGGATTCTACAACAACGTGGAAAAGAGAATAAATGATGGGTTTTAAAGGTTAATGTTGGGACATCGTTACTATTAGAGCTCTTCTACCATCTGGATTGTAATTAGGAAACTTCTCAATAAAACCTCAAGGTAAGGCACCACACGCACACTCCATGTTTGGGATTTGTTTAGCCCTGGTCCAGAGCGTTAGTGAGTTCTCTCTGCCAGCAGGGCTGCCAGATTATAATTTCGATAAAAGACTTTATTTGAAAATAGCCGGTAGATCTGCAATTTTCAAATAGGTGACGTATGTGTTAAAGTGCTCATGTGTGGCCCATATAATCGCTTCTTTTGGACTGGTTTTCCTAGACCTGGTTGCTTGTTTCTCTCACTGCTCTGCTTATAGACTGAACATTCCACTGCCGTGCGAGGTCTCCGTCTTTAGTAAAAGAAATAAACAACCACTTCGCTACTCACCGAAACAAAGGCTGTTTTGTGTTGTTGAAAGTCTATTCTCCAGGGTGGGGAAGCCTCTCAGCACCCCACCTTCTCTGTATAATATAGATCCATAGCCTAGAAGGAGTTCTCCTTAAGGCTATGGGACTTTCGAGCCTTTGCGCTCGCACCACACAGGCTGCATTGCCTCTCGTCTGCAGTAAAAAATACTCTACTCACCAAAACAAAGACGGTTTTATGGAGTTGAAAGCCAACTCTACTAAGTGGGAACACTCTGAGCCCCCCACCTCACGTCTAAAATACACTTTCTTGGCCAAAATGTTGAATATTTCACCGGAAAGAAAACATTATCTAGTTACTCCGCTGCGCCCTCTACAGTTCCGGCCAATGGAATTTTTCTAGTGACAAGATCTGTAGAGGGCGCAGCGGAGTAAATAACATAATATCCGTCTGGTGGACATATTTTATTTTTTGCCCAAAAAGTGTATTATACAGAGAAGGTGGGGTCATGAGAGGCTTTCCACCCTGGAGAATAGACTTTCAACAACACAAAACTGTATTTGTTTCGATGAGAAGTGAAATCGTTACCTTTATTTTTTACTAAAGTTGGAGACCTCGCACGGTAGTGGAATTGTCAGTCCATAGGAATAGCAGCCGCTCCTAACAGAGCGTTAGAGAGAGAACCAGAGCTAGCTGAGACAGTGTCAATGCTATAGTAGTGAGATACATTTATTTAATATCTGTAATCTCGAAAGTGATATTAGTTAATGGTCATTAGTAAATGTTAACTAATGCTGCAGAGACATAGTAGTAGATATCTGTGCCTACTTTTCTTCTTTAATATTTCAATATTTTATTATTATTTGTATTCAGTGGTGGGAAAAGTACTTAAATCTCTAGGGCTATTACATCTCTTACTTAAAAAGTATCAATACTGCAAGTAAGTAAAAGTCCGGAATTCAAAATGTATTTGTGTAAAAGTACAAAAGTATTGGTATCAAAATGTACTTAAAGTAGGCTACTCATTATGTAGATTAGAATGTCCCATTTCACAAGTTTTCAAATGTATGAAATGTATAAACATCTTTTGAAAATAGCAAATCTACAAGCTCATGCGAGGTATTGTGAGCTTGTAGATCTGCTATTTTCAAATGGCCGAAATGATTGAAATGACTGAAGTGGTTACTGTATGTTTTGTAATAATAATACAAATCTACAGAGTAATTTAAGTTGTTCTATTATAATTATATTGGAGTAAAAGTACTATATTTGCCTCTGAGATGTAGTGGAGTAGAAGTAGTATTGAAAAAAGACCTCAAAATGTTACTTAAGTACACTAGTACTTGAGTAAATGTACTATTGTAGTACATTTAATGATACTTTACACCAATGTTATTATTGTTATTAGTATTATAATTATATTATTATTATTGCTAGATGGGGAAGCCGCAGAAAAAGCAGCAGAAAAATAACCCGAGCCTTGCTGACAAGGTTCGTAAGACCAAGACCTCTACTCAGATCAAGAACAACCCGTTTGAGGTGAAAATCAACAGGAAGAAATTTGACATCTTGGGCAGAAAAACCAAGCATGATGTGGGTTTACCTGGTGTGTCTCGCTCCAAAGCCATCAACAAGGTAAGACAGTTCTTCCCAGTTCATTGTCTATCAATCAATCAATTTATTTTATTTGTGTAGACTCAGGGGTCCATTAATCCATCTGTGTAACCACTTTAACCATTATTATATACTTTGGCTATTCAAAAATAGCAGATATACAAGCTCATAGCGCAGCACCGAGTGCCGCGCTATGAGCTTGTAGATCTGCTATTTTTTTTAAACCTCGAAAATGTGTGCAAATCTTTGAATGTGTATATATATATGTATATATGTATATATATCCCTGGAAACATATTTTTGTAACCTAGCTGACCTGGCGGAGACCTGTGCTACCCCTACCATGCTATTTTTAAGCCACTTTTAACCTGGTGTCCCTATTTTTAGACATGTCATTATAGGCGAAAAGTGTAAAAACAAAAACATAATGCAATTTTATCTCTTATTTTATACTTTGTTGTAGAACAATCTATAAGTCTATAGTTAATTAACTGTTGCACCCGTAGCTCTCTCTCTCTTGAGTCGATGAATGACTGTCCCAATGATTATACCAATCACTACCCATCTGACCCCATTCCGTGTGTTTGGGGAAAGATTATAGCTTGATCTCAATGAGGGTTCTGTCGTTCACAAAGATGTCGTTGCAACAGTGGTTAACAAAGAGGGGTTTAAGATTTAAAACAAATAACCTATTACGTTTTTCCAGCTTTTTGGAAGTCAGTCCAGCCTGTTTGGGGTCTCATCCCAGCTCAGTGTGTGCCATAGTGTGTGTTACATGCGAAACTAGCTCAATTATGTGTGTGTACATGATGAGAATGAGATCCCGGATGTTTGTCATACTCCACAGAGAAAGGAGACCCTTCTGAAGGAATATCAATCCAAGAACAAGTCCAACAAATTTGTTGACAAAAGGTTTGGGGAGTATGATTCCAAGATGGAGCCGGAGGAGAAGATCCTACAGAGATTTGCCTTGGAGAGACAGGTGAGTCAAGTCTACTGATGCTGAATCTGGATTACGATTAACCTCTGTAGTGGTGTGTGGTGTAGTGGTGAGGCCAAAATTGGTTCTGCCCGTTTCTCCTCAGTGGCTGGAGGAATTGATCTGTAGCCATTAACCATTACCATGTGCACCTAACAGTGAAGCCCGTTTTCCGATTACACGAAATCTCAGCTGTTTATTAGCGTTTTTGTATTCACTGGCTTCCGGGTTGCCAGATCATGTGCGCATATCCCCCCACGGCGTCCCTCTTCTGGGGGCAAACATTCGTTCGAAAATAGTCCAGTCAGCTTGGTGTAGGATTTTTAAATGGTTAATTGTCCAATGACTTTCAGCGCACCCACGAGAAGAAGGACATCTACAACCTGAATGAGGAGGAGGAGCTCACCCACTACGGCCAGTCGTTGGCAGAGATGGAGAAATTCACCCATGTAGGAGAGAGTGATGATGAAGAGGAGAGGGGCGCCTTGTCAGGTGTGTTTATTACATCGATAAATGATTAACAGTTTCACCCCTAGTTCTCGCTCCCTTGAGTGGCTGAATGACTGTCCCAATGATTATACCAATCACTACCCATCTGACCCATTCCATGTGTTTGGGGAAAGATTATAACTTGGATCGCAATGAGGGTTCTGTCATTCACACTTTGACATGTTGGACAGGCTATTTTTGAGTAACTAAAAGTTAATTATTCATTAACTTCCCCTACTAAGACATTGAGTCATAATATACCAACGCCTACTGAGCCTCCTATGTTTGATTTATAAAGAATAGCAGATCTACCAGCTAAGCTGCTATGTTTGGTGCGTGACGCTGTCGTACGACGGGAGTATAAATTAAACGCTTAATGCTTAACTCTATCGCCATTGTGCGCTCCTGATATATTTATTGACAGGCAGATATTGAGTTAACCCATTCAATCCGGGAACACATCTGTGTCATTTTAGATTTCCTTGGCTATTCAAAAATAGCAGATCTACAAGCTCATAGCTTATGAGCTTGAAGTTCTGCTATTTTTGAAAAATCGTGAAAATATATATTTTTTGTAACATTTGTAACTCAAATCTTTGCTTCTGGGGGGTCCCTGGAACAAAATATTTTACAAATGTTCGCTTTAAAGATTTGAACAAACTTTGACGGGTTTTAGCAGATCTACAGCTCGTAGCGTGGCACTCGGTGCCGCACTATGAGCTTGTATATCTGCTATTTTTGAATAGCCAAAGAAATCTAAAAATGACCCAGATTCTTTCCCGGTCTAAATGGGTTAAAGCCGTACCGTCATGATTGCCATGTTTGTTTGTTTACAGTGACTGACTAACCTGACTATTGTTTGTGTCCACCAGCTGAGCTGACTGCGTCCCACTTCGGGGGAGGAGGTGGTCTTCTGAGGAAGAAGACTCTAGGAGAGGAGGAGGAGGGGGGAGGACGTCTGAACAACACCAAATCCAGACAAGAACTTATTGAAGAACTCATCCAGAAGTCCAAACAGGAGAAGGTTAGAACGCATTATAACGTCACCTCAATAATACATAGGGCTGCAACTGTCGTCTTCTTATCTTCCTAGTGATTAATATTCTATCGGTTACTTTGTCGATTAATCGAATAGTTGAGAATGTTTTTATTTTATTTTATTTTTCGTTACATGCCAATGAATCGACACGAGAGATATAATCTACTAATTAACCATTATTCGCTATTTTATACTTAGTTGTAGAACGGTGTTGTGCAAAAATATAAACTCACAATGCATCGTATTGTGACTTATATCTGCTATCTTTTGTATTATTGCATAAATGAAAAAACTTTATTTTTATTAAAATCAGTGATTAAATTGATAGGCTGATTAACTGCTGCACTCCTAGATCTCTCTGCTTTGTGAGAAGACGAATGACTATCCCAATGATTATACCAATCACTACCCATCTGACCCCATTCCATGTGTTTGGGAAAAGATTATAACGTGGATTTCAATGAGGGTTCTCTTGTCATTCAATGGTGTTTTCATCAGCTAAATGAGAAGTTGTTTCGAGTTCCTATGAATGACAAGTGTTTTATCGTCTTCCTTCCTTCAGCGGGAGCGGCAGGCTCAGAAGGAGGAGGCTCATGAGTTGACGGAGAAGTTGGACCAGGATTGGAAGAGCATCCAGTCTTTGTTGGCGCACAAGAACCCCTGCAAAGGAGGTCCCACTCCCACTGACAGGTTCGAAGAGAAACCCAAGGTATTATGACCAGTTCGGGTTCGTAGTCGGACTAGGGCTGCCCCCCAGTGTTGATTTTGACAGCAAATTTTGATTTAGTTTTAGTCATAGTCTTCTGAATACAATTCCATTTAGTTTTATTCATATTTTAGTCTCCTGAAAATGAAATGTTTTAGTTTTTGTCTAGTTTTAGTCGACTAAATATCATAAGATTTTAGTCGACTAAATCTACAGTTGAATTAGTCGACTAAAATGTATTCTGGCGGTGCCTTGATGGCTTCGTAATGGCTGATTTTACACTTGGTTGCATGCTGAAAATAGCCGATCTACAAGCTCACTGCGACGCGTTGTAAGCTTGTAGATCTGCTATTTTCAGAGCGCAACACACAAGCGCGTTTTTATTTTGTTTTCGTCAGTGAAAAAAGGTTGTCGACGAACATTTTTCGTCATAGTTTTAGTCGACGAAATCATGTTGAAATGCTGCCTCCTGAAAATGTACAATTCAGTCGGAGATTCTTTGATTCAAGCACTTGTCTTGTTGTTGTTTTTGTCTGTTTATTTTCTTCCCGAAAGCATCACGTTAGTTTCATATGACTCTGCTGCACTTGACTATGTAACATGGTCTAAATCAGCACTGAAATGCTTGCAAATGTACCGTTTTGTCAGAATTATTGAAATCAGCGATCAAATCGATAGGCTGATTGTGAGAGGATGAATGACTGTCCCAATGATTATACCAATCACTACCCATCTGACCCCATTCCATGTGTTTGGGGAAAGATTATAACGTGGATCTCAATGAGGGTTCTCTGTCATTCATAGTTAGTTTCATATGACTCTGCTGCACTTGACTATGTAACATGGTCGAAATCAAAACTGAAATGCCTGCACATTTTGTCAGAAGGTCTTATAGACCATTATATATGAAATGAATAGTCGAATATTTGCATTAAAACCCAGAGTCTGCTTCAACCAGTATAATTCTGAGTCGGGTACAGCCCTATTGGGCACTATTGCCTTTAGGGCTGTCATGATTATGACATTTTGCATGACGATTAATTGTCACACAAATAATTGCGATTAACGATTTACTGTAATTGTTTTTTTGTTGTTGAACACTGGAATATATGAATAGAAATTACATTTCTGCTTGGCTTTATAGTTGCACAGAGCAGATATGACAAATAACCTAAAAATACAAATAAATGACTGACATTTAATAATTTTATACTTTAAAAAAAAAGTCAATAGTGGAAATAGCCGATCTACAAGCTCACAACATGTTGCGATGCGACACGATGTGAGCTTGTAGATCGGCTATATCCACTAATTTTGAAAATGTTTGAAAATATATGAAGATCTTTCAACATGGAAACTATTATGACGATTATGCAAAATAATTGCGATTATGTAATAATTGTCACGGGTATAATTGCCTTACTCCTTCTATGAGCAGTTTTGTGTCCTAATTCATATCAAACTGGGGGTCCTTGAAAAATAAAATGTTTGAGAATCACTGCTGTACCTAACCTCTCTCTATAATAACGTATTGTTGTTGGTGTTAAACCGGACCAGGATGGCTGTGCACCGGCAGGCTTCACATTGTTGTGGTCTTGTGTCCTCTCTGTCCTTCCAGTTGGATGAGTATGACATGAGGGTGAGGGAGCTGGCCTTTGAGATGAAGGCACAGCCGTCAGAGAAGCTGAAAACCCCGGAGGAAGTGGCGCTGGAGACAAAAGAGAGACTGCAGAGACTGGAGGTCTGTCAACACAACTGGCACTTTGTCTATAGAGAGTCACTGTATGGGGAATGCACGATTGAAAGGTCATCATATCTGTATCGGCGATATCTGCCTTTAATATGCAATATCGGTATCGAACCACCAAGTAATATATATCGGTTGTAGTAGATATTTTATTTTGTAATCTATTTTACGATGATGAAGGCTTGCAGATTCAGTCGGTGTTTTCTAGGGAAGCTTTCAAAAGGTTCAACAAGTTGGAAAAATCTGCAAAAAATTCTACATTGAAGTTGTTTGACAAATATGTGCATCAGTAGGCCTGATAAATCAGTTACTGTATAACAGGTGTAAGGTAAACCCTACTGGAAAGGTTTATTACGATATCGTCATTGTAAACGGTCAATTTGACGATACAAATCATTTAAAATAAAAACATTTCACTATCGTGCATCACATAATACTGTATATTCTGACTGTCCCAATGATTATACCAATCACTACCCATCTGACCCCATTCCATGTGTTTGGGGAAAGATTATGCCTTGGATCTCAATGAGGGTTCTGTCAGTCAGACTATTTAACCACATTAGATTTGTTGTGTCACACAGTAGTTAACCACATTAGAATGTTTGTGTCATAGTTAAATGTTGGTTTCTACATGGTCCTTTTGCTTAGGCGGACCGTCAAAGGAGGATGCTGGGAGATGTGGTCCAGGACGGCACTCAGAGTCGCACCCACATGTCTGCCGACGACCTCAACGACGGCTTCATCCTGGACAAGGAGGACAGGAAGACACTGGCCTATAATCAGGTAAGTGTTTTGTTTGTTAAAGCTGCAATGCATAACATTTATGAGCAGAAATGTCTGCTGTTAGCTAAGCTGGAACACCTTGCTTTAATATGAGCTTCAGGCAGTACTGCTGGTCAACCAGTAGGTGTCCTGTCCTGTCCGACACGGCGGTCTAAATGTCTCAATAGAAAAGTAAAGACACCACCACCTCAAACTAGATGTACTAGTTGTATTGTATTAACATACTATACTATACAGATTGGTTAAAATAACCTTTTATGCATCTCTTATTTGTCATTGGAAGGATGGAAAGTGGAACATAGAAGAAGAGTCGGGAGACAAGGAGGATGAAGATGATGATGGTGAGGAGGAGGAGGAGGAGGAGGGATCAGAAGAAGGAGATGATGAAGAAGAAGAAGAAGAGGTAGAAGGAGATGATGAAGAAGAGGTAGAAGAAGGTGATGATGAAGAAGAGGTAGAAGGAGATGATGATGAGGACGAAGAAGACAGTCACTCAGACCTGGACTCAGAGCAGGAGAGTGGAGGAGAAGAGGGGGAGAAGGAGGACCCACAGAGTGATGTCACCCCCCAGAGGAGTCTGACGGAGGAGGAGAAGAAGAGCCAACAGGAGGCAGCCAAAGCAGAACTACCATACACCTTCAAAGGTACATTAAATATGATAACCTCTTATGTCCAAAACCGTTCCTTGTCATTCTTTTTTTTTTTTAAACATTTAAAATATTAAAACATGCATTTTTGTTGCTGTCGGATGGAGACCTTGTATGTCCAAAACCATTCCTTTTTATTAATGATCGTTTTAAAAACATAGTGAAAATAGCCGCTCTATAAGCTAGATCAGCTATTTTCACTACTACTTTTGTGCGACACTCTTGGATGATGCAGTAGGGCATTCATTTACAACGAAACATAAAAAGTTGAAATATGTAGACATTTCTGCCTGACAACAACTACCATGTACCTTCACGGGAACATTAAATATGATATATGACCCACCACAGTGGTTCTCAAACATTTTCACGTCAAGTACGCCCCAAATGTGTATGTATTTAGCTACGGACCCCCATCTGAAAATATTTTCAGAGGGGGGGGGGCTTTCAGATGGGGGCTAAGGTTGGGCTTACCCGACCTCACCCAAAATTGGAGTCATATCATACGTCATAGATATGTCACAGATGACTGACGTTACAGGCTGGCCACATGAAGTCTTAGATCCACACGGATCCCATCTGGATCCCGACATCCACATGATTACAGATGTTTTCTTTTTGCAAACATAAATAGCAACCTTGTGGTTATAAATACTACCTGTAGACATGCATGTCCTTTTTTTATAAAAGATTCCCTCTTTTGGTCTTGAAAAGAATATGCTGAACCCTTCCACTCTCCTCCTCCTCCTAATAGCTCCAGAGAACTTCAGTGAGTTGAAGGCTTTGCTCCATGGACACTCCCCCGACAACCAGCTCATCATACTGGCCAGGACGCAGAAGTGCAACCACCCCAGTCTGGCTGCGGGCAACAAGCTCAAGCTGCAGGTAATTTGCTTTGTGTTCTCAAACATGCACATTTAGCCCATTCAATCCGGGAACGCATCTGTGTCATTTTAAGATTTCTTTGGCTATTCAAAAATAGCAGATATACAAGCCCTGCCCATAGCTACAGTATGAGCTTGTAGATCTGATTCTTTGAGTATTGAATATATACATTTTGTTAAAGTGAACATTTGTAACTCAAATCTTTGCTTCTGGGGGGTCCCTGGAACAAAACATTTTGAGATGGGGTTCAGCGGCCAAATGCATATCTAAAAGAGATGGCGGACCACCATCTCAAAATATGTTGTTCCAGGGACCCCCAGAAGCACAGATCGGAGTTAACCGCGCTATGACCTTGTATATCTGCTATTTTTGAATAGACAAAGAAATCTTAAAATGACACAGATGCGTTCCCGGTCTTAATGGATTAAGCCCGTCATGTCTTATAAGTCTGCATTTTGTTGTACGATATTAAACGTAAATGTTGCCATTTGATCAGATTTATCTTCAGCTAATTGTCCATCAGCAGTTACATTTAATACATAAACTGCATATTCCACAATCACACTACAAATATCCAACATGGTTGACACAAAACAGGCACTAGACATTGGGGGATAGAAAATGTATTTATAACTACTATTTATTAGTTTGATTGTAATGTGAGGGTAGTGGACGTAAGAAATTGTTGTGGAAACAACACAACTGAACGCTGTTGCATGAACTAATGAGATTTCCATCCGTGTCCCTGTCAGAAACTGGTTGGTTTCTTGTTGGAGTATGTGGGAGAACTAGCCACCAGGAATCCACCTGAGCTCACCACCATAGACAAGATCATGCCGTGAGTTTCTTTCACTTCTCTCTATAGCCCGACTGATGCCGGATTTTCGGGTCCAATCCCAATTTTAGAGAGTTCTTGACCACTTACTCTGTTCTCTGACCACACATAAAAACAAATCCTATTCTAATCAATGTAAGCCTGTAGATCAGCTGTTTTTTGAAAACGTTTCAAAAATGTCCACCTATAATGACATGCACAAAATAGGGACACCAAGTTAAAAAGGGTTAAAAATCATGACACATGGCAGTGTAATTGCCGGTACTGATCTCGGCAAGAAACTCGAATAATGGCCGATAGTATCAGTCTGGCTCTGCTCCCTTCAACTACTCTTTCAACGTTGTATTTATCAAAGTGTGACTCATCTCTCTTTCCATGCTCCATCACTTTATCCCTCGCTCCTCCCCTCCTTTCCTCTAGTCAGCTGTATGCTCTGAGCCAGATGTTTCCGGATGCTTCCTGTCAGGCCATGCAGTCCATCCTAGCAAGAGGGGCTCAGACAATGGAGGAGACACTGAAGGTCAAAGGTCACGTTGCCTTCCCATCCCTAGACATGGTAGGAATTCCTTTCATGCCCTTCGATTAAGTTTCTCACACGATTTCTGTTGTTTTTATACTTATTGCTGTGTGAAGCGCTCTGTAAATCTGCGTGGAAAAGTGCTACACAAATGAATTATTATGAATCCAGACTCAAAATGACATGACACTAACTCTTTTATAGATCTGTTTACTAATATAAATTATACATACCCGCCTAATCCATATGTGAGAAAGCATGGATGGGATCCTATTACAAAGAAATAAAAGGCTCTGTCTGATCTCATTATAGTTTCCCACTTTTGACGTTTTCTTACTTTGTGTGATAACTAATTTTTTATTATTTTTATACGTGTGTATTTAGGTGATCTACGTGAAGGTGACGGCCCTGTTGTTCCCTACATCAGACTTCAGACACCCGGTCACCACTCCTGCACTGCTGTACATCACTCAGGCTCTCAACAAGGTACAGATAGGGGGCTGTGTCACGATCGTGACATTTCACTCGACGATTAATTGTCACACAGATAATTGGATGTTGTTGTAGTCTGCAGGAGTCTGCAGTCCTGAGATAACCTTCTCATGGTCAACATGCCATGTTTGTCTCTTTTATCTTTAATGAATCAATTGGTGTATAGTTTTGTTTTCTAGAACCTATTTAGCCACATAATCATTCAGTCATGTATTAAAAAAAAGAAATAATTATTGCATCACAAGTAATTATCACTCCAGTGCACCCCATTAAAACTCTGACAATCCATCAGATTTGAGTTTAATCAGTATTTATTTTGATCATGGGGAATGAATATGTATGTGTTTCTTCAAAAATCCTTATATTGCCCTTTTTAATCTGTGTGTTCATTGTGCCCCTAGTGTCCAGTGAGGTCATTGCAGGATGTGACATCAGGTTTGGTGCTGTGCTGTTTGGCAGTGGAATACGTGTCCCTCTCCAAGCGCTTCCTGCCCGAGCTCATCAACTTCCTGTGTGGAACGCTACACCGGGCAGTGCCTGACAAGACCTCTATAGGTAAGCTACACACTAGAGATTTTAGCCGCGGATACCCGTGGATTTGGGTCATAAGAATTAATATATTCATTAATGGCGGATGAAATAATGCGGAAAATATTAATGACATCTATCTATATTATAGCTTTTAAAAAGGGCGAAATCTCTGCGAGAATTTGTGGTAGGCTGTTTTAAAGTGCAGTCATTTTTCATCAGGCACGAATTAGCAGCCGTGCATTGTGTCGGTGGGGTCCTTCCAGGACACAAAGGCACAAAGGCAGCTAACGTGAGAGTGAGAGAGAAACTTAACACGTTCACTGCCAGGGGTTTTCTAAAACAGGCTGTAGCTTCTGCCAGCATTTTTAAGCATTCTGGCTAATCTTTCAAGAACCACAGAATATCTATCTCCAGTATGATCGATCCCCTGATGGTTGCTAATCACGGAGGGTTTCACTGTGCTTCCGTGGAAAGAAAATGAAAAAAAAAGTGAAAAAGTGATGGAAGACAGAGTGTGGTGTGCTGTTACCATGGATACTTACTGGTGAGCGTAACAGTGGTGAGCTTGTCCATCGGCTATTTTCCGCGAAGATATTTAATGTCGATCGAAAAACAGAAACTAGTATAAAGCCCTGAGGGACTCCACTGATGAATGTGATTTTTTTCCCCCCCATATCGTCTGTGGGACGTAGTGGGGCAAATCTTTGAATATATATATTTTTAAAGCCAACATTTGTAACTCAAATCTTTGGTACGGGGGGGTCCCTGGAACAAAACATTTTGAGATGGGGGGGGGGGGGGGGGCTCCGCATCCAAATACATATCTAAAAGAGATGGCGGACCACCATCTCAAAATATGTTGTTGTTCCGGGTACCCCCTGAAATGCAAGGTGTTGTGTTCTCAGGTTCTTCAGTGGTGCTACCATTCAGGCCATCAGGGAGGTCCAGTGAGCTGCTGGTGCTGTCAGACCTGCAGTCCTGTCAGAGCTGGAGCAAGAACCAGATGTCACTGTCAGCTCTGCAACACCTGGACCTCCAAAACGACACGCTCAGAGACCATCACAGGTAACGGCCCGTCTAGAATTCTAGTGGATTTTTGTGCCCCACCCACACAATTTTGGAAGCCAATTACATGCAAACCAGTGGTGTGTTCTAGGTTTTTTCAGAGGGTATTCGATAATTATTCCCTGCAGGACATGCGCGATACGCTAGCGCGTTTTCAATGGATGAAATGATGAAGTTATTAGACTGTATACGCTTTCCCCCCAAAAAATCGACACTGTATGCGGCGTATACAGCGTAACCCGGTAGAACACACCACTGATGCAAACAGCATGGAATATCAAAACTCTGTGTGTGACGCTCATTGTCACGTGTCTCCCATGACCATTTGGACCTAATTTTGGTGAAAGAAAATCATGTTTTTGCAACAAACACTGACATTTGTAGCATTTATGGTCCCACCAGTATGTGCAAAGAACAAAACGCAGCGTTCCCTTCAACAGTCGTTGGACTGTTGGAATTCTGATTTTGTCCTGTGTTCCGTTGCCAGAAAACATTCTTTGAAAATATGCATATCTAACACAGGGTCCCCACGGTCATGAAATTCCTGGAAATATTTTGAAATAAAAATTTAAAAAATCCAGTACTGGAAAAGGTTTGGAATTGATCAAACTTCATCAAAGGTCCTGGAATTTATCAAGGGTCCTGGAAAAATATTTGGCTATGCATTGTTTTTGGCTATTGATTTTTTTAACACAAAACATTTTCATAAACATGTATAACATTACACGAAATATGTAACATAAGTAATTTTTCGCCGAACGGGATGTGTGATGGCAGCCTAATGTATGTCTCAATTGTTAGGTTGCACTGCATAGGGTGCCAGGTTGGTGTCACGTGATAAAAAGAACAGAGCTACAAGCTCACAACGTGCCGCAGCGTGATGAGTAGTTAGCTTGTAGAGCTGTTCGTTCAGGTTGTGTGTTTGCTGTCCCAACAAACAATTGCGAGCAACATGTGAATAGTCGGTGAAGCGTAAACGAACTCAGTTCAAATATATCGGTTGAACTAGTAGTATGATCCACAATACCAGGGAAATGTTTGTTTAATACTTTGTGGCTTACAAATGAAAAGTTTAAAGACTGGGTAAAGCGAGAAGAGGACCCGAATAGAGCTGGCTGGTTTTACATAATTATGTTCATCCCTCCTCCTGTCTGACAGTATCCTCTTGTTGAAAACTTAATAGGAAAAACATAGGAAAACATACAACAAAAGTGTAATTTAAAACATCCTTGCATCCTTCATTACTTTTAAATTCATAAATGGGGCAAATGCAAGGCAATATAATTTAGAAAAAATAAGTCATACGGATGCCATAATGAGTCTTGTATTCCAGTGAGCTATGCCCTAATTTTGCACGAAATTTGTAATGGAATTGTACCATTCTATATTCTATGCTTTATTTTTGCTACACTGCCTATCTTTGGGCATTGTACATAGGAGTAAGAGACACATTATTGCGCTGAATGATTGTTATATAGGCCTGGAAATTGGGCTAAATATTCTGGAAAAGTTTTGGAAAAGTTTTGGAAATTCATTGCTAAAGATGTGTGGGGACCCTGCTAACATCACTAATACATTCATTAAAGTGGGGGCAGGGACAGGACAGGGTGCAGTGTACTTCAATGATTGCTGCCTCTGTAAAGGTATTGAAGACAAAGCTACGCCTGTACTGTTAACTCCTTGTACAAGCGAAGTACATTATGTACAAACTAAATGTGTGTGTTGTTGGATCCAGTGCTGTGACGGAGCGGCCAGCATGCTTTCACACGACAGCTGGTGTGTGTGGGCAAGGTTCTAGCATCACACACTGACACAACTCTATAAACAGGCCTCAGCCAACCACTCATGTAGGGCTGTCTGTCACCACCATGACATTTTACTTGATGATTAATTGTCATACTAGTAATGGCGATTAACAATTTAATTGTGGTGTTGGCATTGAACATTGGAACATATCATTTCTTTTAGCCTTTGTAAACAAAAATTGCACAAGACAAATATACAAAGAAATGACCCACATACAGTATTGAATCATTTATAATAAACCCATATATTTTTTTCACCTGAAGACAGTGCCTCAGTGCCTTTGTCTGCCTCACCATAAGCAGAACTTTGGTTTCCTTTGCTTCTATTCCTATACCTGTTCCACTGAAGAGCACCTGTTTTGAGCCACTGTGATTGAACCCAGGCAGTGCCTCATTTTTTTCTATTTTGAATTTATACTTTCAAAAAAGAAATGTATAGTGGAATTAGTAAGATATGTCAAAATTCTACACATTTTCATTTGAAGGGAATATCTCTCACCTGGCCAGTTGTCCAGCCTACAACTATAATATTGTCACCGTTGAGTGGAAACCGTTTATGTCCAAAAAGGGTGTTCCAAAGGATCCAATGTAGCTATTATTTAGTCACAAGCTCTTGTTAGCATTTTTCATTGGTGAAATATTTATAAATCTCACAGACAGAATGAACCACTTCCACTTTTTAAACAAAATATCAACAAGCTGCTCTTGATTGACACTCTTGTGTGAAGTAAGGCATTCATTTATCAGAAAAACCCACAAGCTGAAATATGGAGATACAAGGTTTCTGCCCGACAGCAACGATGGGTATCTGTATCACTCAGCAGCAGAAAAAAAATGCCACAACAAGTGAAAGTTCTGCTTTTACACGGACCAGTGGATTCATCTCCAAAGAGAGAACTGCGCATATTTGTGGGGCAGATTCACCAGCGGTGCAGCCAAAGAGCCACATGTCACAGAACAAGTCGACTGTGAAGCTGCTGGAAAAGTTTAAGACATTCAAAACTCCATGAATATGAAAGTAAAGCAAAGGTATAATAGATGAAGTGGAAATAATGTTTTTTTTCCAAATTATTTTTTTCAGTGTGCAGCTTGAATGAATACAAAATCTGCTCCAATGTATTCGGATTCAACTTAATTGTCACATCACAGGTTTACATGTGTAAAAAAGAGGGTGAAATTCTTTGTTGTACAAGCTCCCATAATTTGCGGTTTCAAGAAAAGGGTAAAGAATAGAGAAAGGAAAACACGTCACATATATCATAATATGAGCAATGCCAGTATACCTGACGAAGACCGGAGAGGCTAAAATGTATCTTTTTTTTTACCGCTCTGTTAATACATTATTTTAGGAGCATTAAGACGGTGTGCGGACCTTCTCTTTTTCTTTACAATGTCAAATGAGGTACATGGTTAAAAATCCCTTGTGAGTATAGTCTCCTGTGCAGGTGAGTGAGACCTCACTTAGCAGATAGGCAGTGTATACATAAGTCACAGTACACAAACGTATATACAGTATATACTGTACTGCATATACACAAAAGAAAATGTACATGTGAGGTGTTAGTGACTGAAACACGCAGAGCAGATTAGATTAAAGATTTGGCCCAATGCCGCGTTCAGTTCATTCACGGTGGCGTTTGGACTCACCAAAGGTATTTCTTGGCGCGCTCGCACATACTCCAGTCTGGTTCCTTGGCATCCAGCAACACTTGTTTTTGCATAATAATACCCCAACGTCACCCGTGGGTCTATTGTTTCTGTATTTCCTAATTCCTTCTGTGTTTCTATATTTTCTATGTTCTTGCGTGCCTGTGTGTGCTTGCGGTAAGAACTGTCGCATCTCCCGGGGTCCAAACACACCAGGAGTCACACGTGTGTGTTCATTAAATCAATGATTAGGTGACGTTACCCACCACCAATACGTCAACTGCCCCTTGTGGCCTGGCGGTGCAATAACACCACTACTATAAGAAATAATATTCAAAATGAATCAAAACACCCTATTTGCTCCTACAAGAGCAATGAGCTACAGTGGGTGATCAATGTAACCTCAAGTACATGTTTGTCTCAAACTAGACGGATGCTTTCTGTGGTGTCATAATGAATAAATTCATCTCAAGTACGCAAGTCCTTTCTTTGCGTTGTTGGTATTGAGAAACTGCCAATATCTGTGTTCATCTATTCAAGAAAGCGACTTTATTCACCAACTTGTGAGTGTCATTAACTCTGGAGGCAGTTAACAATGCTCACGTTCATGTTCAATAGTTGCAAACAGATACATTCAGTTAATCATGCTCATTGAGACATTAATGAAGTGCACCAGTTACCAACAATATTGTCCTGCTTTCTAATTTAATTTGTGAAATGTCTGATGCTTGAGAATTAAATATAACACTTTGTTAATGACTCGATGCAGGTTGACTTGTCTGTCCACCTGCCTGGACCTGTTGAAGCGCTCCTGCCTGCTCTACAAAGATCTGGTTTCATTTTCACACATCTTCCAGCCAATTGGAACGCTACTTTCAAAACATCTTCCTGTCAAAACGTACCCAAAACTTTTACAGGTTGGTGCAAAAGTCTCAGGAGTTATGACAAGAAAATAACTGATTACTAGGGCAGTGTAAAAGTGTAGTGTAAAAGCCGAAATGACCACCTCACCCAATATGGTACCATTTCTGTCCACTTGGTCCGTCTCTCAGTGGCTGTGTACAGTCCAGAAACCTGCCTACCAGTGACATCATTGACAGTGATTGCAAGCTAATAGAAACTACAGCCTTTAACTTCCTCGAAAGTTAACATGCTGAAATGGAAGCCGAACCTGGCTACCGATGATGTCACTGGTAGGCAGTTGTCTGAACTGTCCACAGCCCTCCTCTGAGACATGGACCCAGTGGACAGAAATGGTACCATCATATAATGAGCATTAGTGAGGACCAATTATATGAAGAAGATACAGTTGAAAATGGGTGATGTGGTCCTTTTTTTTAGACCAGATTTATGACCAACTACCACTGCAGATGTTAGTTGTATTATATATTATCATACTCTACCTTACAGATTGGTTAAAATATATATTTTTAAATGGAATGGCGCTTTACTTTATACTCCATTGTACAATGGCGTCACCAATGTGCAACGCTTGATTGTTTTTTCTTGGCATGAGACAAAGTATGAATCAGGCTATAGTTCGACGTTGTTCTTCTCGTGTACCAGGAGCTTCACACGGAGATCTTAGAGAGCATCAACGGCGCTCCCAGCATGCTCAGACCTCTGGTGTTTGAGAAGAAGAAGCCCATTCCATTGAGGATGTTCACGCCAAAGATTGTGGAAATGTAAGTAGACCAGAGTCCTACTTCTTAAGCTCATTGAACCTGAACTAGACTTTAATATCTCTGAATATCTCTCTCTCTTCTGCATGTTTTCGTCAACAGTTTGGACTACGGGAGGAAGAAAGGCAGCAACCGAGAGGAGAGGGAGAGAGAACGGCTGAAGCACAAGTACAAGAAAGAGTTCAAGGGAGCTCTAAGAGAGGTCCGGAAGGATTCGCGCTTCCTGGCTCGAGAGAAACACAACGAGATAATGAGCAGGTGTGAATGAAACTCAATACCGCAATCTGGAAGGAGAGACAAAGATCTGAACACCACTTTAACCCATTAAGACACCTGAGGTTCCGATTCTACAAAATGTCTTCTAAATCCCTTTTTGATGTTGCTATGTCAGTGGTTCTCAAACTTTTTCATGTCAAGAACCCCAAAATGGATATATATTTGGCCGCGGACCCCCATCAAAATATTTTGTTCCAGGGACCCCCAGAAGCAAAGATTTGAGTTACGAATGTTCACTTTAAAAATATATATATTCAAAGATTTGCACACATTTTCTCGAGTTTTCAAAAATGGCAGATCTACAAGCTCATAGCGCGGCACTCGGTGCCGCGCTATGAGCTTGTATATCTGCTATTTTTGAATAGCCAAAGTGTAAAATAATCACCGATTATTGGTGAAATCTTTCAAAAAGGTTGTCAAATGTCAGAAATATGTTCACCATTTCTCGTACAACAAAGCATATAAGCTTTAAGTGGTGAATGATTTTTGCTTTGTTTGTCCACAGCAAAGCGTGTGAATTTTGCTTTTGTAGGATGTATAAACCAGATTTTCTAACCGCTTTAAAATCCTTTTTTTTGTTGTTGTGTGTATCAGGGATGCAGAGAGGAAGAGGAAGGTGAAGGAGCTGTTTGGCAGTCTGGCCACTCAGGAGGGAGAGTGGAAAGCTCTGAAGAGGAGGAAGAACAGAAAGTGAAAGCTTCTTCTCTACACGCTTTACTGACTGTCAGGTTGGCGTCCATCAGACTGTGCAGACGTTTTGTTTGCAGGTACAACCTGAGCCGCTGGGAACTGTTACCTTTTTTTTACAGACAGAAGAACATATACAACTTCCCTGCTGTAACATTCGACATAACTGTTCAGGATTTGTTTTCGTTCTTCTTCTTTCAGTGTGCACATGTTTTTTTTGTTTCTGCAAATAGGAACGCGTTCATTGTTAAATGATGTTATTCCACCTGCTTTTAATCAGTTGTCCGATGCCGTGGGCACTTTTAATAGCTATCCGAGTGGATCAGATTTAGAATTTTGGGTGGTTCGAAACAAAAAAACTGCATTGGAATCACTTTGATACTCTACCAAACAATAGCAATACTGTATTATAAACAGCAAGAATGGATTATAAACAGAAGTATTCAATGATGATTCAATGATGAAGTACAAATGTTCTATATTCAAATATATTTGCTTGTGAAGGGACAAGATCTACACAACTAAATTTAACCCATTTAGACCTAAGGCTGATTCTAAAAACACCTTCTAAATCCTGACCTAAGTTTTTACCTCTGTAGCTCCGAAACTTTTTCGGGTGGGGAAAACGAGTCATTTTCGATGCGCGATCCCTCCCCCATTGTGACTCGCATGAGAGATGGTATCGTTCCAGGTGTTAGCCAGGACCATCGTGCACGCATGCATTGTTTACATGGATTTGCTCGTCGTGGAGTCTAGAGCTTTAAACAGCGCAGCGCAACGGTGAGATTTATGGCACCGAACGTAATCTGTTTTGATAACATTCTGGCACCCGATGTGTTAAGAGCCAATATAGAAAAAATCGATTACAGAGAGAGAACAAAGATTTAATTGAAGTGTTCAACAATAGATGGGTACAGAAGACAAACATTTTATAGCCTAGGTTTGAATTACATAATTTATAGAATTATCTCAGCAAACATATCAATAAGAAATATAAGTTTGTTTAACCGAACAATATTAACACCCAAAATCCATATCTGATACTCGGATGGGGATTAAAAGTTTTGAACTCTTGGGCTCTAGGTGATTAAATTCATTTGCCTGTCACCAGTTGGATTTCTGATTTCAATTATAATTTCTAATTAAATAGTTAAGCTAAATATGTAAATGTAACATTTGTTATAACATTTGTTATAAAGGCAACGCGTCACATTATGACGCGTTGTGTGCTTGTAGATCGGCTATTTTCACTTGCTTGATCATTTTTGGAAATATAATGACCAAAGTAGGGATGTCAGGTTTAAAGTGGTTAAGAGTCGGTCATTATACAGTAGTAACAGCATGCAGTGCAGGTTTTGGTATTTCTAGATCTTGTTGGCCCACTGTGAACTGTTACATCAACACTTTGCATTCCAATAACTCATGTCACGTGTTAGTGAAATACAAAGATTGTCTCAGACAACCTGGAAAACCCCTGCATTGTTTTGACCCAGACTGGTTTGAAGTTGAACCATAGATGATTATAACAGCAAGAGGGTTATTATTGAGAAATAAACACAGACAGGGGGACAAAGCGAATGACACAAAGCGAATGGGTCTTCAGTCACTCATTTTTTACCTTGATATTTTTGGTCCAGGAAGTAATGATTCCCACCAGGTTTAAGTAAAAAAAGTCCACATTTTCCGAAGGTTTTTTGTTTTAGCTATTTCATGTTTTGGTTTTGGCATGTTATTTTGGTTAATTTGTAGTATTGTCTAGATACTGGATGGCAGGCATCTGATAGACAATGACATGCACAGGTTGTGTGTGTATATAGGAAGCACAAGTACACAGGTCAGGTGCATTAATTAGTGTGGGCGCAGAAGTGGAGCACTCAGTTCTTACCAGAGACATTGAAAAGACAAGAAACTGGGCAACAAGAAACCAATAGAGACTATATAAGTTAACTGGTACGTTCCTTTTGGCGGTATATACTGTATGTGATTAACCTTTGGGTTGGGGTCAAAGGTGAAAGTCACAATCAAGGTGAAACATTTCCTAATCTGTCATATCTCAGGAATAGAGAGACATCAGAATAAGATGTTGGTGCAGGCTGGGTTTGCAGCCCCCGGTACAATTTGTGTTTTCTAAATGAATGTATACATAATATATTGATAGATGATCACAAAGAAACACACCACACATACTGCAAATGCAGCTTGACAGAGATTGTTTTTTTCTTGACATATTTTATTCCAACATTTAACAAGTCAAAGTAAACCCATATCACAGCAGTTCATTTGAATGGTTTGGTTACATCTCTTTTAAAAATGCCATTACGTATTTGATCATCTGTTCTCACCAAACTGATAACATACTGTACAAAAAACAAACATGAATACAATAATAACTTCCAGTATATTCAACCTAAAAAACAGTGACAGTATCCACACAAAAATAGAGTAGGTCATTATATTTCCATTTCAAGAGATTAGTGTATGCTGTTCATTTTATATAGACACTTAGGTGCTTTTTAGAGGGAATATTGTGGTATACAGTATTTATATATTCATATTTACGTCAAAGCCACAGGGTTGACAGTACACACATACACACACATAAACAGAACACACACATGCACACTCACAAACGGAGCACACGCACCTACACACTCACACAAACATGCCTCCCTCCAGGGGTCAATGGGAGGCAGTCTGCGTTAAGGGAGGATGAAACGTAAGATGATTTTGTAGTTTTCCATTTAAAAAAACTACAGCAGGGTAAAACCATGTCTGGCTGACCTAGTGACCTTATAGTACACCATGATGCAAAAGCAACACAGCTACAGTTATCAAATGAATGATGGGTGTTCTATTTAGGTGTGCCAATGTTTATTGACAATGCTGTTGACTAACGGTCTATGCTTGCACATTGGCACACCCCTGTTTCTGGACACATCTAAATCTAATGCACCCATTATTAATTTGAGTACTGTAACTGTTGCTTACATCATGGTGTACTATAAGGTCAGCCTGCCATGCTTTACCCTTCTGTATTGTAGCTTTTTACCACTTAAGCCCTGTTTTATACCACCGTGTATATATATATATATATATATATATATATATATATATATATATATATATATATATATATATATATATATATATATATATATATATATATATATATATATATATATATATATATATATATATATATATATATATATATATATATATATATATATATATATATATATATATATATATATATATATATATATATATATATATATATATATATATATATATATATATATATATATATATATATATATATATATATATATATATATATATATATATATATATATATATATATATATATATATATATATATATATATATATATATATATATATATATATATATATATATATATATATATACATATATATATATATATATATATACACATATATATATATATATATATATACACATATATATACATATACATATACATATACATATACATATACATATACATACATATACATATATATATATACACACACACACACACACATTAGTGTCGTAGCAAATTACAGTACAAGCCAACAACACATTGCTATGCATTCTGAGCTTGTAGATTATCTTTGCTATTTTCTAACATTTTTTAACATGAAAATGTTTGAAATTGTTCAACATGCCCAAAATAGGGTCGCCAGCTTGCAAGTGATTAAACTGTAAAGGAAAACAAAAACTAAAGTCCCAGATTTTCGTGCACAAAAACACTTTGGTAGACGTTTGGATTGTCTAATTACCTTGCCATGATGCAAGACCAAATATTGGCGAGATATTTTGCTCTATTGCTCTGTTAATTTGAAATTAATATTCCCAAAAGGAATCGTCTCCGCATGGATTTGCGTTGCACTGTGAAACGGCTCTCAATGTCACTCTTTTAATTGCAACTCAGGAAACTGACATTTTTCTTTAAAAAAATTTTAAAATGCCATACCAAGTTTTGTAACGTTATACTGTATATTGTCAGGAATCTGCTTTATTTGCGTTCGTTTATGTGCTAAGAGTGACTTTGAGACCTGTTTCACTGTGCAATTTAAGGCAATAAGTAGATTATTTTGTAGTTTTGAATCGACGGAACAAGATATGTCGCCAGTATTTGGAGTCACATCCTGGCAAGGTAACTACACAACCCACACCTCTGCCAAAGTGTCAATGTGCTTTAAACAGAGGTGGCAAATTACTTCCATCCCATCTCACAAGTGACGACTCGCACACACACATACATACAGTATGTACACATACATACACACACTGGTGTACATCATACATAGTAAAACTTACAATAAATGTCCCCACATGTAATGTGTGCACCCACGCACACACACACACACACACACACAGTAAACCACCTCGCACAGAGCAGAGAATCCATACAGGACCACAACGAGGCACAACGGGACTTGGCAGAGTGACATGGAATGTTCCGGATCGTTGATTTGTGATCGTGACGTTTCCCATCACTAGTCATCAGAGTCCTCCTGGTGGTGGTGGTGGTGGTGGTGGTGGTGGGGTTAGAGGGGGGGAAAGGAATTATTTGATTAAAATAGAATTGTTGATAATCGATAATTTCATTTAGGAGCATTAGTGAGGTCTTACCAACGTAGCATCAGTGTTGTCAGCGTCTACCGGTGACTCCACAGCATGCTGCACAGCTGTAGGGTCCTCATCCTGAAATAACACAACATTGAATGTTAAGATTGCAGATAATTCGCCTTATGTCTGCATATTTTAACTTTTCAACGTTTTTTCTTTTTTGTAAATGAATGCCCTAGTTTGTCATACTACAGTGTCACACAAAAGTAGCTGATCTACAAGCTCAAAACGCAACTTGAATTTCAATCCTGAAAATAACAGTTTTGGACATACAGTATGAGCTTTCCACCCGACAGCAACGATACACAATGTGATGAAGCGGCGAGTTATCAACTTGCGTGGCGTTGCCAGGGTTATTGCACTGGCAAGTTGCAACGCGTTCAAAGTGACGCATAATCTGGGTATATCCATATATGGGCATGTGATGTGGAGAGTTGCAATGTCAGATATTGTCCATATTTGGGCTAATAACGTGCCGCCAAGCAAGCACTGTATATTAAGCCTGCTTGTCGTTGCCAGGCTAAGGTTATTGTGTTGACAACGCATGGTGAATGTCCAGTCCATTATGGACATGCAGTACAACAAACACCACAATCTATATACTGTCTGTCTCGTCGCTGTCGGTGGAAACCTTGTATGTCCAAACCTTTTCAGGAAATAGTGAAAATAGCAGATGTACAAGCTCACAAAAAGAAAAAAAGGAGAAAAATGGAGATATGAGGTTTCTGCCCGACAGCAACGATTATACGACTGTATTCTCAGGCCACTCTGCAGAAACTAGATTTTCAGGCTGCTGAGTCACAGCCTTCAAATCTTGTTTCAAGTGATCTCCATACTGTATGGACATCCACCCACAATCCACAGAGATCCCCATATGGGCATGTTACGTTTGTGACGCCCACCTGCAATGTAAAAACGATTGAAAATAACCGATCGACAAGCTCACAACATCGTGAGCTTGTAGATCTGCTATTATCACTACGTTTGTGCGACACTCTAGTATGACGAAGGCATTCATTTACAAAGTAAAATGAAATATGGATATATGAGGTTTCTGTCCGACAGCAACGGTATATAGTATACTCTACGGACACATTGAATGGCACTGGCGGTCTCTTCATAAGGATCATTATTGTTAAGCGATGTAACGCTGATCATTTTGCTGAGAAAGAGATGAGGAATAAAGAGTTAATGAATGAGAGAGTGACGATGTCTTCTCTCCTCTACCCAGCTGAGTGGAGAGGCCTTGATTACACCCATGCCATTGGACTGACCTTCCCTAATGAGACACAGGTTGAAAGACGTGTGTGTGTGTGTGTGTGTGTGTGTGTGTGTGTGTGTGTGTGTGTGTGTGTGTGTGTGTGTGTGTGTCTGACGAGCCATCAGCTGACACACACAACCTCCTCCTGCTGCTCCATTTAACACCACCCGTTGAGTCTCCATCTGTTCACACAGCAGAGCCAGAGACATAAGCCCAGGTACAGTTCAAAATGCACACACACACACACATACACATATTCTCACATGTATCGTTAATAACTGCCTAATGATCTTTCTACCACAAAACTTGTTTGTGGTGAAAGTTGTACCAATCAAATTAAGAGCCAGTCAAATATGAAATATTGACCATAATCACGTGGCCTATCTCGTATGAATATGTGTGAGGAGTACGTACGAATGTTATGTAAGAGCAAAATGGCCACCATGGTGAATATGGTCAGTTATTGTGAAGGATAATCTGTTCAATCTTAAATTGTAGCAATAATTCACCTACATCTACTCTGATAAGACATGTTTAATCACTTAACCCTGATTTAAAAATAAATAGGGCTTATGGGCCATCGACACCAAGCACTATATGTATATATAACTAGACGTATATTGTTTTAAAAATCATTCTATGGCTGTGTGTCCACCAAAGCGTTTCTTCCCAGATGAAAACGTTGGTGTCGGAGGAATGACTGTCTGAGTACTGGGCCAGTGTAAATGAGTGTCTTGTAACCACATGTATCCACATTGTGTCTAGATCCATTTGAAATGGATTGCAGATAACATCAGAATATGTCACGCCAAGTCACCACTTGATTTGATTGATTTTTGTCTTTTAAATAGAAATAATGTGAAAACTTTCACCTATAAACAACATTCTCAAAATACTGTAGGGACTCCAGGTTGAAAGTGGCTAAGCAGCTTCTCCTAAGAAGCTCTTGGTTTCCCCCAAAGAATGTCTCATGACTGCTATGGCCTTTGAAGCCAGCGGAGCCTCCAGCTGTAATTCTGGAGGTTTTCAGACTCTCACTGGCTGTTCTGCTCTTTCATCCATCCCTGAACACGTCTCCTGTCTGCCCGATTGGTAAAAAAAACTGCACACATGAAATGCACTGGTTGATTGATTCAGCCCATTAAGACCGGGAAAGCATCTGTCATTTTAGATTTTAACCACTTTAACCATTACCTTACTGTATACTTTGGCTATTAGAAAATAGCAGATATACAAGCTTATAGCGTGGCACCGAGTGCCACGCTATGAGCTTGTACTGTAGATCTGCATTTAAAAAAAAACCATGAACATTTGTGAAAATCTTTGAATATATATATATATATATAATTATTTTTTTAAGCGAACATTTGTTACTCAAATCTTTGCTTCTGGGGATTCTACAAATGTCTTCTAAATCCTTAGTTTTTTGAAAAATGTTCATGTCAAGGGCCCCCAAAATGATATGCATTTGGCCGCAGGCCCCCCGCCCCCATCTCAAAATATGTTGCTCCAGGGACCCCCCCAGAAGCAAAGATTTGAGTTAAAAATGTTTTCTTTAAAAAAATATATGTATTCAAAAATGTGCACAAATGTTCAAGATTTTTCTAAAATAGCATGGATCTACAAGCTCATTGCGCAGCTCTCGTTGCCGTACTATGAGCATGTATATATGCTATTTTTGAATAGCGAAAGTATAAAATAATGGTTAAAGTGGTTACACCGATGCGTTCCAGGATTTAATGGGTTAACTGAATCAGTGCCAGCGTCCAGCTGCAGGTGAGTGATGCTGACTCGCTGTGCATCTGTCTCACAACGTCCATTGCCTGTCATGTCTCAACAACCTGGCTTCATTTTTAAATGCAATCAAAATGAAAAGGTTGAAATTTCCCTGTGAAATGACTGAACTGCTCCCAGTCATATTCAAACTCTCTGCTGCTGTCTGTCCGTACGTACAATTTACAGTAGGAGCGGCTTTATCAAGAGCGGCTTACATAATAAGCAAGGTAAACACATACATCAAAAGCAGAAGGACAGTGTAGTGCCTCAGTAAACTAGGATCGCAGGTAAGCCAGGAACCTGTACTATATATACATCTGTCTGTTACTCTCTCAGTATCTGTATAGTGTATGCCCTACCCATCTAATAGTTTTTGTCCATCCATCCATCACCTATGATTGTGTGTCCATCTCTCTGTCTGTCTGTCATCTCGGTGTTTCACTTAACCACTTTCAACCCGACGTCCCAATTTTCAAAACAGCGTAAAGTTAACAGATCTACAAGCTCACAAAGCATTTCGGTGCGACGCATTGTGAGCTTGTAGCTCATAGATTTTCGCTGCAGGATGCCATCGTAAGACAAAGTATAAAATGGGGCTTAAAGTGTTTAATGAGGCTAATCTATTTTAAATTGTATTTCCACTTGGGGCCAGAGAACGATGACTCATCTAAATGTCACCTCAACTGCAAAGCCACTATAGAGGATAAAATGTCCAATTGGATGATAATTAGAAACACCACAATCCGATCACTTCCAAATTAAATCGGGCACTTAGGGAGCTTTTGGTAGCAATAAGGTGGGAAAGCGTCAGGAAAGAAAACTTGCTGATTGCTTCATCATAAGCAAATGTTCAAATATATTTAGTTAAAAAGCCTTCGACTGCCAGCAGCATAAAGGGCGTCCTTGAGGTCCCAAAATCATTTAACGATTTCCTTCAATATTAGTTTTCACTAATCAAAACCAATTAGTATGTGTGTGTGTGTGTGTACATGTTTTGTGTGTGCGCGTGCGTGTGTGTGTACAGATCCCCCAGCGTTCTGTCTCTAATTAAAGGACAGCAGGATGAGAATCATGACTAACACGCATACAAAACACTAAAGTGTTCCACTCGCCCAGGGACATGCAGTATTTTATTGGCTTATCATTTCGTTGCTGTCGGGCGAAAACCTTGTATGTCCAAAACCGTTCATTTAAAAAAAATATTTTAAAAACATTTATCGTCTATTTGCACTACATTTGTGCGACACTCTTGTATGATGAAATAGAGCGTTCATTTAAAAAAACAAGAACAATTTGAAACGTGGGAGATACAAGGTTTCTGCCCGACAGCAACGATTTCGTACTATTCAAGGGATGTTATGACAGACAGGGCAATTACAAGCATATCACTAGAATTATGTTCCATTAAACTACTTTATTAATCCAGAGATTTATATCTTTAAATGCAAAGGGAGGGGACAATAACCTTATTAACTATATTTTGATGAGGTGTGAATGTTAAGAAAGGGAAAAGTCACTCCTACTGTATGTCTTTGGCAATAGTGAAACATATAAACATATAGTATAGTATATCATATATAGCATAGTACAATAAACTTGTGTGAATTCCACATAGTGTTTGGTTAACTATGACACAAAACTGGCTTTTGATCTAAAATAAAAATGAGTCATAGACATTTAAAAATTAAATGAAATTTGTGTCTTTATCTCATCAAGAAAAAGTAAAACATTTAAAAATGCGGTGCCGCGAGGCGGGGGTTTATTACGCGAGGCTCGCGAGGAGGAGGAGGAGAAGGAGGACGCGGCGCCGTGACGCGGGGCTTTGATGCGACGACGCGTGATGAGGAGGAGGAGGAGACGGCGCCGCGAGGCGGGGCTTTGATGCGACGCGGACCTGTCTTTTGTTGTTCCCCCCCACATAGCAACCAGGAAGCTAAGCTAGGGGAACGCTGAACACGCGTTCACACGCACACGTGATAATAGTTATTGTCCATGACGGAGGCGCGCCGACTCAGCAGAGCTTGAGGCCGAGGAGGCGCGCCCTCACGCCTCCTGGCGCGACTGCCCGCGCCGACCGGCCGAAGGTCTGCTAGTCGAATCGGCGCCGTCCGAGTTGTGAACCGATAGGGACAGAATAGTTATTTTCATGGATCACTGTGTGTGTATGTGTGTATCCCTGTAATATTGTACAGGGAGAACACCCCGTTACTAGACATGTGTTGTTTTTCAGTCTGCTAAATGTTAATGAAAATAAATCTAAATGTTTGTGTAAAAAGTTTTTCATTTATTTATCCAATTCCCCGGTCTGTTCTGACTGCAAGAGACAGCCAGACACAGAATGTTAGCAAACAGAAACACAGGGAATTGCACAGGCGTTCAAAAAAAAGGAGAATGATGTTTCATTTTCAGCAAATAGTTAGCCGTGGTAGACTGGCAGTGGACAAACAGATGGCCAGCCTGACAGATGAGAAATGTAGCACAGCCGACAACGTGAAAACAGGCTTTTATATGGGAAGGAGAATGACACATAACAAATGTGAGAGAGGAAGCAGAGACTAGACTCAAGGTCAGGAGGCCATTTTGACATGCTGATGTGTGGTGGCTGGCAGTCACTGTCATAAAATGGGGGTCTGGAAACTATCCTCTGTAACCCAGCGATTCTCAACCTGTGGTTCAAGGCCCACTGGTGGGCCCAGAGGATATTGCAAGTAGGCCCCCAAATAATTGGCAAAACACTAAGATTCTAATGATAATGTAATTTAATTAATATATTAACTTATATTATAATATATGAAAGAAATATTTCTTTTTTCTTTAAAATGTTGAAAGAACATGATCGATTAATTGATCATTAAAATAAACATCCTCTGAAAATGCACACGGTCCACCCATCTGACCACTTAACATCGGCCGCCCGGCAAAGTGGTCAGATGGGTGGGCCGCGAACACTTTCAAGTGGGCTGACTGATCCAGAAAAGGTTGAAAACCACAGTTGAAGAACATCCGACAAGATTTCCCTATACAATTATTGATGTTTGTCTTGTAGTAAACGCTACTATGGATTCAGTGTGTTGGGATTTCCCTTTGGGACCTCAGTGCTCTCACTTTGGAAAGGCTGAGCGACAGATAAAAAGAGCAGTTTAAGCCCTGGATACATATTGATACGAGAGGGCTGTATAATCGATAGTGTGTAGGGTGAAGAATAATATGGCGATACTCAACTGTGTTGATGTATGTGTGTGTGTGCGTGTGTGTGCGTGCGTGTGCGTGTGTCAATACTAGTATACAAGGCATCTCACTTGTTTTGCTGGATCTTTCTTGACCAATCCTGTGGCAGCAACAATATTGCCTGCCCCCTCCACAGTCTTCTGGGCTACCGCGGTAACCCCGGTAACCATTGCCCCGCCAACGTGGGACACACCTGATACAGTTTTACCTGCAACTAGAGGAGAGTAGAGGAGGAGAGAATAGGAGGGGAGAGAAGAGAAGAGAAGAGAAGAGAAGAGAAGAGAAGAGAAGAGAAGAGAAGAGAAGAGAAGAATTTTATACAATAATGGGTTGGTTGTCTTACACAATAGAATGAAGACAAACAATAGAATGAATGTACTTCAAAGTACTTCGTCTCTGGCTTTCAGTTAAATGCTATGTGTGTTGAATGTAACTACAGCATTGTTCACAATGTAAAAAAACGATATCCTACAACTAGGTTCTGTTCCAGAACGCTGGCTGAATATATCTTTCACGTGAACTTGAAGTCTGACTTGATTTAGTCAGATGTGGCACATGCCCCAACTCGTCACTATCGTGACGAGTTGGGGCAAAATCTGACCATGCGTCACCTGTTTGATGTAATTTTCAACGCAGGTTGATGTGCCGTCTAAAACATTTATAATAGCTGGGAGGGAACTCGTAAAGATTTGGCTTCTGATTTTTGGTATGGTGTTAGGTATGGGTATAAGGTTTTCAAAAACCATCGCAAACGAGTTGGGTTTGCCCCCATGTTTTTTTGGCACTTTACACTTGATTTTATTACCTCAATAAAGATTGTCATAAATACTATATGCTTCCAGTCATAGAGACTGGTCTATTTATTTATTTTTCCTGACCGGCGCTGGTCTAGCACCCCACCGTTCCCATCGTGTTGCGCTGCGTCGTTGTGTATTGCATGCTTGCCTCTCGCCGCAATGACCGCTCTGTGTTACTGGCTACGTGCAGTTGTTCCCTCAACTCGATCAACTAGGTGTCAGACAAGCTAATACACAACAAATCGTTGTTCTTTGTATGCTGGCTGTGGGTGTGAAATAAGAATCAAGTGCTCCTATGATAGACTGACTGACCTGGGATCAGATTACTGAAGCCAATATATGGGGGAACAAAGTTGTTTTTGGATTTGTTTTTGTTTTTGTTGCATTCCTAAGCTAATAATTTGATTCCAGTGTCCTACCGACTAATGTATCCGGTAGGAGACACAAAGTAGATTCTTTGTGTGTCCTACCGGAAATACACACGGTCATCAAATTGTTGGTTTAGGAATGCAACAAAAACAAAAATAAATCCATGAATTCAAGGCTTCATGTGGCGTGCAATTGATATAAAACAAGTCATTTTTTGGGTGAACTCCTCCTTTAAGTGAGAGTGCACGCTCAAATGATACCTCCGTGGAATCAAAGTGCACCATGGCATGTGTGATCATGGATCCGATTCCTTATTAATATTAATCGAGGTGAAAACATGTACTTTAATGTCATATTGTCAATGTCTCTTATTGTAGGCTGCTACAGCATGGAGTAGGCTATAGCTGACATCTCGCCGACTGTGTTGGAACAGCATTTTAGGTTTGTCGGGTCCATAAAATAACGGGTGCGTCTTTCTTTAATGTCCTAAAACTGGGAGGGAATATGTAAAAGGATTGGATTTGGCAATAAATAATTAACTGATAGTAATTTGACTGATTCAGTCACATTCCTTGAGCCCTGAAACCTACGGTTAGACACAAAAAACACCTTTCTAGGTTTAGTAATGAATGAGATTTTAAGCTCCCTGCAGCCATCGCGGACACCATCTTGAAAATGATGCCTTTTCACAAGTTAGATTTCCTGCATTTTCAGTATGCTATTTCGCATGCCCAATAGTAACAGAATCCATTGAAAAATCTTTTCTATAAATTATTTGTGGTTTCAATCATATACTGACCTATCTAATATTGGAATTATTGCAAACCGTCCACTAGGGGGTGAGCCCAACTCGTTTGCAATGGTTTTTGAAAACCTTATGCCCATACCTAACACCATGCCAAAAATCTGAACCTTATCACCAAGAGTAAAATCTTGATGATTTTTGACGAGTTGCCTCCCAGCTAGTGCCGCCAGGAGCGGACTTGGGCCTACTCAGCCGAGTGATGCACCCGGGCTCTCCCTCCCCAAACGGCCTATCATGACTTCTTGGGACAAATGTGATGAAAACGTGAAACGTTTGACTGGAAGGGGGTACCCTTCCAGTCATGCGGAAGTACCGTTCTCAGTTATGTCCCGATCGTGGTGAATTTCCGTTAGCGGAATAATCATGATTATCGGCGTCATGAGTGACTTGAAAAAGCTGTCTACTCCACTAACGTACTGATGTTACTTCTGAGACTGTCTAGTGCCAGTGGGAACATTCTCACACCTCTACAAGCACAACTAGAGACAGAAAAAGTGAACATGCTGACATTTTTGTCACTTAAATCTATCTTGAACAGGAACAAGGCTTGGCGTGTCACATTCTCTCAGTCACAAGGGTAGCAGTAACTGTTTGATGACAAAAGTGCCAGTGTTGTTGCCATTAAAAGAAGAACAACACAAAAAACAGGTTCAAGGAAGTAGTTTCCCTCTGCTACAGTGCCAGTTGGAAAGTATGTTTTTTTTAAAAGAACAGAATCACACAATGTTGCAAATGTTTTCCCTGTATTTATGCAGATATACATTATAATTTATGAATACCTTATTCTTATCAGAAGAATGTATTATGATCTATTTTCTATTATAAAGCATGTGTGCTGTGCTGTGTGATCTGAAAACAAACCTAGTCATTCATTTACTCTGCATTTACTACACAACTAAATGAACTACGTGAATGACAGGAATCAGGTTGAAAGGTAGATTATTTTTGACTATTTTGTTTCTCACATTGTGATTAGTCTAAATCTGTCTTTGTTTGATTTACAATAAAACAGATTTCACTAAAACAAAATGTGTCCTGTGATACAATTAAAAAAAAGTAAATGGTAAATCAGTTCCAATATGCGTTAATGCCATCTTATGAGGTTTAAGCATATTTTGATGATTATCTGGATTGAAGCAATTATTTTGGCCAGGATAACCATGACATAACATTTTCATAGACGAGTTGTGCTGTGGAGCGCCCCTTTCTAATTAACTTTAATGAATGGAAGTCAATGGGACTTTGCCCATATTTGGAGTCATACATCACAGATATGTCCGAGACGACTGATGTCATAGAACGATGACTGATGTCAGTGAAGTCTGTGATCCACATTGAAGCCGTGTTAAAAAAAAAGGTATATTAATGCTTACCTGTCGTGACTCCATCCTTTGTTTTTGTGCCTGTCGAAAGATGCAAATGAAGCACAGTTAAACAAAATTGAAAGCCCACAAACTAAAACAATAACCTAAATACATAAATGTTAATTTTGGAACCCAAATGGACCCTCCTCACCCATTTGTAACTCTGAGAGCTTACAAATGGAACCAAATGGATCCCTAAGGCAGTGGTTCTCAACCTTTTCAGGCTGTGACCCCCCAAAATAATCATATTTGAACCCCCCACCCTGACAAGCACTTGGAATTGTAGGAGTTGAGGCATTCAATTTAGTTTGACTCAGTTCCACAGATAAATATTGTGAAAATAGCCGATCTACAAGCTCACAACGCCACACGTTGCAAGGCGTTGTGAGCTTGCAGATCGGCTATTTTCTAAATTTTTGCCTCTTTCTTATATTATTTGACAATTTGGACAATGTTTGACCAGTTTTATAGTAGTTTGTTGATTACTTTTAATGCATTAATGGAATTTTTCTTATTTTTTTGTTATTTTTTGTTGAGGTATTATAAAAGTCTTAAAAGTCCTTAAATTGTCACTTGACTGTCCTCTAGGAACCCTCCCCCCCAAAAAAAAAATCATGTGGGGACCCCAATGGGGGTCCCGAGCCACAGGTTGAGAACCACCACCGTAAGGGTCCATTTGTAAACTCTCAAGAGTTATATTGTTGTGTGCATTATTATTGCCCACCGACAAAGATGACCCCATCCTTGGTCATCTCGGCGGCTCCAGTCACCCCCTGCTTGGTCTTCTCTGCCACTGCCACGACCCCATCCTTGGCTTTGGAGAAACCCTTCATTAACGCGTCCATGGCTGGCTTTTCCTGTCTTGATCTTGACTCCCAAATTATATACCAAAAAAGGACAAATTAATAAAAAAAATTATAATAATTATAATAATTTAAAAAAACTCAAATTATAGTCACAGAGCAGAACACACAGCTGGTTGGACAAGAGATAAATACAAACCTATGATACAAACACAGACACTATCAGTCTTCTTCTGGCTTCTGAAGCACCGCCACCGTCTGTGTCGCTTTATTAGTAGTGAAACGTGTAACAACAGACAACACGAGAGCAGTATTGACAGGTTCTGTGAGAGAAATAAGCAACCAGGTCTAGGAAAACAAGCCCATAAGAAGACTAAATAGGCCACAAGAGCACTTTAAACCTACGGTATATATCCACTTACTACTGAAATCGCGATGCGTTGTGAGCTTGTAGATCTCGGGGGATGGGGGAGTGATTTTTTTTAAATATTTTTAAAAACATTTTAAGAACACAAATCTGGTATGGGGCCCTGGCACAACATATTTTCAGATGGGGGTTAGGTTAGGGGACATGTCCTTGACATGAACATGTTTGAGAACCACTGGTTTAAACAACATTAGGAAAGAAGCCCAAAATAAGCAACTAGACTTAAGAAACAAGCCCAGAGTTGCGTATAATAAGCGGACATGGCAACACTGCACGAGAGACGCTTCTTCTCTGCTCTGTCTGCTGCCACCGCCCTGTTTGTTACATTTCCAGTCTGACAGGTGGAGCGAGGAGAAACAATCAATTATTTGTATTCTAGTATTTCCTGCTTTGTTGTAGGCTGACACCTGTAAGAATTATTATGGCTTCCAGACTGACTTTAAGAGGAAAGAAACTCATTAAACAATACATAATTAAAGCCTGTTAAAGACAACCACTTTTTGTCAGAAACGACTAATTTGTGTTAATGGCCTGCATCAGGCGTTAATAGGCAATTAGCCTAATACGAGTCCGGTGTGTCGCCGCCAAATTCACATCGGACCATAAATCAGACCAAACGTTAAACCAGTTGTCTGGTTTGAAGAGAGAGTGAGACGGACAGACAGACAGAGAGAGGGGGGCTGAACCTCAACAAAAAGGATAATGTTCCACACGCACCTGTTTGATCCGTGAACGTGATTATTTCTCTTCAGAGAGGATTGAGGCTGTGATTCCAAAAAGGAGGGAGAGATTCTTCAGCCCTTCGAAGTCTATACAACTCGTAGCTCCAACCCAGGAGGAAGACCAGACTCTACAGGTTGAAACCGACACGGCACGCGCGTCCGCGTCCTAGATCGAGCGCGAGCGCGCGCGCGGTGGTCCTGATGCTGAGGAGGAGCTGGTGACAGAATAGATGCTTAAAATATGCTTCGCCCCCCCCAGCCCCTCTTCCCCCTCGTCTGCCCACCACTGCCCTGTAAGATTTACACGACAGCATTACGTCGCTCGAAAACAATGTTGTGGGTTTTATCAGTGACGAATGGGCACTATAGGCTATATGCAGGGAATGTAGTCATGAATGGAGCTGTATGGTCCATCAAAGGCATCGACCGTGCATATAGACATACTGGCAGAGATTCGGAATTATTGACATTGATAGACATGTTTTATTGACAAAATGCATAAATATGCAGAAATATATATTTGGACATACGGTAGCCTACACCTGTCAAGAGATAATAATTAGATATACAAAGAAATGATTGACATATATAATAATTGTATACGTGTAAAAATAGCAGAAATATAAACTAATGCATAAACATTTATTTGGACATACAGTAGCCTATCTGTCAAGAAGAGCTAGAGAGCTTATTTCTATTGTCCTTTAGTGTGTGTGTGAGTGTGCGTGTGTGTGTGCCACCTGTTGGGTCCATTTTTCAACATGGAAACGATTATGACGATTATGCAAAAATAATTGTGCTTATCTCAAATAATTGCCATTAGACAATTATGTAATAATTGTGACAGGTCTAGCTCATTAAAATACCCACAGAATGTCTTCCATGAATACCTTTCTGTTTTGTTGTTGGAGCCTATAGTTAGCCCCACTATGAGTTATTAAATGAATGTTCATATTCCATTTAGCACAAGTCTATTTAAGGAATTCACTCCACCCCACATTTTTCAAATCAGCTCCGTGGCACTATACCATCCCGCTTTACATACTGGCCTATACAGTATAACTATTAACCTAGGTTGTACAACCAAACAACATTTATTTTTCAAAGATTCAAAGATTGCTTTCCAAGGTTGGTGGGAGGGGCATGCTTTACAACAAATCATGAATTTGTTGTGATTCAAATTTGATAGACCCCAAATTTGAATCACACATTGAGAGGCTCTTTTCTACACAATGCAATTTTCTCACTTAGACCCATAGGGAGAACCACAAATATGACAAATGTCACTGATTTATTTTTCTTTCAGTCATGTGACAATGAACGGCCACACCGATGGAGAGAGGGAGAGAGACACCGTTTGACCTTACTGCATCAGACAGTGTAAGTATTATTATTAAGACATTCCTCCTGGTACTTGATCATGCTGTGAAGAACAACATTATGCAACATTGTTACGTGCAATAATATAATTTCTGGCATCCAATGCTGCTATGACAAACAGTTGCATTTATTCCACCAGCTCTTTGTGCTCTGTTCGCCTACTCAAACAAGGACACTATCATCTATAGGACAACAGCTTTACGCTCCAACATTACCGCCTAATCTAAAAACACATTACCAACACACCCTTGCTGCACATCATTCCTGCAATGTCATATTCTGCTTCAAATCTTTAGTTTCCGAGGAAGACCCAGTATGGTTGGTTGCTTCCTGTCAACTACAGTATGTTGTCAACGTCTATTCCATACATTTCCATGAGATTGTAGACCAAAATGATGAACAGCAACATGATCTGGGACTCAAACACAAACATGGGAGTAAACATGGCTGCTTTTAATTACTTTATGTACTGCTGGGTAGCTTAACCTATAATAATACATAATCATTTATCACTTTTATGTATGCTTTGTACTAATAATCTTAATCTGTAAGAATCCAGTAAATATAAATAATTATGGTCGAGCAAAATGTGCAATATTTGTATCTGAGATGTAGTGGAGTAAAAGTAACAAACAATGGCAAGTGAAGGGTTGCAAGACAAAGAGTTTTTATTTCTCCATAATGCCTTATAAATGCAAATTTCTTTGGCATATGGAGAAATAAATAAAAACTCCTTGATCTTGTCACTCTTGAGTGCGACCCTTCTCTTTCCAATGTTTACATTTTAACCACATTAAGACCTGAGGCCGATTCTACAAATGTCTTCTAAACAGTTTTCTGAAAAACATATGTTGCTATATCAGTGATGCTCAACCCTTCCCATGTCAAGGACCCCCAAAATGTATTTGGCCGCCGACCCATCTCAAAAGAGGCAAAGATTTGAGTTAAAAATGTTTGCTTAAAAAAATATATAACATTCAAAGATTTGCAAAAATGTTCTAAATGTTTCAAAAATAGCAGATCTACAAGCTCATAGTGCGGCACGAAGTGACACGCTATATTCATAGCTAAAATCTATAATTTAAATCTAAAATCTATAGAAGGCTTTCCCGGCTCTGACAGCGGAGTCAGAGTGCGGTGGTAACAAAATGTTTATTTGTGGAGTAAAAGTACAAGTACAGAAATAGAAATACTCAAAAGTAAGTAACACAAAATTGTACTTGAGTAAATGTACTTAGTTACTTTCAACTATACTGCCTCAAACACAAAGGTCCCCTGGATCTCACCCTGAACAAGGCGTATAGTATGGGGTTCAGGCAGCAGTGGAGGTACGCCAAAGTCCTTGTCACAGTCTTGGCTGCTTGCACGGCATGCGCGAACCCACAGGTCTGCACCGAGAACGTGGTGAGGGTGTCAACCAACAGGGAGATGCTGTACGGAAAGTGACAGGCGACGAACACCGCCACCACTGCCAGCAACACCCAAACCTCCTTGTGTCGTTGGAAACTCTTGGTTCTCAGGAGGGTGACGGTGACAGTGGAGTAACAAAACACCATGATCAGCAGAGGAAGGAAGATCCCCACCGCCATCTGGGTGCTGGGGACCAGAACCCGCATCTGCCGAGCCGTGGCGTTGTTCTCGAAGCGAAACCCGCACACGTACCCCGCGTCGGGGTACAAGGATGCTGATGTGTCGGTTCTGTTAATCATCGTTGCGTTGGTCGTTGCGTCGTAGTTTTCATATTCCTCGTAGTCCATGGGCAGGTCCGAGGGCTGGTATGTGTCGTGGAAGTAGAAGGTGGGGAAGGCGAGAGCAAGGGCCAGCAGCCAGACCACGCAGCAGCTGACCCATTTGTAGAACGGAGAGCACAGTCGGACGCTCCGCCGTGCCTGAACAAAGGTGATGTAGTGGTGGGTGCCAATGCAGGCCAGTAGCAGCATCCCGCTGTACAGGTTGATGCTGTATGCGCCTCGGAGCAGCTTACAGGCCAGCGGGCCCATGGTCCAGTCCGATGCCTCGTTGTAGATGATGGCAGGCAGTGCTGCCGCGAACAGCAGGTCAGCCGCGGCCACGTTCAGCAGGTACACGTCAATTATGGACTTGGAGCGCTTGTAGGAGGCGTAGGTGAGGATGACCAGGCAGTTGCCGATCAAGCCCAGGATGCAGATGGCGGAGTGGATGTAGAGTCCCACCACCAGCTCCTCCCCGTAGCTGCTCATGAAGCAGGGCTCAGAAATGTCATAGTCGCCATATTCGTAAACATTTTCGTCATCATAGCCCTCTACACTGCTGTTGGAGTGGTCATCAGCACTGGCCGCTGAGAGGCTGAACATGATTCCCCTTGTACCGTAGCTGTGAGGAGAATGCAGAGGAATTGGATTTAATACAGTAAATCTAGAGGTAAAAAGGTATATTTACAGAAAATGGTTGATTAGTGTTCATAATGCAAATATGAGTGAGTGCCTGTGATGTCATGAGATTTGTGGGCAGGAGAACTCATGATGTTGAATGAGATTCACCTGGGAACTGTTAGGTTAGTTTCAGGTTGGAAGGAATTGTGTGAGACACGAAAGCTGTGTGGCAGACAGGTTCCGGCATGGGAACTCAGTGAGGCACTACACCGGAGAGCGACTTGCGAGCGGAGCGAGGGAATACTTTATGAGGATATACTCCCTGCATGGACAACTGTAAGGATCCATGTTGCCCTTAACCACAGCAGATTAGTGTTAGTTTAGTTTATTCTGGATCACATCTGCACACTCAAACCATGAGCAAACAAAGACCGGTGCTGGCCAAAGGAGAGGACTCCAGCCGACAACAGAGTGCCATGGCAACAGAACACTGTCCTGAAGCAGAGAGACCAGTAAAGCCATCAGAAGCTGGTATGGTTCTCACCAAAGCTTTATATCTGTGTTTGGAAATGCCATGTGGTCAGTTAAGTTATTTCAGATATAACAGACGACTGTTCTGCCTGTTTACGTTGCTTTCAAGACAGATTCAAATTCAAAGGAAAAAAACAGCAGAGGGCGCTGTTTTTTTGCTTTTCTTTTACTATGGGTTCCCAGATTGACGTTCTGCCGTTCAAATGTTTTTTCCTTTCTTTTTTGGGGGATGTTTAAAAAGGGCTGAATAGTTGTAATGTCTACTCAAACAAGCTCCAGAAACAAATAGTGTAGGTGTATTTAGAAAATGTATTACAGATAGACAATCTCAAGAAGAATGGAGTCATGCCAATGTTCCCTCAGTTTAGGGTTAGGCTTCGGGTTAGAGGTTAGGGTTAAGGTATTTTCAGATGGGGGTCCGTGGCCAAATACATAATAATTTGGGGGTCCTTGATATGACAAAATTTGAGAACCACTGTTTTATGTGACAGGTTTCTTCAAACAGGAATCGGATCAGTAGGTTTTGACATTATAATGAGAAACTAAACAAAGAGGCATTCACGAGGACAGCTAATTCTTATCTTCATGTGTTTAACAGCTGTAGTTACTATGACAACCGCTGACGCATTCGGAAGACAGTCGCCAGTTAAGGGTCACAGGTAGAGAAGATATCCACCAGGTTTGGCTGGGGTCGGTCTTTATTACTCACATATTTCATGGGCTCATGTCTGTACAATTGTACATGTTTACAATTAATATTAGGAGCCTTTTATGTCACGAATCACAGCATTCTCATTACACACCAAGCTTACAAGGTGACTTTTGTTTAAAACCAAAAATGAAACTTACCTGGAGTTTATAGAGTATAGCCAACAAAGCGAGACCAGGGAAATCACCTGGAACTCTAACTCCTTTTGTAATTATATTTTCTATTCGGCAATAGTAAATAAAAATGGGGACTCAAACAATCTAACTGCAATCAATTTTGTACTCAATATAATGGGTTATGAATTTACTGTGTAGTAGAGTCTAAATGAAATAGATCTGGTCTTCTAATTCAGTGGTCCTCGAACATTTTCACGTCAAGGACCCCCAAAACTGGTATGTATTTGGCCATGGACCCCCATTTGAAAAATATTTTGTCCCAGGGACCCCCATAAGGGAATTATTTGTCGAAGCTGAGAGATGCGTTCTAAGAGAGAGATCTAAATCTTTGCTTCAAAGATAAAGCCATACTTTTTTACACAAAGATCATGACAATGAAATGAAATTATGGAATAATTCAGGTCAGGTCTTACCCGCAGAAAGTCAATCCAACACGTCTTAAATTCTCTCTCTCTTCAACCTTCACTTCTTCCAAGTAAAGACATGAATGAAAATGAAAGAAGGAAGGAAAGACGTTGTTTGTGTGTGTGTGTGTGTGTGTGTGTGTGTGTGTGTGTGTGGGTGGGTGGGTGTGTGGGTGTTCTTTTATTTGACACCCATGAAAAGAGCGAAGTCTGCTATAATGTTGATTGTTATCAGTTGGCTTTCTTCTGTCTTCAAAAATGTTCTGAACAAAACAATACAGAACAACACACCACGGTCACAAATCCCCCGCGGTGCATCCGGCTTTGTCAGGCGTCTATACGGACATAATTGGCTTGTGTTCGGGGGAGGGAAGCCGGGCGGGGAGGACGACACCTGTCAGCAGGGAGTGTTGTGCGAGAGGAGTAGGACGAAGGTTCTACGTCCTCCCGGTGGGGGCTCCTCACTGGCAGGTGAGTCAGAGGGAAACAAGGGCAGTGACAACATACAAATATGTGGAGGGGGGAATTAATTGACATAAACAACCAAATTGGGGAGAAAAGGGGGTAAAAAGCTCAACCTTTTCTGGATCAGGGCCCACTTGAAAACAAACAAAAAAAAAAACTTCACTGAGCCCACCCATCTGACCACTTACTGCAACATGGCAGCCGTGCATGTTTATTTTAATGATCAATCAATTGATTGCATTCCGGCTTGGATCAATGGAACTAACGTATAATATGCTACTTTAAGTTCATACAGTATAGCAGTATCACCTTGAAAAAAAACTCACTTTTCAAGGTTTTAAAGAAAAAAATACCTTGACGTTTCTCTTTTTACATAACATTCTATTAAATATGAATGTTAAAATGTAATTAAAATCTTAGTGTTTTGCCATTTTTGCTGTATCCTCACAGCCCACAGGTTGAGTCCATAGAGCTAAAAATAAGGTTGAGACTCACTTCACAGCTCCATCATGTTTGTCAGTGAGATACTAGAGAGCAGAGTCATTATAGTGCAGCATCATTTATCTGGGTCCAACGGGCAGTGTTGCCAAGTCTGCTTATTATAAGCCACTTTGGTCTTGAAAGTCGTTTTTTGGCCTTGTTTTAAACGTGGAGTTACTTATTTGGGCTTGCCTCTTTAAACTTATATACATCCTGCGAGCCCCGGCAGGTGATGATCACCTGCCGCTGCCGGGGCTCACCTGGAAAATCTCCTATCGGTCCCTCCCTAGCTGGCACAAACTCTTTTCTCATAGGGGTCTGCGGTCAGATTATAATAAGTATCAATTTGGGGGTCCTTGACATGCAAATGTTTGAGAACCACGTACTGAATTGTTTAACTCTATGACTGAATTAGACCAGATGGATTTCATGTTTACTCTACTTGTAAAAATGTAGTTGGATTGCTTGAGACCCATTGGAGTGAGCATTCAACCAGTTATGCCTATAACCGTATATACTTTGACGTATTGCGAAAATAGCTGATAACGCAGAATAATAGCGAAAATGCTGACAACGCGTTGTGGTTGTATCACAATGCGCCGTCAGCTTGTAGCTGAACATTGTTTTTAATAGTTTAGTTTCAGTCTGTTAATCGTCGCTGTCATGGCAGTATCTCCAAATTTCAACTTTTTATGTTTTTTCATCATTTAATGCCCTACTTCATCATACAAGAGTGTCAAGCAAAAGTAGTGAAAATAGACGATCTACATGCTCACAATGCATCTATCTGCCATTTTAGGTATTTCTTAAAAATCATTATTTTTCCTTAAAAGTAACGTTTTTTAGGATATACTGTACAAAGTTTCCACCCAACAGCAACGATATGTATCATTTTGATATGCTGTCTGCTCAATATTGACATTCACTTTGGCAGTAAATTTAAGATGCAGACTCAGAGCCTCTGTGAACCATGCTCCTCCAATTCCCCACTTCTTTCTTTCTTTCTTTCTTTCTTTCTTTCTTTCTTTTTTTCACACACACACTGTATAATAAAATGCAATAACTACCAATTATGTTTATTTTTAAGGGTATTGTCTCATGCCACACAGCCTTCCCCACATGACTCATTTTCAGATATTGTTTTCAGACTAGCCACAAGTGGGCCTTCTGAGCATGAGCATAATCATGATTTGGTATTACCAGAAGTTTATGTAGGCCTATATATCTATGATATGGTATAGCTCTATGCTTGGTCAACCCATAACAAAACAAAGATAAGAATAAATACTGCTCATAATATATGTCAACAGATTTCCTTTAAGTCATAATTATTCCCTTTCCTTCCAGTGAAATGGACCACACACAGACTTTATCAAAACGGAGATAATAAGCACATCATTCACAACATCTTCACAGAATGAAAATTGTTGATCGCGTCACAGCTTAATTGATTACAATGAATATGAAAGCTGCCTAAACAGATGTCTTATGTCGCCACTAGAGGGCGTCCCAAGACCCCAAAATGTCTTAACATCCAGATAAATCTGACCTGTCCCTCCACAAAATGTGTGCTTTGTGAGTATTGTCAACCATTTCATACTTACTTTTCAGGCACTGTACTCAGTTGTAAGAGTTTAAAGTTAGAGCAAAACAAAATACATGCAAAAGCTGTGCTGCAGTGCCCTTTGATGAAACATGTTTACAGTGAAAATTAACCTGACATGATACATTTTTACACTGTCAGAGTTAACACTCTTGCTGTGTACATCAAAAGTAAATAAATATAAGAGTTTTCAGATTGCTGGGAGATCGCTTGCCATACATCTGTATCTTTATTCTAGGTCGGAAAACTTGCGGAATGAGCTTCCAGATATTAGCAATTAAGACACCTACTCTTTATTTGTTAGATAGTGAATTCCAAAAATCTTACAATATTGCCCATCCCAGATAATTCTGACAATGTATTAATCAACAAATCCAATTTACAAATAATTACCAACTGTAAAAAGCCAATTGAAAGGAAGGAGACATTGAAACAGAGGGAATTCAATGAATTCAAATAATATTGCTGGGGCAGATTCAGCTCGGTAAGGCCATCATCATTCATCCTAGCTACAAGAACAAAACCATTGCAGAAACGCCTTTCCCCACTGCTTGTTGCTGCTAACCTCAACTTGTTCTGCTGTGACTTTGAAGCACATTGTCTTACACACACTACAAAACACCCTGTAATAGACAGCACGCGTTCATCCCTCCCTGCTTGTCTCAGTAGGAGATGGGGAGCATAAATAGAACATTGCTGTTCTATTCTAGTTTTATTCACAGAAACATTGTCTCAGAGAAAATAGAGTGCCACAAGGGAGAACAGGATGTGATTGGATGGCATTTATAATGCCATAGAACACAAACCGCCCTTTTATTTATGTTCTTCACTGCATTGACTCGCAAACCCATTTAGTGTTTCTAACCTGTACCTTCCATCCATGGACAATTTCTGTATGTTATGCCTTGAACCCGCACTGTCTTTAGTGAAAATGTTTTTAATTTGCGCATTCTCATATTGGTGTGAGCTAAAAGTAAAGAAAAAACGGATTAAGGACTTCTGAATGCATGTAAAACTGCTGCTAAATCACTTTGTTGCTGTTTTCTGTAAAAAAAAAAAAAAGAAAAAAGAAAAGAAACTAAAACATTATGTAGCTGCTTTGGGCAGGAAGATTAAAAAAAAACAAAAATACAGTACCGGTATATACATATTTAAAAATGGAATATGATTGGATGTTGCAGGGCTCATTTCTTGAAACAGATTTGAACCACTTCAACCTGGTGTCCATATTTTAGGTATGTCATAATAGGCATAAAATTAAAACTTTTTTCAAAATTGTCAAACTTTTTAAAAGGATTTTCAACATTCTTCCAACATTGTTCAAAAATATAGCTCATCTACAAGCTTACAATGCGTCCGGCTATTATTTTAGATACTTTTGACACACAACTAAGTATAAAATGGGGCTTAATGAACCCTAGCGTCCCTGTTCTGGGATTGTAACTGGCAAACATTCGGCAAAAATATCAGATCCTAATGGTTAATGCCGTTTTCTTTACTCTCTTTGAGCTGTTCTTTGTTTCTTTTATGAATGTGCTTGTGTTAATGAATGATGTCTACTGTTGACCCAAGATGAATCACTCCTGTTGAATACATTCTTTCCAGGCACCTGTGTGACTGAGGGATCAATCATTCTTCAAATCATCTACCACAGTTCCTGGACAACTGACCAATGGCGCTGGACATAATGAAGACATTTCTGCATGAGGTAATGTCCTACCTTCTTATTTCTTGATTTTCTTTGTCTGTCAAATTAGGAAGTGATTGATTGCAATCAACTCAAGTCCAACACTCTGTGATACGTACTGCTGCTGACACTAGACTCACCTTCTCCAAAACATAATACTCATGTGACCCCAGCAGCTTCTTCTTGACATCTGACGCTCATATGATTCAGCCTGATAGAGGATCAGATCTGTCTGAATGCTGCATTGAGGCAGTGTTCGTGGCCCACCCATCTGACCACTTAACATGGTCAGATGGGTGGGCTGCTTGCATTTTCAGAGCATGTCATCTCATTGCACGTCATATAAGGTACATACAAGGGTCAAAGTAGAGGACTTCAAGGAGAAGGTATAGAGATGTGCGATAGTGAGGAGACTCTGATTAATAATAAACCATACCTGTCATCATGAGTTGCACAAATACACACAGTTGCAAATAATTGTATGCTTAATTCTTTTAGTGAGTGAGTGATCTACAAGCTCACAGTTCGTGCATCGCCACGGTTTGTGAGATTTTAGATCGTCCATTTTAGCTGTTTTTTAAATAGGGCTTGAAGTGTTCACTTTTTTTGCCACCGTGTAGTTTTATCTCGGAGATGACGCCTCTAATCAAAACCACCTAAGACCTGACCTGGCTTATAGTTTTTCTAAAAGTCAGCCGTCAGCTTCCTTTGTTGAGCTCACTGTGTCACAGCAGAGGAGACACATCACAGGAAAGCACTTGAGCATTTTGTGACCCCCAGCATTTAGGATGCTGGGGCGAACAAATTCATTGCCACATCCACAGCTACAGTAGATTACGCTTTCAGTCCATGAGTGAAATCTCTCAAGTAAAATACTGTAGCTAGGGAAATACCCATTTGGTTTCTCTGCCACTCCGAAGGTTGTATCAAGATATTATATTCCATCCCCCTATAGTTTCTGACTGGTGGTACGATTCTGTTTGACCTGTTGTGAGGGCCATTTCAACACAGAAGAATCATTTGTATCATTAGCCCATTACGGGGGTAATAGTCTGGTTAGATGTGATATTCTGAGGACTGGAAGGTCCTGGTTTCGATGCCCGGCTCCTTCTAGCATCGCGAAAATGTCTGTGAGCAAGACACTGAACCCCTAACTGCTCCAGATGAACATGTTGGTGCCTTGCATGTTGCCTCCGTCGTCTGTGAGTGAAAGGGTGAACATAATGTGAAGTGCTTAGGATTAGTCCTGGGGCCAAGCCAGATTTTGGTACCACCTAAGGTGGCCGTACATTTTTGGTATTTTCGTATTCCTACATGTCTCTAGTTTATATTTTGGTATGATACATCTTCCAATTCAGTAGCTTAATGACAGTAATCACTCTAAACCGGCTAATGTATCCGGTAGGAGACACAAAGTAGAATCTTTGTGTCTCCTACCGGAAATACACCCGGGCATCAAATTATTGCGACAAAAAAACAAATATATCCATGTATTCAAGGCTTCATGGGGTGTGCAATTGATAGAAAATAAATCATTTTTTGGGTGAACTCCTCCTTTACGTTTCCCAGGGGGACTCTCTACCCATTCAGCTATGACCGCACTAGACCGAAGGAGGGTCAACTTTTACAAGCTTATGGAAAGCAGTCTTTTTGCAAACACCAAAAATCTGAGAAGTTATCAATTGCACACCCCATGAAGCCTTGAATACATGGATATATTTGTTTTTTTGTCGCAATAATTTGATGCCCGGGTGTATTTCCGGTAGGAGACACAAAGATTCTACTTTGTGTCTCCTACCGGATACATTAGCCTGTAGGTAGTGATAACTGCCATTAAGCTACTGAATTGGAAGATGTATCATACCAAAATATAAACTAGAGACATGTAGGAATACAAAAATACAAAAACTTTACGGCCACCTCAGGTGGTACCAATTTGTGAAAATAACAGTGTTGTGTTGGACTTGGCCCCTGGACTAGATGGCATGCAGACGAGTGGCAAGGTGGAACAGTGGTTAGCCCTGTTACCTCACTACTAAGAAGGTCCCGGGTTCGAACCTTGGCGGGCATGGCCTTTCTGTGTGGAGTTTCCTTGTTCTTCCCGTGTTTGCGTTGGGTTTGCTCCAGGTTCTCCGGTTTCCTCCCACACCAAAAGACATGCATGCGACTGTAGGTACACACTCCTGCCTGTGCCCTTGACCAAGGTACTTGGCAATACAACTGCAGTAGGTCCCCGAGCGCTGCACAGTGGCTGCTCAAGTAGATAATGCAGAGAACACATTTCCCCAAGGCTATAATGAAGAGCGTGAAAATGCTCTGTCTGTTTTGTTTGACCCACAAAGTCTAGGTTTAAGTAAGGTTGTCAAAGTAGCACAGGTTAAGTTATTGTGTAGAACGATAGGGCGGGTGGGGGTGTAATGCGAGATACTCACGTGAAACAGTAGACTTGGAAAGTTATGGTTCTCTCCCGTGACAGCAAGGAAATTGTGACTCATAAATGGTATAAAGATTTGCAAGAGCCTTAAAAAGCCCACTGAGATAAAGGTCAGTGGGTGTGATGCTGTAGATGATATCATGAAAACAGCTTTGAACCCAATGCACGCACATGAACTTGAACACATGTGAGAGTGAACAGGATTGATAGAGATGTACTAGCATGTTCTATTGACAGGAAAGATGTTCATCCATCTGATAAGATTTATGGGGGAGCGGGTAGCAGAAGGTATAGCCAGACCGGTTTTGGGGCCATTGCAGATACCGATTTTGGAGAGCCCTAGCCAACCGATTACCAATGTTTTGACCAATATGTTGTCAAAAACGTCTAAATCAGTTCTAATCAATTTGAAAAACTTTGATTTAATGAAGGTTTTACATTAAAGAATAGCAGATCTACAAGCTCACACCAGTTGTGAGCGTGTAGATCTGCATTTTTTTTATATTTCCGAAAACTTCAGGAATCGGGATGCATCAGCTGCATAATTGCAGATACCGACGTCATGTCAAATAATGGCCAATATATCGGCCGAACCGATATGTCGGTCTCAACGGTCTGGTTCTGGTAACAACTGTGTCTTCGTACATCTGATAAGAGCAGGTAGCAGAAATATCTTCATCCATCTGATAAGATGTCTGGAGGAGCAGGTAGCAACATGTCTTTGTGTCAACGTTGTTGTTCAAAGAAACAGTTATGGTTACAACTGACATGCTAGCGTGACTCATCTCACTACACCTGAGAACACGGGGATTCTCATATGCAAATTGAAGGGATACCTTCACTCGGAGAATGTGGAATTGAATTCCCACAATTGTGTGGATTTTATACTTGCTGCTGGACAATTCCTTCTACGAAACAAGTTGCTGAATATGCATGCATTAATGTATAGTGATATTGTATACAAACAACTTACAGACCCCCTGTGGGAGGGGTGTAAGTTACAGTAAATCACGGTTCTCTGAAAAGCATTTTGAAAAGACAAATCTCCCTGAGCAGTAATGCCAAATATCTCCCCTCAAATGTCAAAGTCACCAGAGCTTATACAATGTGATACAATACCACTGTATTAGTACACAAGGGAAATTAAATAGCCTTGCATGGCCAGACTAATATCACTGCGAAGATATTAGTCTGGAACTTCGGTGCAGGAGATTCATTTCCAAGGGGCGCAGCAAAAACAAATCCCACTTTGAATAGTGGGCTCTGATTGGTCACCCACAACTCTGGGGTGGGCCAAATGTAATTCAAACTGAGGAGTGCCAGACCATTCTGCCCAGGGCAATTCTTTTTAGCTGTGGCAGATTTGTCTGGTTTCCAGGCTAGAAATTAAAAGCTTCCCTGGATGCTCTGGGTACAAGATTGATAGGAGGAATGGGACAGGGACTTTGACCATGACCTCTTTATTGATAATGATTGTAACATAACAAACATTGTTACACAATTATCAAGAGGATAAAACGCAAGCAAGCCAGCGGCTTATTTTGATTGCGTTCCATTGCCGACCCCTGAAAGGTGCTGCAGAGAAGCAGGAGAGTGGGCCTGAGTTGAAACACAATGGCCTGTTAGGGGTCATCCCTATACAGTATGTTCCCAGGGTCATAATGTTCCCAAGGTCCTATGTTCCCAGGGTTCAATTAGGGTTGGGGTTAGGTTTAACATAGGGCTGAGCATTGAAAGGCTCCCACGAGTTATTGTGACTCCCCTTATTGGTAGGGCCCACTTTAAATTCAGGCAAAAAAACGAAATATGTAATTACGCACACATTTCTGGATTTGTTCAAATAAGACAGATAATAAAAGAAAGTATGAAGAGACAAGTGACAGAGAGATGTAGCAGGGCTGTGGTTCCACACAGACCAGCAGGCGTGTAGTGATCTGCACAGGGGAATACACAACAGCTCATTTCTGAAATGTTTTCTTACCACATACAAAACGCAAAGCAGATCGCCTGTGAACATTCCATCGACTTAACTGTGAAGGTTGTACTGCAGGAATAAATCTATGTTCTCTGCACATTCTGACAAACCGAATTGGCGTTCCCCTACTACGCTGCCAAGCACTCGGTGCGGCCCAGTCCCAACTCTTTACATGAAAACATCAGAAGTGCATTAAGCGTCATGGTAACCTGTTGCAGGTCATTCGTCTTTGTGGGTGATTACCATGCTATGAAGCTGACAACACAATAAGACATGCCAAATACAATTTAAGCCAATTGAACTCTTTTGGAGACCAGCATGAGTTAATAGGGGAGGATGTCGTGCGCGCACGCACGCACGCACGCACGCACGCACGCACGCACGCACGCACGCACACACGCACGCACAGTGATGGAAGAAGTACTCCATTTTTTTACGTAAGTAAAGGTATCAATACCATAATGTAGAAATACTTCTGTTACAAGTAAAAGTCCAGTATTCAAAATTTACTTTAAGTACATTGTGACGCCAATACTTTTTAATTTAAAAGTACCAAAAGTAAAAGTACTCATTATGCTGAATATCCCATTTCACAGGGTTTCAAAAATGTTTAAAGATCTTTTGAAAATAGCAGATCTACAAGCTCAAAACGTATCGCACTGTGGCACGTTGTGAGCTTGTAGATCAGCCATTTACAAATAGCTATACCATAGCGTAAAGTATATACGTAGGGCTGAAGTGGTTCATGTATGCTTTGTAATAATAATCAAAATCTACAAAGTAACGAGTAACTAAAGTTGTCAAATAACTGTAGTGGAGTAGAAGTAAAAGTACAGTACCTCAAAACTGCTGAAGCAGATCAGTCATGGTTTGATAGATAGATGTCCTATGTCCAATACAATATTTCAGCATGTAAACTAGATGGATGAAACTCGGGGAAAAGAAGGAAAGGATTTCGATTTTGGCTTTTGCTTCTATGAATGTGATGATGTGATGAATATTATCTTTGGGTATTCATTGACGAGATGAATAATTGAGATTATTAGGCCTATACATAATAATAAATAATACATGATACCGTATATCATCGCTGTCAGGCAAAAATCTCCATATTTCTCCATCTTTGTATGTTTTGTCGTAAATTAATGCCCTACTTCATCATTATTTCATACAGATTTATGCCCTGAATTCATCATACAAGAGTGTCGCACAAAAGTGGTGAAAATAGCAGATCTACAAGCTCACAACACCTCGCGTGGCATTGTGAGCTTGTCGATCAGCTATTTTAAACACTTTTAAATTTAGACTTATGGGTTTTCCACCCAACAGCATCTATATTATGCTATGATGTGTCTTAAGCAAAAATTCCTTTTCATCTGTTTTTGCTATTTCCCCACAAAGCAAAACTCTGACCTCTGAACCCTTTCAGAGTTTGTTGTTGCTGTCCATGAATGCAGATGGAAGCATGAGGACTATGAACGTGCATAACTCTGTCTTCTTGGCTCCGGATCTTATTGTTACATTGACACTGAAACACGCAGCGCTTCAGCCTGCTTACACCCAGTTTCAATGATATCACGGCCCAGGCTTGCTTGTGTGTGTGTGTGTGTGTGTGTGTGTGTGTGTGTGTGTGTGTGTGTGTGTGTGTGTGTGTGTGTGTGTGTGTGTGTGTGTGTGTGTGTGTGTGTGTGTGTGTGTGTGTGTGTGTGTGTGTGTGTGTGTGTGTGTGTGTGTGTGTGTGTGGTATTGGGGTTGGAAGGGATCCAGGAGTGCAGATGGCGCTGGTTTGTGTTTGCGCTGAACGGCTGCGAGCCTCGCGCCTCCCAAGTGACCATGACATAACGTGTGCGCGTGCACGGACGCACACACACGCAGCACCATGCAGGCTGACTTTTCCAAGGGTCAGGTCTGAAAACTCCCCATAGTCCACAGAGATTTGAAGGGTTGTGGTTTCACTAAGTAGCTATGTGCTGCTTTGACGCTTGCAGTCTGCTCCAGAAACCTCCCCTTTGCTCCTTATTGACACACACACACACACACGCACACGCACACACGTGCGCGCACGGTTTGGGTTTAAGTGCATTGAGTTAACGTTTCAGTCTATCATGTAGAGACATGCTTTTAAGTCGCATCAATCAATTAACAGTTTAAAAATCCTGGCAAGATCCACTGTGCAATTACTATTTTAGATATTGCTTTCATCTTTTATCTATCAGAGTTATGTGCCCGCATGCCCTCCAGCCAAAAAGAAAGTGTTCACAACGTGGTGATAACTTCCTTCAGGAGTTCCCACACAAAGATAACTTTTCCTTTCTCCAGAATAATTGTCAGTTCACCTGCACGTCTGTGTATCAGACAAGCTACAACAGCATGACTATTACATTAACCCACCCTGACCTGAGGCCGATTCTACAAATGTCTTCTAAATCCCAACAGTTTTCTGAAAAACCTATGTTGCTATATATCAGTGGCTCGCTATGAGTTTGCATATCTGCTATTTTTGAACAAATTTGGAAAATATATATATTTTTTTAACTCTTCTCTTCTGGGGGCCCTAGACACAAAGCATTTTTAGAAGGCAGCCAAATATATATTAATTTGGACCCCCAAATAAATATATATTTGGCTGCGGACAGCCTTCTGAAAATGCTTTTTTTTTGGCACAAAAACGTTTGAGAACCACTGCTGTATAGGGTTTAAATGGTTAAAGAGAGGCTGCACGCGCTCTCACCTGTGCAGGGTCCCCAGTCTGCAATCACTACTATAGCAACAACAGCAACAGCAGGCCAGGCAAGCCCTGGGAGAGTCTTCTTCCTGGGAGATCCTCTGTTGATGTTGTCAGGAGCGTTGCCCGGGGCGACCGGAGGCCTAGCAAGGAGGGAAGCCCCTTATCTGCTGACGTTGACGTTCAAACCGTTGTCACGGTGCAAAGGCTGGTTTCGTAGAGGTAGAGAGGTGAAAAAAAAGGAAAACACAAACACACACCTTAAAGGTTGGGCTATATGTGTGTATCACCATGGTGATGCACACATACACACGTGTTTGGGTGGAGGATACGCCTCACCGGGCATGAATGGGTTGTAAAGGAGAGAGCGAGAGGGAGAGAGAGAAAGAGAGCGGGAGAGGGAGAGAGAGAGAGAGAGAGAGGGGGGGGGGGGGACAGGGGGCGTCCCTTGGCCTTGACAGTAGACTTGCACTTTCACTCAAAAGACCGAGATTCATGAATGAGCTTCCAGCCGTAAGTTTGTTTACCTTTGGGAGGGCTGGATCTGAAACCTCAATCAAGGTGTGGAATGTGATTGTGAAACAAAGCTTTCTCTCAGGCTGCTGTCAGCGCCCTCGCATTGTTTAGCCCTGAGTCAAATCTCACCGAAGCATTTAACTATCAGGAATTCAAACCACAGTAAATGCAGTGCAGTGGACTTTAAGCTTTATTGGCTTACGTGCGACACATTTAATAATGTTCAAAACTGATGCATGGCTTATTGAATTTGACTAGACACGTGCTCGTGTGTGCACCCGAAGTGGAAAATGAACGTGTTTAAACTAAGAAAATATTTTTGTGTGGTCCAATTTATTAGATTAAATATACAGTACATGGGAATTGTGGGTAATTGAAGGTGTTAGAGTGAGGCATTGTGGGGCATAATACATTTTCTAATCATGGTATCAATCATAATAATAGCATGTGGCATTGTACAGTAAATCCCCTCCAGACACAATGAAGGGTCTGAGTTGGATATGTGTATTTGCGCCATAACCAAAACATATGAGAGAAGTGAAAAGCAAGCAGTTGAAGGTGATCTGCCAAGCAAATTATATTTCTTAGTCATTCATTCCCAGTCCATGTCCAGTTGTGCACTATTGAGTATAATGCACTTACTGTACATGAGCTGGGACTTGTTTCCATTTGCATTTCCAATGTGAAATCAGTGAAGCGATTCCAATCGGGTGGAGTGTATGCTCAGTGATTATGCTTGATCTTTTGTCTTAGTTTTCTGTATTTGCTCTATGTTCTGTTTTTGCTCTATTCTCTGATTATCTACAGTATCAGTGAAAAACTCATTTGACCAGAGATGACTCATCCCAGGTTTGGAGTGGTGGCCATACACCACTAACTGGGGCGTGTCAGTAGATAACTGGATCGTGCGTCAACCACATAATCGCAGCTTTGCTGGTTGGGTTCTAGCTGAGACTTGTTGCATGGCTTCTCCCCTCTCTGCCATCAGTTTCCTGTCTACTGACGTTTCAAAGTAAAACAGTAAAGAATACTGTACTGTAAAGACAGTAGTAATAATAATATTATCATCAAAATTACTATTATTATTATCCACACTGCACTGTAAAGACTAAGTATTATCGCCTAGTAGAGATTTGCACTCCACTGATCGCAACAATTTCTCCTCTTAAATTTAATCAGAAGTAATCTGGAAACTGAATCAATTAAACAACATTAGAAGGACTAGATCCTGCAGTCATAAAGTTAGACGACACCAGAAGCACATACTGTCCTGCCTATTTAAAGTATAACCAATACGTATGTTCTTGGTTCACGGTCAGAAGCATACATGTACAGTTACCAGGTTTCTGATGCATTAAAACTGAATTGAATATTAGCTTTAACAATCACAAAAATCTGCACTATTCTTGAAGTCTGAAACACTCAACCAAATAACCAAACTTATACCTAGTAGAAACTGAAAAGAGCCACTGTAACACAGGTAGTGGAGTTGAAGGAGGAAATAACTATGGTACAGCAATTTAACTACTAACTAGAGCAGCTCAGGTAGTAGAGCATTCACTTGGGAAGTGGAACGTTCTTGGTTCAATCCATGTCTAAATGCACCAGTTACCAATTTTATGATCCTTACGTTTGGCATCTATGTTTTTCCAGTGGGTGTCCTTTGTGTGGCATTTGTCTTTCTAATAAACACATTGAGACCATTCTGTAAATGGGTGAATGCATTCATGATTGATTAATTATAAATCACTCATCATTTCCTAAACCATTGATCAATATTACACCATGTCCTCCTAAGTAGTCCACAGAAAGACAGCCTGTTGAACAGCTAATTACATAATGTGACCTTTGCTTTGATAAACAACATTTTAGGATGCCAGTGCACCAAATCAATTTGGATAATGCTAATAGATGCGTTGAAATATTGATTAGGATAATCTGCCTCCTATAAAGAGTAGCTCGTTAAAAAACATAATCCCCTGAGCATCCAGCTAGCTGACAAAGACCAGATGGGGGTGTTTATGCTGCGTTTGACCTGTTGAATTAAAGATCAACAAAAATCTAAAGTACCCTTAAAACTGCATTAAAAATGTATGGACGAGTCGCACATTTTAAAACAAAGTTGTAGATGTATTTATTTATTTATTTACACACTAAAATAGATAGCTATTTTAGTGTGTAGTGTGCATATAAATGCATGCACATAAACCTTCTGAAGAAATGTAATGCATTTGAATAGCATTTATTTAATTGATGCATTGTAAGTTACTATTCACCTGCCTCAATAAATAATCTCTGGACCGCTTACAACTGGTCCATAACGCCCCTGCCAGAGTCACATCACTTTCAGCATGGCCTCCCACCAGTTCAAGGTTCTTGTAATCACGTACAGAGCACCCGCATGCATATTTACTGTATGTGTTGCACTCCACTCATATGTGGCCAGTAGGTCACTGTCACTGAGATCTTCAGACCAGGGTTTGCTTGGCTGTTCCGTACAGGAGGCTCAAAGCAGTGTTGATTTCATCGACTAAAACTATGACAAAAAATGTTGACTACCTTTTTTCACTGACAAAAACTAAATAAAAACTAAGTTACGATGACTAAAACTGTGACTAAATATATTGTCAATTTCCTCAACAAATAAAAACTAGACTAAAATGTTAGGACTAGTGGAGAAGAGATCCAGTAGAACTAAAAGACAAGTCGTTTTATGTTTGGTTGCGCATGGGTGTTGTGCTCTGAAAATAGCAGATTTACAAGCTCACAACACGTCAAAATATAATCTTATGATATTTAGTCGACTAAAACTAGACAAAAACTAAAACATTTCAGACGAATAAAATATGACTAAAACTAAATGTTTTTATTTTTATTTCATTATTGTATTGGGTATGAAGTTTACCACTAGTATACCACATACTACCACTTCATACCCAATACAATAATTACATTAAAACTAAATGAAAATGTATTAAAAACTAAAAGATGAGGATTTTTCATAAGTGTGGATCATGTTGAATTTCATTGGAGTGTCTTCACTAAGGAGAGATCCAGCACCGGAAAAAATCGAAAATCCGATAAAAGACAGTGGGAAAAACCACAGAGCTACAAGTCACAAAATAATAGCAGTTTTTAAAAACGTTCTGAACATAGGGGCTGTATCGAAGCGAAGGCTCGGTCACCTTTGCTTTGAGCTAGTGTTGATTTTGACTGCAAATTTTGATTTAGTTTTAGTCATATTTTAGTCGTCTGAAATGTTTTAGTTTTTGTCTAGTTTTAGTCGACTAAATATCATAAGATTATAGTCGACTAAATCTACAGTTGATTTAGTCGACTAAAATGTATTTTGGCGGGCCTTGATGGCGTCGTAATGGCTGATTTTACACTTGGTTGCATGCTGAAAATAGCCGATCTACAATGGACCAGTTAGTCTCAGCCGATTATAAGACTGTGTGGATACTGTGCTTATACAGTAGTATGACATCAGTGGGTGTCATATGCTGGAGTTATTGAGCCCTTTGACAATCTGACAGTATACTACCCGAGTTTAACTTGAATCTCCTGCATATAATATTGTGTGTTGACACATGGACACACACTGTACCGAAATAGATACCAACATCAACCGTGTGTGCAGTGCAGTATCAATAGCACAAGATGTACAGTGGCTTATAATCGGCTGAGACTAACTGGTCCATCTGGTTCTCAAAGCAACGATGGACAATGAATCCTGGGAACATGAGCATACATAGTACACTAAACTGTCAATACCCATACAATATGGGACACTAAATCCCTTCCTAAAGCTGCATACAATACTTTTTATTGCCACACTAGTAGTTTTAAAACATAGATATCAGTGGTGTAAAGTGATTAAGTACATTTACTCAAGTACTGTACTTAAATACAATTTTTAGGTACTTTTACTTTACAGGAGTATTTCCAATTGTCGTATACTTTTACTTCTATTATTATTATTATTATCTTATACTTCTACTCCACTACATCTCCAGAGGCAAATTGTACTTTTACTCCACTACAATTATTTGAAAACTTGAGTTACTTTGCAGATATAAATTATTATATATCTTATACATACATTACAAACATACATGAAACACTTTAGCCCTATTTTATACCTAGGCTATTTGAAAATAGCCGATCTACAAGCTCACAACGCGTCGCGTTGCGACGCGTTGTGAGCTTGTAGATCGGCTACAGTATTTTCATTTTTTTACTTTTGGTACTTTAAGTACTGTACATTTGGATACCAATAATTTTGCACTTTTACTCAAGCAATTTTTTTATTCCGGACTTTTACTTGTAACAGAGTACTTCTACATTGCAGTATTGATACTTTTACTTCCAGTAAAACATTGAAGTACTTTTCCCACCACTGATAGATATACAGCATAATAATGTAACACACACACATGCACACGCGTGCGCGCACAGTCCAAAATAAGAGCTCCATTACTTTACACTCGGGGGCAGAGGCAAAAGACGCTGACTGCTGATATTTTCTGTTTGTTTAAACATTTTAGTCACAGTGAAACAATGCTCATTTAGGTTTGTGGGTTGCATGGCGGTTTAGGGAGCAGAACACAGAGCGGTGTGAAGAGCAGATGTCTGAGTGAAAACTGTTCGAAAACTCTCCAGAACTGCATGCATGTTCGTCTCAATTCCTTGTGAAATGGTCTTATCTCTTTTCATCAAACAACCAACAACTGGAAGAACACTGTCTTGCTGTGACAGCAGATATTTGCAATAATTTACTGTACCGTAATTAAAGAATGGTGGGGGAAAAACACCCCAAACAGAGTATTGCTTAATTTATAGGCCATAACGGCGCCGGGCGTCCCAAGCCAAGAATAGCAGATATATACAAGCTGTATATCATTGCTGTCGGGCAGAAACCTCATATCGTAGTGAAATAGCCGATCTACAAGCTTGTGAGCTTATTATGATTAAAAAAATAGTTTTCTGAAATATAATAAAAAAGGAACAGTTTTGTACATGTGACAATATCTGAGCTTGTAAATCTGCTATTTTCGGCGTGCTGCTACGCTACGCCGTCGTACAACAAAGTTTAAATCAGGCTTATATATCACACAGCAATCTGTGAACAGCACAGAGAACGACAGAGCCCCATTCCCTATTCCCAGCCATAGCAGCACACGCACTGGGACTCTTTTCCCACTAGCGTCTTAAAATAGTCACAGAGGGCTTTTCAATTATACAGGCCGCACCGTAAGAAGGGGCCCCAATCATAAAACCAGAGTGTTTACCTCCTCTCTAAATCTTAACTCGGCTTTGATTAAGGGGACGCAAGGCAGCCGCTGGGGAGCTGGGTTAGGGAGGACGAGGCCAGCCTGGGGGGGGTGGGGGGGTGAACACCGAACAAAGCTGTTAGGAAATACAATGACGGCCGTAATTGTCGGCCGTCCGTGATGTGAGGTCGGTGGCACATCCAGTATAATGTAACACTTAAAGTACAGACAGAGCTCGGGTGGCGCAGTGGTATATAAAGTGCCGGGAGGTTGTGGGTTCTAATCTACCGCGGTGCATCTGGCTTTGTCGAGCGGCTATGCGAACACAATTGCCCCATCTTCGGGGGAGGGAAGCCGGGGTGGGGAGGTTGATATAAGTCACTGCATGTACTCCTACGGGCTGGGGGCGGCACCTGTCAGCAGGGAGTGTTGCAGCGGGAGGAGCAGGACGAAATTGCTCTACGTCCTCCTGGTGGGGGCTCCTCACTGGCAGGTGAGTCAGTAGGATACGACAGCAGTGACAACACAGAAATGTGTGTGGGGAGGAATTAATTGGCATAACGGCAAAATTGGGGAGAAAAAAAGGGGTACTCCCCCCCTGTGACGTATAAAGTCTTTATTGTGATAGTTAAAACAAAGCTGTGACATCAGAGCTGTAGCACAGGTATCCCTTTGATGACATCATGGAAAAGAAGAGTTGCTCTGTGTCAGTGTGTGTGGGTGTGCTGCATAAGTGTGTATAAGGTGTGTATAAGGCCGTGTATAAGGTGTGTATATACCGTGTATAAGGTGTGCTCTTGTGTGTGTGTGTGTGTGTGTGTGTGTGTGTGTGTGTGTGTGTGTGTGTGTGTGTGTGTGTGTGTGTGTGTGTGTGTTCTATGCCTGGGAAACCATGATTTGACAGTATTAGATTTGTAGTTGAATTATCTTTTGTTGATGTTTGCTAAGCAACAAATCACATCAAATAAGTTAAGTACACTGAAGTATTATAAAGACAACCAACGGCTTAGAAAGCTGTCCTGAATTTGGAATTTGCCTCAATCTCAATGAAAGACTACATTATCCATTAATTTTAATAGGTCAGGTGGTGAGGAGAGGAGTCCCAAACAAATCACATAAAAAAATCACCATGCAAGTTATTAAAATGACAGCGGTCCAAACCGTGCCTGGAAAAAAAAGCACCAGCAAAAGCAAAAAAACTGAAAATATCCATCCGAGCCTTGTGGTAGAAAGATCATGTTTTATACGTTAAAATATTGCCTCATAAAGCCATTTAAGAAACATCAAGGCATTCTCCCCTGCCTCCAACAAATAGAACTAAAAGGCCACATGAAAGACTAGCGCCGTGCTGTAATTCTATTTATCATGATGACCTAAAATGCATCCACCCTATCTCATCAGACAGACATGGACTGCTTATTAAGCCCAATTTTCGTTGATGTTGTTGTCGCGAGCCAAAAATAGCCGATCTACAAGCTCACAGCGCGACGCGTTGCGACGCGTTGTGGGCTTGTAGTTCGGCTATTTTTGGTGCACGGCCCTTTGTATGACGAAGTACAGGCCTTCCCCCCAAACAGTCCACAAATGAACTCGGAGTCAACTGTATTCTCCGTTCATATATCTTGTTTACCCAGTGGATATACTGTATGGAGGCTTACAAAGCTTGGGGCGTTATTGTAAATAACACAGCATTTCTGTCCCTGACAGCCCTGCTCCCGTGCGTCACTTTGAACTCGCTCTGCACACTTTTGTCGGTTTCACACTGTCACTTTTGTGACAGTTGCAAAACGCTCCAGAGAGGAATGTAAATGAAACTCGCAGTTTGTTGAATTTCAGGAGCAACAGGTATTGCCAGCCAGGGCACAGCAGTAGTCACGTACGGTCCGTTTGTATATTTCTGTTTAGATCTGCTTTAGATTCTGGTGTTTGCTACTGTGGCGCTGCTATGACAACCGAGTTTCCCTCGCAGGATCAATAAAGGTCGCCTGCCTGCCTGCCTGCCTGTCTGTCTGTCTGTCTGTCTGTCTGTCTCTTTCTACCTGTCTCTTTCTACCTCTCTCTTTCTCTGCTGCCTGCCAGCCAGCCAGCTAGTGTGCAAGGATATTAAAAGAACGTACACACACTCTCATGCACGTATGCACGCAGCCATACACACACATGAGGGAGGGAAAGTTAGGTCTGCAGCCACTATTGGGCCATATGCAGTGATGATTTTTGTGTCATATAATGTTTATTTTATTATCTTGTGTGGGATGGGGGCATTTAGGTAGCCTCACAATAGCATACATACAAAACACATGCAAGCACACAGACGCATCACATGCATAAAACAAACACACACTGTCAAAGAGTGCACCATGATCCTTGACACCATTGCCACAGCTCTTCATTATGGTTTGGTTAAATTAACAGCCACTTCAATGACCATAAAACAACAGTAGCCAGGCTCTTAAAATGCTGAGCTGTTTCCAGCATGGCAGTGTCACACACAACACCATACTTTCCCCTCACATCAGCAAACAAGAAAACTGCAAACCGCTTTATTATTTATAAAACAGGATAGTATAAGCTGTTGTTGGCATAGCAGACAATGTTTTGGGGCCTCTTCTTTTTTTCTCTCTCCACTTCTTCTTTTTTTTTTTTTTTACAGAGAATTATACTGTCATAAAACCCCCTCTTTTTTATTCAATACAGCATGTCTAGACTATATTTTTATTATCATTATTGCCAGTAGCTAATTAGGGTTTTATTGCGCGAGTCGATTTGGAGTTTTGCTTCTCCTTTGTTTTTCTAAGTTTTTGTCATTCCTTGTGAGTCTGAGGGGGAATGGATGTCAGTCAAGCAGCCTGTCAGCCACCCACGGCAGGAACCGCAAGGAACTAGGAACCGCCTGCACGTCTGCTCTATAGTGTCAGATTAAAAAGCTAAACAAAAACACAACTTTATTGTACATCTGGCAGCACATATTGTACTAGTAGAAAATGACTAACAAAATACCATAGTTAGTTCAGAAAGGTAGCGGCTAATTTGAATGTTTATTTTCTTTTCCCTTTTCCCTCCAATTTAGTCATTATGCCAATTCACAATTTGTCCCCAGACTAGTACGTGTGTCACTGTTAACCCCTACAGTTTGGTCGTGTGGGAGTGTATCTCCTCCGATACACATGAAGTGGTCAGATGTTTCTTTTCACCTGACCGTGAGAAGTTTGAGGAGGTTGTAGCACGCGTGGAGGAGCCTGAGAAACTTGTAGGAGTCACTAATGCAGCTTCCCATCCTCGAACGCGGCCAGTTGTTTTTTGGGGAGCGCCCGCCCAAGCCGGAGGTACTATGGCTAACCCCTAGTTTCTACGGAATTTGAATTACATCGCAAAAGTCCTGAACATTCATATCATAGTTAGCTAGAGTTGTTGCTAAGGACTAACACATATTGTTGAGGGTTTAGTTCCTATGATACGGTCCCGTTAAGTGGAAATTGTTTGGGCAATCCAGCAACCAATCCTTTGTGGGTGTGAGAAATTGAATTCTAAACTCGTTAGTAATAATATTATTACAATTGTATTTTACTAGTGTCATGTTGTAGCTTATTCTCCTCTCTGGAGGAACTACATTCTTTTCAGGTCAGTGCACTTGAAGGAATAGGCTGATGCAAACACATAACAACAGAGCTAACACCGATATTAATAACACAGCATTTGACCCCAGTATATCAATTCGGTACAAGTACTCTTCTGTTATTCTGTAATCATTTCATGTAGCACCATTATTTCTTCATACAGTACTTTCCCACAGGAAAAAGAAAGCTGAACTGTGAACCTCCTGTTTGGTGACGTTCCAGTAACATTTCCAGAAAGTGTAACTGTAACACTGCCTGAAGTCTGTGGGCTGGCAATGACAAAACTCAAGCTTTATAATTATGACCGTACTGTACCTCAAAGACTTTTAACTTTTCTTAATCCCTGTCCCAGAGACTTAAAAAGCTTGTGCTCTAAACTACATGGAACCTCCATTATGTACAGTATGTATGTATGTACAGTATTTATGTATGTATTTACGTAGTACACATGTACGTAAATAATACAATGTGTATGCATGCACAATATGTACTGTATGTCATGTATACAGTGGTGGAAAGTACCTAAGTACATTTACTTAAGTACTGTACTTAAGTAAAATGTTTAGGTATTTGTAATTGACTATTTCCCACTTTCACTTCTACTCCACTACATCTCGGATCCAAATATGGTACTTTTACTCCACTACATTTATTTGAAAACTTTAGTTACTAGTTACTTCGTAGATTTTGATTATTATTACAAAACATACATTAGCCCTATATACATTTCAGCCATTTGAAAATGGCAGATCTACAAGCTCACAATGCGTCGCATTGTGAGCTTGTAGATCTGCTATTTTTAAACAATGTTTTTTACATTTTATACATTTGAAAACTTGTGAAATGGGACCTTCTGCATAATGAGTACTTACTACTTTTGGTACTTTAAGTACATTTTTATACCAATACTTTTGTACATTTTGAATTCCGGACTTTTACTTGTGACAGAGTACTTCTACATTGCAGTATTGATACTTTTACTTAAGTACTTAGGTACTTTTTCCACCCCTGCATGTATACGACTGTACTCTACAGTACATTATGCATACAGTATGTGTGTCCATGGGTGTACCGTTGCGGTTGTACACTGTACGGTGGTGCGGTCGTGTGCTGAAGGCCGTGTGGGAACGTGGGAACTCTGAGGAAGGAAGAAGGACATACAGACAGACAGACAGACAGACAGACAAATACAATGAAAGGTGGAAACTGAAACTGAAAGCAGCCCACAAGCTATATATAGAACATATGTGGTGCTGCTGATGCTCTCAATGAGAGGGATGGTGGTTGGTGTCATGTTACTCTCTGTCTCTCTCTCTGTCTCTCTCTCTCTCTCTGTCTTTCTGTCTCTCTTTTTGTCTGTCTCTCGGCCTCTCTCTCTGAGAGAGACTCTCTCTCAGTCTCTCTCTCTATTATTCCCAGAGTTGCATCTCTTCATTTAACCCGTTCAGACCTTACAGTGTAATTATCCCCCGAGGACGTCATCCTCTTGCTCTCCACTCCACAGCTGTTGGGGGTGTTGTCCGTCCGTAGGAGGGGGGAGGGGGGAGGGGTGAGGTGATCTTGATCTTGCCTATAGAGCAGGAGCTGCTCTGTTTTTGTCGCAGGTTGTTTGTGTGTCAACATGATTGAGCCCGCGAGGTTACCATTTCATGGCCGGCGAGCAACAGGTGTTACGTGTGTGACGCCCGAGAGAGAGAAAAGATCAGCTACAATGACACACGGTGGATAAGGTGACACGTCAAAAAACAACCAGCAGCTTCGTTTTCTTTGAGGCCCTCTGGCGTGTTGTATACGCGTTCTGTCTGTCTGTCTGTCTGTCTGTCTGTCTGTCTGTCTGTCTGTCTGTCTGTCTGTCTGTCTGTCTGTCTGTCTGTGTCTATTTCCTCAGCCTCCTTCTATCTCCACTTCTCTATTCTCGTCTTCATTTTCCCACACAGTGTTTCAGTTGGTTTGTACATTCTCAGAGTTACAACTTGATCAACTCTACACTAGCGTACAAGGTCTGTGAGGTCTTTTCCCCCAAGAGAAACAAAAATAATTAAATAAAGCACGCTCGTCCAGGCGTAAACTGCCGGGTGCTGGGCAGAAGCGAGCACTAAAAAGGAGTCCACACACTGGATCAAGCTCCAAAACGTTTTATTTTTTTATTAGCCTGGTAGCTCTTTGTCTGAGGAAGAGCTACTGTACCAGGCTTGAAACGTCACCTAGGTGGTAATAAAAAAAAACACTTTTGGAGCTTGATCCAGACTGTGTTCCTTTTCCTCAAGAGAGCCACAAGGTTGCAGTAAACTCCACAGTTCCACTGTAGAAAGTCCTGATGGTTGGTGCCCTGTTTAAGGAGAGGAGCTCACAGCACAGCTGCATACACTGTTCGCATGCACAGTCAAATCACAGTGTTCATTGAACTCTGAGGTGGTTCCATTTTTATACTCTTCTGAGTTAACGTCTTCAACCCTATAGCATCCCGATTCTTGAGGGGAAACATTCGGCGAAAACAGTCGATATACAAGTGCACAGAGCTGGTAGATCGGCTATTTACGGCCCAGAGATTTGGTATAGATGGAAATACTAGACAATATAGAGCTCTGGGGGGACTCTCGTCAATATATAGAGGGTTTAAGTAGTTAAATGAACACAGCGATTTGACTGTGTATCTGTCATAAAACGTCTCAGGGTATTAGCATTGATCAATGACCATCAGTGATCATCACTCTTTAGATATCTCATTCATAACTGAAAAGCAGTCCACAATTCCCTGCCTTGTTCACATGATTAATCTAGAATGTCTCTGTCTATGGGGCAAGCTACTGAGGTCATTAAGATACTGTCTGTCATATAATTTCAGGGATTTTAGATTTTTGTGTAATAGCATTGTAATTAGTGCAGTAGTTAATATTGTGTAATAGCATTGTAATGACTGGTGCAGTAATATTATTCTGCCATATCCCATCCAGCACTGTGACTTATTTTATGGGTAATTAATGGTAGCAACATGACTCATTGGCGGTTTCATTACTGTGCTATATTTCCATATATATTCCATATTGCCATATTCTATATTACAGTGCATGTCTCTCTCCTGTGTGTGTGTGTGTGTGTGTGTGTGTGTGTGTGTGTGTGTGTGTGTGTGTGTGTGTGTGTGTGTGTGTGTGTGTGTGTGTGTGTGTGTGTGTGTGTGTGTGTGTGTGTGTGTGTGTGTGTGTGTGTGTGTGTGTGTGTTAATTTAGTTGACTAAGACTAAATGACTATGATTTTGATATTTAGTCGACTAGACTAAGACTAAACATTTGTCTCACAGGACAGAATTTGCTGTCAAAATTAACACTGGTGTGTGTAGACTTCTACAGTATATTGTCATGCTGCTGGTGCCACTGCTCTTGATCACTACTCTTTCACCCAACTTACCCTCTCTCATGCGCACACACACACACACACACACACACACACACAGACACACACACACACACACACACACACACACACACACACACACACACACACACACACACACACACACACACACACACACACACACACACACACACGCGCGCACCACACAGCCCCAAACATCTGCCTTCCAGGCAGAGTTGTAGCCAGATGTTTTGATATATTCCATATCGTTGCTGTCAGGCAGAAACATTGTATCTACATATTTAAACGTTTTATGTTTTGTTGTAAATGAATGCCCTACTTCATCATACTGTACAAGAGTGTCACATAAAAGTAGTGAAAATAGCAGATCTACAGTACAAGCTCACTACGCACTAAACTGATTTTGCCTTACAAGGTTTCCACCCGATGCTATGCTAATAGTGGCTGGTTGAACAGGTGTTACAGTGCCTGCCCTTCACTCTGCTAAACCTCACTAGCATAAAGTTGAGCATGAAGCCTGATTTATACTTTGTCATACATCGGTGTATAGGTGCCTAAAAATAGCCGATCTGCAACCTTACAACGGGTCGCATCGCGATTCATTGTGAGCTTTTAGATCTGCAGATCTATTGCGTGTAGAACTGCCATGTTCAGCACGCGACATCGGCGCACAACGGATTATAAATTAAGCATAATATATATTTTGCCGCAAGCCTTATTCCATATACTGATGAGGGTATTTACAATCAAGCGCGGTGATTAGCGTATTGCAGCGATACCACCGTAACGAGACACGTTCTAATGACTTTGATTTAAGAATGTTCTAATCAGAAGAAAATGACTTGTACTGTTGACGAATGTAAACTTCGCCTGATACGATAGTCCTCATGTAGAATGTGATGGTTGCCTCCAGTTGTTATGTTAATGATCGCCACTTTCCACTCGCAGAGCACAATATTATGCTACAGCAATTTCCAGTAGTCGTTACGTTGATCAAAAACGGTTAGCTGGCTCACTGGGCACAGACATTCACAGGCGTGGGCCCATTTGTCTAATGATCCGTGGTGTGAAGATTGTTTATCTTTCTCTCCGGGGGAAACGATTGATTGGGAGAGTTATTTTCCCTGGAAGAAAATCGTATTTAAACTAAAAAGCCTTTGGAAATTAGACAACAGAGAAGCTCATAGCTGTGTGATAAACACCCGCGGGCGTTTTGGACCGTCAAGTCTTCCCTTAATCTACTTGCTTTTTTTAATGCCTGCAGTATTTTCTGTATTTTTGCGTGCGGCATAAAAATCAAGCTGTGCCATAGCCTTGGCTAGCCTAGCCTACAGTATGCTGATATGCTTCAAAGCCACGCTCTACTAAAAAAAGTCCTTGGTAATTAGTAATGAGAGGTCTTGTGGAAAGTGGATACCCCCTATTTATTTTTGCCAAACATTGTAATTCCACTTGGGACAGATGACACGCTCCTGCCATCAGCAGCTTGTTCAGCCATGTTTCTGGTGCGTTCAATTATGTCAAAAATGTATGTTCGGAGAAGAGTGGATCACTTTCACGGAACATGTTTCCCAAGGCCATGGCTATCTGGTGTAACGCACGCACGCACACATGTAAGTTCACTCCTCACTCGAGCCACCCATCAGTCTTCACTCTTTTGGTGTTAAGCCTGCTTTGTACTTCATCGTACAACGGTGTCACGCGCCGAAAATAGTCAAGCTGACAACGCCTTTAGTCTCATCCACAACCCATTAGGCTTTACAGAGCTTCAACTTTCTTTTGCAACTTTTGTTCCAGGCACAGAGGAGCACATACTGTAGGTGAGCGTCCATCAACCTGTAAGGAAAAAGGTTTCCTCGAATATGTCGTTTTTTTCATGTCCACAGTATTTCGTCGCTGTCGGGCAGAAACCCCTTATCTCCAAATTTTAACTTTGTGTTTTTTTTTTGTAAACGAACGCCCTAATTGATCATACTACAGCGTCACACAAAAGCAACAAAAGTAGCAGATCCACAAGCTCAAAACGCGGCACGAAGCGACTCGTTTCGAGCTTGAGGATATGCTACTTTTGATGCTTTTTGAATTTGAATCCTGAAAAGTAAACGTTTTGGACATAATGGGGTTTCCACCTGAGAGAGATGATATACTGTACAGGCACATTATACTCAAGGTTAAAGATACACAATTTCTACCTCTTATTAAAAACTTAAGCCCTGTTTTATGCTTCATTGTACGGTGACGTCATGTGGCGGTTAAAGCCAATGTGCCCTTTTAGAGATTTATTATTTATTTAAAAAAAAAAATTGCTTAAAAAAAGAAAATCGGATATAATATAGACAAAAATAGGGGTGCCAGGTTGAACATGGCTAATTACAATCATGCCATTTTCCAGTTTTTGAAGTCCTTCCTCAGTGGTGGATTCTCCCACCAGCACTACAGAGGGACACTTTGGTGCCAAGAAGCCGTTAATCCGTCCTCAGGGCCTGAAACAGCTCTAGTTATCTCTCTTTTCTGTTGAATGGAGGGATCCACAAAGGGAAGAGGCTAAAGTGGTAACCCGAGCTTCAGACCTGCGTCGCTGGATAGCGTGCCGACTGTGAGAGGCCTAGATTGCAATCCACTGTTTCCCGTGGCTTCGGAGAAAAGAGTCAACTCTCCTCTGTGGTGTCGAATATCACCCAGATCCACTGGGCGCTCTGGTTACCTGTGTATTCTAGCTGGGAAAAGCTGGGAGAGAGAGGGAGAGAGAGAGAGAGAGAGAGAGAGGGAGAGAGAGAGAGAGAGAGAGAGAGAGAGAGAGAGAGAGAGAGAGAGGGAGAGGGAGAGGGAGAGACAGACAGACACATAGAGACGGAGAGACAGACAGACAGACAGACAGACAGACAGACAGAGAGAGACACTGAGATATTAAGTGATATTACGGCATCGAAGGGTGGATGATGATCTGGCCACATTTTGTGCTCTTTGTAATAACTAGAAGCTCGGCCCTGCTACGCAGGGCCTCGCGTCTAGCCCGCCGCCACGCCCACGTAGCGCCCGCGGCCACTTGGCAGCGCATATAAGTGGCATAGCGTCATGAGGGCCAGTGGGGCCGTGGCTCGGTCAGTGAAGACCCTGTAGCGCGGATGATATGTGGCATAGAGGGGCAGATTTTAAATCTCCAGAGGAAACATCCGTGGGCTACCATTGGTTCAGCGATGTGTGCGGGCGCCCTGCGGGCCCTCCTCCTCCACCAATGTGCAGTATTGAGAGCCCTGACGTCACAACATTTGGAGCGATGGGCACTGCACTCTGGTTGGTTAGGGTACACCTAGGGCCCAGGTAGAACCCAGTTAAAGCCTGCATGGGCAAACCCAGTTAGGACCCGCCTTGGTCCCACATAAACGTGGCTAGTTGGGGCCCACCTAAGGGCCAGGTAGAAGCGACTTATAGCCCGCATGGGCATCGCAGTTAAGACCCACCTCGGCCCCACATAGAATTGCCTAGGTGGGGCCCACCTAAGGGCCAGGTCGAGTCGGTGGGGACCGCCACAGGCCAATGTTAAAATGGTAGCAGTTGTTCCTCAACATAGTGTGAATGTGCGTGCAAAGTTGACCACAACCGGACGCTGCATTCATGATTTGCGGCATTTTGTGCAAACTTTAGATGTGAATCTTAGCCAATCGGGATGGAATATGAAAGATTAAACAGATCCGTCTTGATCACATGACTATAGAGATCATGTGTACCGATTTGCGTGAGATGTAGATAAAATTGGAAGGAGTAATGTAAAGAAATATGTTGTACATAAGGCGGCCTCCTGGTGGAGCTATAAAAGGTAGATGTGAGAAATGCAGGGGAAAGGTTTTTCCTTGACCTCTAGAGAGTGCACATACAAAGTTTTACACAGATTGGTGCAGGTATAGGTAAAAACACAAATCGGACTGTTATAGCACCACCATGAGGCTGATTAGAAAAATCTCAAGTGGAATTTCTTGCTCGGCATAGTGGGAATGTGGGTGCAAAGTTGCACGGAAAGTGCATGCTGTGTTCATAATTTGAGGCATTTTGGTCAAAACGGAGCAGTCCTGGAAACTTTGGAAGCCATTTTTAGTCAATCAGGATGGAAAATGAAAAATCTGAAAGAGCGTGTTTTTTTTAATGACTATAGAGATACTGTGTATCGATTTGCGTGATGTTAGGACAAAATATGTAGCAGTACTGTGAGAAAATGTGTTTTGCAAAAAGCGGCCTCCTGGTGGCACTATAACAGGGCCATGTGAAAGAAATGGGGCAGAGGTTCTGAATTGGCATCCAGGGAGTGTGTGTGCACAGTTGCGCTGCGATCAAGCCAACGATGCGGGAGATTAGCTATCCACAGACCGTCGGACGGACAGGGGTGAAACATACTCTCGCGCCATCCCTTTCGGCCTGGCGGAGACAATTAAAAAGCTAAAGTAAAGGAAAAGACCATTACTGCAACAAAAGTAGTCAACAAACTATAGGCCTACTATAAAACATTGGCCACATTGTCAAATAATTTAAGAAAGAGGCAAACATGTTGAAAATAGCCGATCTACAAGCTTACAACGCCTCTCAACGTGAGGCGTTGTGAGCTTGTAGATCTGCTATTTTCACAATATTGACTTGTGGAACGGACTCAACGGAGTCAAACAAAATTGGGGGGTCCCCAGTTCAAATATGATTATTTGGGGGGGGGGGGGGGTAGCCACTGCCCTAATCGGACCGAAATGATCTGAAATTACTACATGACCATAATGCAGCCTAAACGTGCGTTGCACGGGGCGGTCCTGCCATTACGTTAGTTACTGGGTTGCTGTGGAGCTACACCAGAAGACACACACAACATACACCATCTGCAATGGACTAACGGAGCAGCAATAATAACAGTTACCGCACGAACGTGCATTGTTGACAAAGTGATTGCACAGCCGCTGCAGGCATGACAACCACGTTAGCGTTAGCTACATGGCAACTATCACAGCGCCCTGTCCGTCGTCAATGCGACTGACTCTGATGGCTACAGCCATAGATATATAAACACTACAGCAAGCTCTCTGAGATGCCATTGTCTGGGAACTGCTGTTAGCGTGACACGACCAATGAGAGTGAGCGCTTTCGTTGTTGCTAAGATACGGTGCATGGCACACGGCGTCTCTGCCCCATAGCTTGTAGATCTCTCACACATGATTGGCGTAGGCTGCGTTGCCGTCGACGCTGATTGGCTGCATGTTGCTGTGACGTTGAAATGGGGTGCCAGGTCTGGTTTGTGTGTAAGCGATTTTGGGCTCATTTGGGCGCGCTTTTGGGCTGTTTTCCATAGAGCACGGCAGGGCTTGTTTCTGTCCCGTGACGGATGTGGCAAAGAAGGTGCCAAACGAACCATCCGGAAGTAAAGTGCGAGATGAAATATATAGCAGTTTTTGATTATTAGAGAAGGAGACAGATGTGAAGGTGGAAAATGGAATGTAGGAGATTATATAGTTTTTCATGAGCGATTTTTGTAGCAAGTTGTGAGTGAATTGGGCCACTCCTGTGGGCGGGGGGCTGATTAGAACCATTGGGGTTTGGGAAGGAGACGCTCTCTGTTTGAGTGGTAGAGATGAACACAATAGATACCCAAGTATTTTCATAGACATGAGCGTGCCACACACATACTGTACCAAAGTAGTTTTTTTTTGGCTTGAGGCATGGCTCCAAGTTTGTCTGGAAAAAGATACATATAAATAATATACGTCATGCCTATAAATTAAGCTTTTGATGCGGGAAAGGTGCGTGTTTTTTTTAATGCCATGGCCACTATCTAGAAGAGGGTCTATCTGTTTGTGTGTGTGTGTCTGTCTGTCTGTCTGTGTGTCTGTCTCTCTGCACCTAATCTTACAAACCACAGGACTGATCGGCATCGAATTTCTTGTGTACACTGCCAGTAGGACACGGAAATAAATACTCAAATAGTTTTCACATACTTGTGAATTAATAATCAAAGATGAACCGCCCCGCCTTCCCTCCATATTTAGACAAGGCTGACATCATCGGTAGACATCATACACATCACGTCAAACAGCCCTGAAAATTCACCTTTCAGGAGGCCAAAGAGGGAGGTAGTTATCACTTCTCCCTTAGACAGGCGACCCCCTCCTTTCTTTACCCCCATTCTCCCCCCCCCCCCTTTTTTCTACTGTGTACTGTGTGTTTTATATTTGTGATGATGTTGAATGTTTGGTGTTATTTTTTATATGTTGATGAATTGAATACCTAGGACCCCCAATGGAAACAAGACCGCAAGGACATTTTTTGGTGTTATCCTTTTAGGCAAAGTGTTTAACTGTACTCGTGCTGTTTTACATTTTTGTCTAATAAAAATATTCAAATCACAGATCCACAGGGAAGACAACGCATTATTAGAGCCCTATGATCACTATAATGTTACATGCTAATTCAATGCATCATTAACAGCAACGTACAAAATGACTTAACACACTCATCCCATAGCCTACCAATGTGTGGTAGTAAGAGTATGTCAGTTATACAAAGTGTGGTAGAGACAGTATGTCAGTTATACCAAGTGTGGTAGAGACAGTGTCATCTATTCTATACCATGTGTGGCAGAGACAGTATGTCATCCTATATTATGTGTGGTTGGTAGAGACAGTGTGTCATCTATATTCTATACCATGTGCGGTAGAGAAGGTATTTCATGTTATACCATGCGTGGAAGAGACTGTATGCCATCCTATACAGGTGTGTGGTAGAGACGGTACGTCATTTGTGCCACGTGGCAGAGACTGTATGTCCTTTATACCATGTGTGATAGAGACAATGCTGTACCATGTGGTGGAGACAGTATGTCATGCTGTACCATGTGGTAGAGACAGTATGTCATGCTGTACCATGTGGTAGAGACAGTATGTCATGCTGTACCATGTGTAGTAGAGACGGCCGGGATAAGGTGAGCAGAGACGATGTGACAATGATCATGTGACACAATGCAGCAGGTGTGTGTGGGAAGGAATCAGGTCTATTCTCCTGAACTCTGACATTTCCCAAGGTAACAATCAATAGCTTGGGTTTCCAACCGTCTATGTTATGTGACCAGCTGTGTGTGCATTTGCATGGTGGCACAATGCTGTGTGTGTGTGTGTGTGTGTGTGTGTGTGTGTGTGTGTGTGTGTGTGTGTGTGTGTGTGTGTGTGTGTGTGTGTGTGTGTGTGTGTGTGTGTGTGTGTGTGTGTGTGTGTGTGTGTGTGTGTGTGTGTGTGTGTGTACAGTATGCGAGAGAGAGAGAGTGTGTGTGTGTACACGTTAGCTAAATACGACCCATGAGGAAGTACTCTCATAGTGACGTACATTTAAGGAGTCAGAGACAATATAATGGTTTTGTCCCCATAAATCCTTTGTCTTATGGACATGCTGTATCTGCATGTTTCACTTACACCTCCTATATAAGATTATTAGTTCTGGTTGCAATACAAAATGTGTGCAACATCAATTGTGCCTTTTATAGTGTAACGTACAGTATACAATAGACATTTTCCCCCCTTTTCTTTTTGGCAATTATAGAAGATTGCAGGGGTGCAGGGAGACGAGAAGAAGCACAAACTCTAAGTAACAGATTGAAACGGGAGGAAAACCATAAAGGATAAGCTCTATTGCCATTATTTTTGACTCAAGTTTGTTTTGTTTTATTTAATTATTGATTTTAACCGCGGCTCCGTTTTGGTTCATTCGTTTTTTTCTTCTTCTGTTGTGTACATAATTATTGTAAAAAATATGAGCCCCAAATCTCTCAGCAGTGCTTCATGTTGCCTCCCTCCTTCCCCGCACAGGGACGTAACATGGCTGTTTGGTTCAACTCGTACCCCCTCTGGTCTTTAATTAGCATAAATCTTGTCGAGTCGTGACTAAAATACATCCATTTACTGTGAGAAATCTCTTCTCATTTCTCACACTGTGGATCAACTCTCTCTTCACATCGTCGCTGTTGTATGTCCAAAGCTGTTATTTAAATGTTCCAATATGGATCCAATGTAGTTATTATTTAGTTACAAGCTCTTTTCATTGGTTCAAAATCTATAAAACCCACACTTATAATTACACACACTTGTAATTATTTAAAACATTTCAGATCTATAAGCTGATCTACAAGCTCACAGCGAGTCACTTTGCAACGCATTGTGAGCTCGTAGATTGGCTATTTTCATTACTTTTGTATGTTGTATGACAAAGTACAGCATTAATTTACGGGGGGTGGGGGGGACATAAAAAGTTGAAATATGTAAATACGAGGTTTCTGCCCGACAACAACGATATCATCTACGACTCAACTGAGGAATGCACTGACATATGAGCTTGTCTTAAAAGGTTGAAATTAGGAGAACCAGAATGAAAAGTTTTACAAGAGTCTCCTCGGTGAGTTATCATTTCTAAAGTTATGAATCCTGCGCTTTGATAAAAGCTGGCTCATCTTCAGTCCTTCATGTCCGTAGGCTCTCCGGAGAAAGAATTTAAAATCACATGTTCTGGTTTGACTCCATAACCTCCTCTGATCTGGTCCACAGTCTGTTGGCAAACCAACGGCATTGTTTTTGTCATTGTTCACTCTTTCCTGTTCTGACCTCACTGACCGTCCTGGTGAACCCCAGCTCGCTGTGATGTTCTGTTTTGTTTACGCGTCTCCTCAAAGTAAACACATTGTGCTGTAAATGCGCATCCAAGTGACCCTCATGGGAAAGCCTTGTAAACGTCCCAGGAGCTGCAGTGACATCATAGTAGAGGTTTATATGGGGACACAAACAGACGAGACAGAGAGTGAGATAATTTGAATTCAAGGGTTATTTTTTGTATTATAAAATAACTTCAAAGTCCCTATTCTTCTTCTTCACAGAAACACAAATGCAGACGGGGACGAACAAAAACAACTTGAGTGAGTCATTTTGGAGGGACACCAACAACACACCACCACCGATACCCCAGGTAAACATAAAACCTTCCAGATTACTTGGGAATTTGTCAAGTCCGAGAGCGCGAGAGAGAGAGAGAGAGGGAGGGTGCGAATGAGAGAGAGGCAAACAAAAGACAGTTTGAAGGGGAAAGTGGGCATTTTGTTCATCTGTGATGATTTAATTGCAGCAATTCTTAACAGTGCGGAGTGGGAATGGGACCAATGCCTGATGGTTTGGACCAGACCCTACAAACTTGAGATTATGAAGGCAAGTTTGGGCCTATAGCTCTCGTTGGTATATTTGACAAAACAAGCCCTTTTCCCTTTGAAGCAGGCACAATTTATTTTAATTGTGGAAATCCCTGCAGGCATGTTGTACATCCTCTCTGATTGCTTGTAATGAAAAATGACTGCATCAATTATTTCAATCTACTGTTCTTGATTTTTGATCATCGGATTTTTGATTATCGTGGCAAATGCTGTGTTATGGTCTAGTCTAAGTGAAACAGGGTTACATGTGACACGGAACAAGTCTCTCTGACTAGGGTTATTATGTGTCAAGTGAACTTGTTCAACACATGCTATGCCACTGGCTTTCAACATAGGGTCCAGGGACCCCCAGGAGTACTTGGAAGGGCTCTAGGGGTATCCCCCAGCTAAATGATAAGGGACCAAATCTATGACTCTGACACAGTACACTGAGTTAAATTAACACTTGATTTTACAGTGTAGATCCGGGTCTCAGAGATAGAGCATTGTAACAAATGGGGGTCTGCGGTCTGATGCATATAAAACTGAGGGTCCTTGACATTTCAAAAGGCTAACCAATCATTTAGCTGGGGACCCTGGCCCCTGGAATCCCCTCAAGGACCCCCGCGGGTCCCCATGTTGAGGACTGGTGAACTAAAAGCATGCTGCTATGCAGCATTGCGCAGTAAACAGGTATAATGTCACTATCGTCACGCGTGGCGTCATGCCCAGTCACTCCTGATCCCTGCAGCCATGTGCTCTGCCAGAAAGGAAGACTCCCCACCCTTCATATAGTCTGAGTCAGCATGTGTGTGTGTGTGTGTGTGTGTGTGTGTGTGTGTGTGTGTGTGTGTGTGTGTGTGTGTGTGTGTGTGTGTGTGTGTGTGTGTGTGTGTGTGTGTGTGTGTGTGTGTGTGTGTGTGTGTGTGTGTGATAGGTGAGTGGTCAGAAGAGGAAATGGAAGCCAAAGCCAGGGAGGGGTGAGGTGGAGAAAAGAGAAAGCACCCACACAAAAATCTATTTTCAGTTCACTTTTAAGTAAAAATACATTCTACCTCGTAAGTAATTCTAGATGCAAGACACTCCTGAGAGCATTACGTTAATTTCTTGAAGAAGTTCAGTGGGTGGTTTCCTCAAAGCAACAATGCAATCTTGCCTTAAAACTATCAAGTTAGTTTAGTTTTATTTTATTTTTTAGATTATGTTAATCACCAGTGAGGCACATGGCAATGTCACCCTCAGCAGCATGTTATTGGACCTGAGTCAAATGAAAGACTCGGTATAATTTATGTGTGGGACCCATATTTACATTTATGTGTTTCGATAGCTGTCGTATGAAAAGTGTTGGAAAACACAAACGTTTATTGCTGGAACGAGAGTTCAGGAGCACTTACAGTATATCGTACAACAAAAATGACGTCTTAAAGAACTGGACCTCAGTTCTCTCCTCTCCCTCCATTGGTGTTGGAAACATAATTTCACAACATAGTTTATGACACCCATCAAGGCATACAGTACATTAGGCTATATGTCACTTATTATGTGTACTATGAGTTATTATGCTCCTTTTAAACAACTGTTGAGCCTTCAAGAGGCTGATGTATTTAATGGCATTTTTCAAAGCACCGTTCAGAGATTTGAAATTTTGAATTTGTCATATTCTGGAATGGCCCACGGAAAAAAAGGCTCCTTGTAGCGTGTTACTGGGGATATTTTATGGACACAAGCACAAAGTTTAATACGCTTGCATTGCTTGGCATAACTGGAGACTGCAGTGTCAATCAATAAAGTTGTGTAAGCACACTGTGGACAACAATAAAACTGTCCGTCTTGAATTTGAGAGTAGCATTAAGTGTCTACACACTATTGAACAAGCTGTTGTCGGCTCTAAGCAGCTGTTATTAGGGTTCCACTGCGATCGTATTTTGTGTTTTTGTCCAGCAGTAACTCATCCATACATTGGTCATTTCTTCTTTTTCTCCCCAATCTAGTCGTTGCCAATTAATTCCTCCCCACGCACATGTGTGTGTTGTCACTGCTGTTTTATCCCACTGACTCACCTGCCAGTGAGGAGCCCCCACCGGGAGGACGTAGAGCCTCTGTCCTACACCTCCCCCCCAACACTCCCTGCTGACAGGTGCCGCCCCCAGCCCATAGGAGTATGCGCAATGACAAATATCACCCTCCCCGCCCGGCTTCCCTCCCCCGAACACCGGCCAATTGTGTTTGTTTAGGCGCTTTACATTGGTACATTTTCCTCCATTTTGGCACACAGATAGTCCAGGTTATGCGTAACATGGCCAACAAAAAATATGGCACAGCTTGGCCCATAGCAGGCTCTACGATGTCTGAGGCAGTTGTTATAGAAATGTATGACTTGTGGGGCGCCCTTTGGCCTAGCGGTCCAGGCGCATACCACCTCCTGTGTGCTGGTAATCCAGCTTGACAGCGTGTCGCGGGTTCGACTCCCGATCCCGACGACCTTTGCTCTATCTCTCCCCATTTCTTGTCAGCCTACTGTCCTGTCAAATAAAGGCATAAAAAAGCCCCAAACAATATCTTGAAAAGAAATGTAAGACTTGCATAAAAGATGTATGTGGAAATGCCAAACGGTTTTCCTCTAGGACCCATAACATCTTCTTTTCATGAACCATAATGCTGATTCACACATAATGTGAAAGGCAGAGAATGGTCAGAAATTATTAGGCAATCAATTCTTAAGAATTGCGCAAAAATAATTGCATGCTGTAAAATCACGATACAGTGATAAATCAATTTCAAACAGCTTCTCAATGTCGGGACCCCACAGTGTTTTAAATCAGCAGCTTTGATGCACCACTTCAATTACTGTAGTTCTGTTATAAACTGAAAGCCAAGTGTGTATTGATCTATACACACATAATAGAATTACATCAGTGACAGAATGACATGATAATGTAACTAGAAAAGTGTTGGGTTGTCTACCCAGAGCCTGCAAGTTTTAGAAGGCTTTTATAGACAACTGGAATGGTATATGAGAAATCTGACTGACCGATTTGTGTGAGTTTTGGAGAAAAGTTGTAGGAGTTGTAGCAAAAAGTGTGTTTTGAAGAAAATGCAAAATGACGGAAAATCTAGTTGGGCCTATATGGGAAGTTACATCATGATCCAAGGTTATCTAGGCCAACAGTTATAGGCCAAAACGTGAAGCGGGCTGTTATAGCGCCACCATAAGGCTGATTTGAAAACGTTGGGGTGGCGGTTATTCCTTTGCCTACTGGGAGTGTGTGTTCAAAGTTTCATGATAATCGAACACTGCGTTCATGATTTGTGACATTTTGTGCAAAACAGGCCCCTCCCACAAACTTTTAATGCCAATCGTAGCCAAGCAATCTGAATGGAATCTGGAAAAAGCTGACAGATACCTCTTGATCACGTGAGCACAGATTAATACCGATTTGGGGGAGTTTGGGGCAAAATCTGTATGAGTAATAGCAAAGAGTGTGTTTAGAAGAAAACTGTGCGGAAAATCTTGTTAGGCGTACATGGGCGTGGCCTGTATGGGAAGTTGCGTCATGATCCAAGGAATCCATGGGAGACAAAACACTTCACTCAGGAACCACCAGCAGGTTCCTACCTGAGGACCACAGGCTGCACACTGGCTCATAAAAGGTTAATACATCTAAAATATGTTTAGGGACCAGGCCATGAAGATCCTTAAAAGTTATCAGCAAAATCAGTTCTAAAGCAGGCAGGCAACCAGAGTAGGGAAGTAATTTGTTCTCTTCTCCTGGTTTTAGTTAAAAGTCTAGCAGCAGCGTTCTGCACAATTTGGAGCCTATTGACTGTTTCTCCTTAAGACATGTTAAAATACCATTACAATAGTCACGACACAAAGTCAAAGCAACAGACCTGACATTATAAAGGACCAGGAGATGCCTGAATTTATGAACTTATGTGGTCTGAGCCAATTATATATTATGAGAATTTCAGTTTTGTGAGAGTTTATTGAAGGACATTATATGACATTCACTCTAAAATATGTGCTGGACAGTTAACTAAACAGCACATGTTTGTAGGGTACTAGCGCTTCACTGGAAGATATCGTCTGCATGACAATGGAAGGAGATGTCATGCCTATGTATAATGTCATGTCAATGAGTTATGATTTACAATTATTTGTATGTTATAAATCCATGACGTAAACAACACAAACATTGAACCAAACAGCTCTGTGTAATGTGAAATGTCTGAGGATTGCAATTTACACTGATTTATGAATAAACAGGGACACTATGAGAGTTGAAAAGGTGTTTCTTGTCAGGTCAGAGAACACAAATGAAATAGTTATTCCTAATTATCTGCAAATGTTTGTGGTGCTGGAGCTCAGCCACATCCCTAAACTGATTTGTCGTCTGCCTGCATACTTTGAGTTTTAAATCATGTCTGTAATGTATCCAACTGTCTTATAGGTCAGACGTGTTTATTAGTTCAGAGAGAGGGGGGAGAGAGAGAAGGAGAGAGAATGATAGAGACAGAGAGAAAGAGGAGAAAGAGAGGAGGAGAGAGGAGCGAGAACAAGAAAGAGAGAGAATGGTGTGAAAAAAAGAGAGAGAAGAAAGGAAAAGGAGAGGAAGAAGAGAGAGAGTGAGAGAAGATGGAGAGAAAGAGAGAAGGAGGAAGAGAAGCAGATGCTCCCTCAGGAGGAGGGTTGTCCTTCTCTCTTCCTCTCTCTCCATCCATTCCTCCCCTAGTCTCTAAACATATGGACGCCAGGACACTACGTTCACAGGACTGTAAGGGACATGAGGGACATACCGCACAAAAACATATAGCTCATAGGACGAGGGATATGAGGGACATACAGTACCGCACAAAAACATAGCTCACAGGACGAAGGACGTGCACACACAAACAGCCAAAGAATGTTGAGGACAGAAAGAGAGGGATTGAGATGGACAGATGGAGGAAGACAGATAGAGGGACAGTGACGGGACGGGACGGGGAGCAACATGTGAAGGTGTGTGAAAAAGTATTATTGAAAAAGAATAGACCCAGGATGACATTGAGCCATGGAAAACAGCTGACTGAACATAATGCATTAGGCAGCAGGCATCTCACCTGCTGAGGTAGGGTGCGGTGATTCCTTGGCTACATTTTTTCCACTTAAGCCCTATTTCAAAATAGCCAAAAATAGATTATAGGATATTCTCGCTAGAACATTTTTGAAAAGAAAATGTATTTTTTGGAAATGTCTCATGACCAAAACAGGGACACCATGTTGAAAGTGGTTAAAGAACTGAAAAGAAAGTTGACGAAAAATAGCGTGTTTTGTTACACTGTATCATCTGTTTTGGTGACAAGACGTGAAAATGATTCATCCACCCAAGACTTCAGAAACACTAAAACCAACACTTCACTGTTTTCCCAAAAGATATCATGAGTCTTACAAGATTTATTTATTTTGATCATTAAACAACTCTCCAAATCACTTCTTAAGTCTAATTTTATGGTTCTCTAGATCTCTAGATGTTTGTCTGTCATATAGTGTTTTACATCATTAAATAATAGTTCAAAGAGGTCTAGCTGATCCAACTGGGAGTCTTTTATGATTAGTTATGATACCAGAAACATGAAACGGCAAAATCCTCAGTGTTAACTCTGAGTGTACAAACCAAATGGGTCCATTTTGTTTCATACGTTCGCTCTTGTAGTTAAATGAACACAGTTTTTACTGTGTAGTAGACAGTTAGCATGCATGCAGTTGATAGTGACGCTAATCCAAATGCAACTCAATATCATTAAAACGTTTCTCAAATTGATTATAGTACATACTGTCTCATATACCATATTACATATGTATATGCAGCACATGTGCTTCACGATTTAGTATTTCTTTTTCCTTTTCGATTAACTAAAATGTCTCGAGTTTATGACAAAATGGTTTGGTTTCACAAAAATGGTGAACATTGGTGTTAAAAGCACTGAAGCAGTGGTATAATTCATTTTCAGACAACAGAAACATTACTCATTAGAGTATATGAGGTAATCCTTTCTGAAAGTAACTAAGGGACAGGTCGATTTTTAAAGAAGGGTACCCCTGGAGAAAATGTGCCCTGATCTAAAATGCCATGACCCTCCCTTATTTGACTAAAAAAAAAATCAATGACCCTCCCCAAGTGATTAAAAAAAAGATTAACCCTCCCCGCCTATAGGAGTGTGACAATGTCATACTGTATCGTAATATTTTTTAAATTATTTTTCTTTTCTTTATTTTTGTTTGCCGGTGAAAGTTATAGGAGTTCTTATTGTATGGTGTATGATACGAAATGTAAAGCTTATCATAATCACAGTAATTATTAATCATGTCTTCCATCATATTCAAGATATTTTGGAGAGGAATGAAACAAACTCTCCAGTCACTTTCAGTTTAAAGCACTGCAGAGGGGAGGTGTTGTGTGTCAGATGCTCGTTGACGCTCGTTAATGTGACATGCGTCAAAGCAGTTATGCCAGTCTGCACTCTCAAATAGGCCTACAGTACATCTAATCTAAGACTGTTTACATGGTACAGTATTATACTGTATCTGGTATTATAGATTTTTTTTGAGCTGTTGGAAATAACTAGGCTGCACTTGGTTCGTAAAGTCCAGATGACAAAAATATGAGGTTTGTGGAATTTATAGTTATGCAGTGTTATATTATATTATATTATATTTGTTATATTAGTGTCTATCTGTCCTCTGAAACAATGGGTTTATAGTTAGTGAGAACTTCACTTCTCCCTTGCACAGCTTGCACAAATGTATTTATTTGTGTGTACAAAGCACGTTGTAATTGTTTTTTAAAGTGCTTTATAATTGTTATTTTAAACTAAAGATGATGGCCAATGTTGATGATACATGAGAAAAGAACATTAATAATGTATCATATCGATATCATATGCCCAACATCATGTATGTATCGTGAAATTAGTGTTATCTTGACACCCCTAACCCTCCCCATCAAATACAACAACATGACATTTAAAACTGATAATATGTCCGATGTTTTGCTTTCCACATTGATATTAGAACATTACTGTAGTCAGTCTTGCTAAATGCACAGTGTCGTGTCTGTAGTGGTAGCAGAATGGACAGTGTTCTAAACTTGGGAAACCCATTGAATCCCATAATTATTAACTACGGTGACTACACTGTTGCCTACATCATGGGTTTTCAACTGGTGGTCCGTGGAGGTATTGCATGTTGTCCCTGGCCATGCATTTAGTAATGTAGGAAAGTGAAGATTTGTATTATATTTTATTTTATCGATGGTGGATACTGTTAATGTGCGTGACAACAGAAAGGAAATTCAACTCAAGGATGACAGTTTTACACATGCACGTCGGACATCCGACTCCGAGTCAGACATCCGACTTCCAAGTAACTGACAACATTGATGCGTCATCATACATCAAATAAAAGCCTGTATTTACCTTGATGTACTAAAACCTCCCTTAAATACTTCCACAGAAATGGGAGTTAGAATATCAAGGGAAACTGTACCGGTTTACCTGGTTGAGTCATCATTAGTAGGAAATGTGCCCATATGTACTTGTGCAATTCGAAAATGGCCCCTGTCTAAGTCTGGCCCCTGTGTAAGTTTCAATTAGGCTATCAATTATGGCCTGATGATTCTGGTTTTACTTGTGGAGCTAGGCTGGCATCTATGCACAACTGTCCATATAGATCCAAATTAATCACATGCACAGAATTACTTCAAATGACTATGAATATCCAGTTATAAATTGGTCATTGTAACCTACCTGGTGTATGTAATTCTATGAGCAACAAAAACACTTAAAAGAGGATATCTCTGTGTTGGAAATTGGGATAATGCATCTCTCTAATATGCCTAACACCTGTAGCCTGGTAAACCCTCCCTCCGGAAATCTCATTTCAATTCGATTTCAGAAAGGAGTCTGGTCTGAAACGCCTTTCTGCAATAATCGCTGTGGGCTGGAGTTGGGCGGGAGTAATACCGTTGACTGACAACCCCTTCAACCAATGATCGTTTTTCCCCTTCAGCCAATGAGCAGTTCAATTTGACGAGCTCCAGACTATGTGACGCAACGGGACTTTTGGGACGGCCATGCCGAAAATAGGTTGCCTTATTGGGATACATGCGTGTCACTCCCCGCCCCTGCCGGTTCTCTAAATTTATATTTTTAAATAGGCTCTGTCATGATTAATTGACCACATATATGAAGTTAAACAACTAAATTCTATCCAAACGATATCTTATAAGTAAATTCCGTGCCTCAAAAAAGAAGTTTGAAAGCGTTATAAAACTGAAAGTAAGAAGTGAAGGCACTCGCACAAACAACAATGGCTGCCGTTCGTCTTTTTTCGGCGGCTCTCAGGCTGCACTCGGGTTCATTCGGGCTCACTCGAACTCGCCACCTGATTGGCCAACTGTCGCTGTCAATCACAGAACAATGAGCGACGACGCTGATAGGCTCGTCGGCTCGGCGAGCAGAGCGATTATTGGAGAAAGGCGTTTCAGACCAGACTCCTTTCTGAAATCGAATTGAAATGAGATTTCCGGAGGGAGGGTTTACCAGGCTATAACACCTGTTGAAGTGTTGCTTAATTGTTCAACCACCTCGTTAAGACGCTGAATAGATTTGACTGGGTCGTTCACACTTGCTGTGTGTTGATGGCTTGTTAACGACCGTCATTGATTCTAAATAGACAAAGGTGTTACTGGATTTGAATCCTTTGTATCGTTTGAAATAGAGAGGGGTCATTGACCACTGTTCTGCTGTACTAAAAATGTATATAAAAAACAGACTATTTTATCAATTCAAAATTGCATGACCCTCCCTTGGATTCAAAGTAGAATTACAGTAGCTGACCCTCCCTTGTACTAAAATTAGAAAGGCATGACCCTCCCCTATTTTCCTCCAGGGACCCCCTTCTGTAAATTTCGACTGGTCCCTAAGTAAAAAAGATAGCGACGTTTTGCGCTCTAAACTCAAGGCTTACTAGGGCTGAAGACAGGTGCGAGAGGCCAGCATGAAAGTACATAAACAACAAACATTGAGGCTTGTTGGAAGCAAAAATATAGTCTTTTACTTTCAAAAGTGTAACAAGTGACATGGTGAAAGTTACACAGAGAGTGGACGTTTTGTTCCTCAGACCATCATCACAAGGTTGCAGAGTGTGTCCCCCAAGACCAAGCTTTGCACCATGGGCGACCGGACTTTCTGCTCCACTGTCCCACTCTGTGGAATGCCCTCTCCGACCACTTGAAAGCCCACCGTACTGACGCTTTTAAAAATGGACTAAAAACATACCTTTTTAACAAAGCATTTTCTTAGTTTTTTCCTTGGGTCTTGTTTTTCTATGCCTTGAATTTAATTAGACCCTACTTTTTTACCCCAAGTAGGGTCTTATGTTGTTGTCGTTGTTTTTTTTGCCCTTGCCATTTTCATGCCATTGTTTTTAAACCCTGTAGCACTTTGAGATTTGTAAAAATGTAAAGTGCGTTATTCTCCCACCACTGGTGACCTATTGACCTTATACTCATCTTTATCAGTTTGTTTACCAAACAGTACAGGAAGTCTACAATCATAAATCCCATTATAGTATTATTTATATTATGGCATTTATATTACCTGGCAGTGAAATAAAGGGATTATTTTTTCTACCACAGGAGTGTAATGAAAAGCATACTGCAGCTTGAAAACATATAAGTTATGTTTGTTTTTCCTTCCTCAATGACGCCTTGTAAAAATGTTACGTGATTTTTTTTTTGTCTCCTCACTTTCTCTTCCATTTCCTCATCTCTGATGGTGTCACACACACACTGTGGTGAGCCTCTCTGGCAGCCCCCCACACACACACACACACACACACACACACACACACACACACACACACACACACACACACGCTCCTTTAATAGTGGTTGATTGGTACTAACATTACACATCGTTGATGTCGGGCAGAAACCTTGTATCTCCATTTTTCAACGTTTTATGTTTTTTCGTAAATGAATGACCTACTTCGTCATACTAGTAAGTAAGTCGTACCTGAGTGTCAGACAAAAGTTGCAAAAATAGCCGATCTACAAGCTCACAAACGCGTCACATTGTGAGTATTTACAAGAGCTTGTGACTAAATAATAACTACATTGGATCCACTGGAACACACATTCTTTTTTTCCATTTGCTGAAAAAGTAACCGTTTTGGACGTACAAGGTTTCCGCCCGTCCGCGACAACAGATTTTTCTCATCAGCGTCTTATCGAGTTGCCGTGCGACAGTGTCACTCTGTTGATGAAGTGCTGGAACAGAACTGAAATGCACTCAATGCATTAATGTTCTGTACTCAGTGTTAATGTTTACATCATGCTGATGGCTTACACAGGTGCCAGCAGGGTTCTGGACTTGTTTGGTATTGCATTTATTATTATACTATATATTTATTTGACATTTTTACGGCGTGGCTCTATGAGAGCTAGCCGCCTGTAAGGGCTGATCTCGCACACTGCTGGACTGATCAGCGCCACGTTGCTTGTGCACACTGCCAGTAGGCTAACTGAGTAGTGAGTACGCTACTGGCCTACTAAGTTACTACTAAGTTTTAAGTAAAATCATCCTTTTTTTTGCGAAGGTTCTCGTTTGGCATCCCTTGAGCCTCTGGTTATCTAATGCCCGTGGTAACTTGTACCCGTCGTCAGGGTACTTAGTGCAGTACCCATTATCATGTACACATTATCATGAGGCCAGTCTATGAGTCAGTACTATGATGTCATGTTGATGACATCAGGGATCTTCCATATATGGGCATAAAAGGGACAGACAGACAGACCGATCAATCGGTCAGACAGACAGAGCAATCTCCATATATGGCCTTAAAAGGGACACAGACGGATACAGAGATTTGTGGATATATCTGGACACCCGGCAATCTGACTGACTTCCCACTTGGCACATCACGTCCTCGCGTCCTCTGCGAAAAAAAAAGAAGTGTTGGTAAAACCTATAGGTAAAGGCAATGTTAAAAAGGTGTGTCTTAAGATTTCTTTTAAAACTGTCCATGTACTTAGAGAGCGCAGAGATATGTCATAGACGACTGACGTTGTATATTATGACATCATCACCATTAAGTCTGGGCTCCAACATGATTGGAGCCATGCCGTCCCAACATGATTCGCTTTTAATTGTGGCTAATAAATAGATTTATTTTCCACACTATAGGAACAGGCACCAAACAGGCAACCCAATCAATGGGTAAGAGTCATTATAGTACACTGACAAGGACACAATGCCTGGCTTCTCACTGGCAAAAACTGCCGATTGTGTTTGTTGGAGCACCGGGCCACTCATTGATGGGTGGGTGTTTTACCTCAACACGACCTGGTCACTCATAGATGGGTGAGCGTTTTACCTCAACACCACTCTGTGTTTAAGAGCTCTCACATCCACTATGAAAATAGGTGCAGGACAAATTGACCGATCACGGTAGGGAAAATGTACTTTCAACTAAGTTTACTGTCAAAGTAATTAAACTGCTCCCAGTCCAACCCAGTCAATGTTTATTAACGTTTCGACAAGCAAGTCTTCTTCAAAATGAGTGTTTTACCTTGATACTACCCGGCCTGATTTATACCTGTTGAACACTGAAAATAGCCAATCTACATTTTCAGATTCAAATAATTCAGCGCCTGACACCGTCATATGACAGACTATAAATTAAGTATTTGTATTCTTCATGACTCAAGTCACTTTTTCACCTATGACCTCAAAGATTAAAACGTGTACATCATAATAATAACAGCATTACTGTATGTTAATTGCACAGAAGGTATGATGACTAAAGGTGACACGTGATGTCAGGAATCTACTGGTTTAAGATGTGGTGATGACTGTCACATCATTACAGGGCTCTTATTGAAACCATATTCCTCTCGGCAGTTGAGACACTTTCAATTTGAAGATCATTGAACCACAGCAACTGTCATAGTGGATAATTGGTAGATATGAGGCATGATTTACATGGCTTGTTACAATTTCATCCGAAACAAAAGTTGGATTCTAGGATAGCTACGGCACATTCATAGAACACAAATGGAAGTGATTAATGAATGTATGATTGGATATTTGTATTCAGCATTTGATCAGTAAAACCTCAAAGGGTGTCATCACTTGTTTCCTTATTTTTTAACTGCTTGCTTGTGTTCTTCCCTCCACGGAAATGATCTTGGTACAGGGATTTGTTACCTCTGTATTTGGTTATCTTGCAGACTGCCTTGCAGATTGAAGTTTCACTGATCCGTGTCGCACATTTGTGACAGGATTAGAGAATGTTCTGTAAGTCACGGCCATGTTTAATCATATTTCGAAATTGTAGATCGTAAGCTTTCAAATGATGTGTCATATCTTGAAATCTGAAAATAGTTGAATAAGATTATACTTATTTATATACAAATCCGTGTTATCTCACACCTCACGGCAGTTACTAGTTTAACCACTTAAACCCATATGCTGTACTGTGCCCCTTCCTTTTTTCCCCATACACCAAATGTCTTAGCACTGATACAAGCTCAGAACGCATTGCGACGTGGTGTGGGCTTGTATATTTTTGTCAAATGCTCGCCTATTACGGCTATTATGCCCAGAATAGGGATGCTAGGGTTCATGTGGTTATGGACAAATTACAGTGTAAGTCTTTTGTGATCCTAAAACCGCTGTTTGTTATATTTAGTAGATTCCTCAACATTTAAACACAAAAAATATATATATATTTCCTTGATTTGCACGATTTCACGTTTGCTTACTTGCAGCACATTCTACCAGACCGTGTCACATTTATCCATCCGTCCAACTTCAGCTGCCAACGTCCTTGTTTTTCTTGGAGAACCGCAGGATTTTAAACCGTAAACAAATGTTACTATTCTGTAAGCCATTAAGGCAGTGAGGATATCACCAAACAAGATCTGACTGTTTCCATAATGCCCAGGCAGAGAAGCAGAATACTCTTCTCCTTCACAATGTTCATGAACGGAGCTGTCATTGTTCTGCTACCATTTTGTCCCAATTCAAGAGCAGTGGTGGACGCGCATACCACGTACCTTGATAATCCAGCTTGACAGCATGACGCGGGTTGGACTCCCGATCCCGACGACCTTTGCTGTGTGTCACCCCCCATCTCTCTCCCCATTTTTCCTATCAATAAAGGCAGAAAAAGCCCCCAAACACATCTTAAAAAAAACAAAAAAACCTCTGGTACAAGTAAAACTCCTGTATTCAAATACTCTGTTACAAGTAAAACTCCTGTATTCAAATACTCTGTTACAAGTAAAACTCCTGTATTAAAAATGTTATTTGAGTAGAAGTACAAAAGTATTGGTATCAATACAATATATACTTACAGTACCAAAGTAGAAGGACTCAAAAATAGCAGATCAAAGGGGAGCTTGTAGAAAATAGTGCTTAAGTGGTTAATGTATGTTTTGTATTCATAATCTAAATTTGCAAAGTATAGCTACTGTAAAGCTGTCAAATAAGTATAGTGGAGTAAAAAGTTTGTCCCTGAGATGTAGTGGAGTAGAAGTATAAAGTATGAAAAACGCAGGCACGCACACAAGCACATATGCACACACACACACGCACGCACGCACGCGCGCGCACACACGCACACACCTGCGGAAATCTCAAAACTGTCAACACCCTGTAGACTTTATTTTGGCTTAAAATAGTGTTTTTGCTGCTTGTTTGGCCACTCACCAGGATTAATAGCAGTAGTTGTGTTTTGTTTTTCCAGTTTGTTTTGTTTTTCTGTGGTTTACTTGCTCAGAGACAAAACGGGAGATGAGAATAGCAAGTCCGTTTTTTTTAAAGTAATGACCATTACCACTAATGTGCTGTCACTGGCTGGTTTTGATTAAGTGGATTGTTATGAAATAATTGCAGGTTATTAGGAATTAGTAATGTTTCCTTCAAAATGCAATAAATCACTTTCTCAATCTTATTGGACAAGATCTTTTATGTTGTCATTATGAATAATTTTTAAACCATCAGCATCGTTGTGCAGAAACAGAGGAATCCTAGGGGAACAGTGACTGGCCACAACCAATTTGTTTGTGACAATGGGGAAAGAACATTATATCATTATAGCAATCATGATTTCACTTCAGTGGTAGCTCGGAGATTTTATAATGGTGTTTTGAATAGCAAACCTATGTGTGATGAGGAGCTATCCTTTATCTGGCTGTAAGGGTCCAGTAATGGCCGGATCTCACGCCTGAAATGTGAGTTTGCAATACATGAGTAATGAACTAGTTTCACCGGCCCGCATCGAATAATTAATCTTCCTTTTATATCATATTGAGGTAGTGGCTGTACTGAGCTGTACTGAGCTAGTTAGTGGCTGTACTGAAGTAAATGAGTTAGTGGCTGTACTGAACAATTGGTGGCTGTACTGAACTAGTTAGTGGCTGTACTGAACTAAATGAGTTAGTGACTGTACTGAACTAGTTAGTGGCTGTACTGACCTAGTTAGTGGCTGTACTGACCTAGTTAGTGGCTGTACTGACCTAGTTAGTGGCTGTACTGAAGTAAAGTGGCTGTACTGACCTATTTAAGTGGCTGTGCTGACCTAGCTAATGACTATACTGACCTAGCTAATGGCTGTACTGACCTAGTTAGTGGCTGTACTGAACTAGTTAGTGGCTGTACTGAAGTTAAGTGGCTGTACTGACCTAGTTATAGGCAGGACACAGGCCTTGATTCACAGAACTTTACTGAAGGTTTTAAATCAGATATAGGCACAATGCTTTGGGTGTGGGCAAAAACAGGAGAGTGGGAATTAGTTATTACTAATAGAATTTAGAAATCCATTAACTTCAATATAACTTTAAAACAATTTACCTAACAGTTACATAGCTCAATAAAGCAAGCTACTATCAATAACACATTGCAGTATACTTTATGTTGACTCTTTAAACACATTATAAAACAAGTTTCAGTGTAGTGTACATACTGTATGGTGTGATTATGATGGCATAGTTCTGAATAAGTATAGTGAAATTATCATATTATGATCAGAGACTGGTTGGCATCGTCTTGACATATACACATGAAGTATACACAGTATACAGTACATATCAAGTATATATAGAAGTATATATGTAAGAAAATCCTTTCAAAGATGCTTTTTTGCATTGAAGGCCCACAAAACGGCTAGGCTATAAGAATAAATCCACAATTAGTAGTAGAATGTGTGCATGTTTTTCGGATCCATTAAGCATAGGCTACATTACTGGTTTCTTAAGCCCTTGTGAGCTTGTAGATCTGTTATTTTTGGTGTGCAACACTGTTGTATGACAGAGTATAACATGAAACATTATGGCTTGGTAGCAGTCATTCTGGACATACCTGGGTAAAGACGCATAGCATGTCAGTTTCCACAAGCGCAGCTAATCCTTTTACTTCTTAATAACCATGAATGCCAACAAAAGATTCCAGCTTCACCTCATTAAAAATGGGAATTCAATATTTGACCTATTCTCAGTAGCCAATCTTGGGATAATTCAATTACCTTGCAAGATGGAAATAACATGCACAGTACCTACATGTACATGAAGCTTTTTTCAGAAAGAAATTATCTGAAGAAATATCCTTAAAGCTACCTTACTTTCGGTTAACAGTCTGAAACTGTGTTTTGGCCTATTACTACAGTGCACCGCTACTTTTAATTAATTACATTTGAAGGCCTTCTTGGCAGCTACATCACAGCTGTTTTAGTTTATTTGCTCATAATTAAAAACACAACATAGGTTGTTGTTTTCTTTACTGTCAAACTCAGAGTGTACAAATGGAACAATGTGGACACATAAGGGTCAGTTTGGTTCCATTTATACAAGAAGAAACGGCGGAGGGTCGCAGTCAGTTTACTTAGCATCTGTTTACTTGTTTTTATTGTCCGTTTCATGCCTTTACAGACCTCAAAAAAAGACGTTAAACATTTTTGTCCATCCAGCCTTCATCAGAGTTAAATGAACACTGTGTAGATAGAGAAGTATTATCCCAGTGTAGAGAGCTCTCATGAACGCATAATTGAACAGTATTATAATGTGATACTTTTATCAACTAAACTAACAGCTATGAAACAAAATACTACTGTTTTCAGGAATAAGTCCACGGTGTAGAATGGCATGGGTAATGGGGTGACTCGAGGCATTAAACTAAACAAACGCTAATCATGAAGCTTAATAATGCATGCAAATGAAAAGGTAACCTCTGGAGTTTGTCTTGCTTGGACCGTTTGTTGATGATGTAAGATTATAGTTGTTGTTTGGAGCCTAGCCCCTATTGCCACAATATCCAGGAGAGTGTGTGTGTGTGTGTGTGTGTGTGTGTGTGTGTGTGTGTGTGTGTGTGTGTGTGTGTGTGTGTGTGTGTGTGTGTGTGTGTGTGTGTGTGTGTGTGTGTGTGTGTGTGTGTGTGTGTGTGTGTGTGTGTGTGTGTGTGTGTGTGTGTGTGTGTGTGTGTGTGTGTGTGTGTGTGTGTGTGTGTGTGTGTGTGTGTGTGTGAAGGGAGAGAGAGACATATGTGTGTGTGCGGGCGTGCGTATGTCCCAAACCCCAGAGTGACAGCATTCCTAACTGAAGCCAGATCTAAGAGTTGCCAAAATTCTTCTTAATGGTTTACGTGTGACGTCAGAATGTTGCAGCCAGAGCATGCAGTTTGCATGTGTAACTCAAACCAGCACATCTATTATCCTCTGCTGCAGCCATTCCCAACTTGTGGGCCGGGGACCGCTGGTGGGCCGTGAGGATGTTGCAAGTGGGCCCCCAAATAATTGGCAAAACGCTGAGAATAATTCTTAACGTATAGAAATATGGCACTGATCAGTCTATTAAAGCACAAGACATATTGCACTAATCAGTCCAGTTTGCGAGATTAGCTCCGGACTTACATATAGACGCATGCACGCTCGCTCGCGCGCACACACACACACACACACACACACACACACACACACACACACACACACACACACACACACACACACACACACACACACACACACACACACACACACACACACACACACACACACACACACACACACACACACACACAGATACAGACAGAGAGCTGAGGAGTGTTATTAGTGTTTTCTATCAGACACACATGGTTTAGATGTGGTGAGGTCAGGGGTCATCATACATCTTAATGAGCCTATAATGAGTATCAGTATGAACTGTGACATCCACCATCTCTCCCATAGGCTCCAATCTCTCTATCCCTTTTACTCTCCACTTCTCATTAAAAGTTACATTCTCATAAACATTAATAAAATATTCTTGACTTTTCTCAAGAAAGTCCCCGTCCTGAATTATTTATCCTCTATCATTCTCTGAATGGTCTCTCCTTGTAACGTTCTAGTCCTGTATAATCATGCCCCACAAACATTGCATCTTTCCTGTTTCGAGACTTAATATTAACTCCAAAAACAGTGTTGCCGTGAGTAGCTAGGCTCATATCTACCTCATACTGTACCTCCAGAAGGCACTGATGTCGTTATTCATTCATCTTTCTATCCCCATATACTGTACTTTCCCTTTGTAAGCTTTCATTTATCTCAACATTAAATGCATACAAGCATAACAAATATTAAAGCCTGATTTATTAGTAGAGTGGGAAGAAGGGGGCATCATGTTAGAGCAGCAAACGCAACGCGTCAGCTATTACCGCTGATCGACGTATATACAACATGCCTGACATGGAAACACTGCCGATTAAAAAAAGCAACTCAAAAGTAACAAAAAAGCAACAAAAAGTAATCTAGATTGCTTCCCTTTGTGCGAGCTCTTTTCTGACTGCCTCCCATCAAAAGGTGGAACAGGGGTCATTGTCACAGCCTTTTGGAAGGAGACAAGGATAAGATATAAGGGCACCGGAGAGGACTGCTGACACTCATCCAGATTGGGACAAGCAAACATGACACCCTCAGGAGAAACAAGTCCACCAGGCCGCCCCCAAAACTCTGTATGCTCAGCAAATGTGATTAGCGGTCAATTAGGAGAGGAACATTTTGACACGTGTCTTACATTTGGTGCGAGGAAGAACAGGTTATCATGAGAGAAGGTCAGGGGAGATCAGATTTACGGTTTCAGATTGTTGATGGTAAAATGCACGGGTATTGGTGCAAATAAGGAACAGACAGGAACTTGATGCATATTGAGGTGCAGAATTCCTGGTTTAAAGGTGCTGTAAGTGATATTCTTTATAACAAAACAAAAAATAACCTTTTTTTTGTTTTAAGCAGTTAAAGCTCTATTCTGATAGTAATCCTTGCTATAAGTGTTCAATAACAGTGGTCTCCCTGTCTCCCCAGCTCTTTAATAAACACGTGAATCACCAATTGTATTGGGAGAGAGAACCCTATCAGCTTCAAGTTTTATAGTGATCCAATTCTAAATGTGTTCATAATGAGTTTCATTGCTTCCAGTTTCACTAGTTTATCCTTATATCCTGTATGAGATCTCTCTCATAATTAGATTAAATTGGTATCCCAACATGAAAATGTATTTTCTGTTTACTAAATAGCTGAAGAGACTTCTGTTACTGGACAAACACTGTATAGCAGTGATTACTATCAGAATATAGAGCTATTCAACACTTATTTTAATCAGTTGCACATTTACCTTTAAAGTATGTAAGATTTACTGTACCATCTATGCGTCTCAAATCTATTGTGCTAATTCAAAAGGACTGAGAACATTCTCACTGAATTGTAGTTTTCAGTCAAGACCCTGGGTTTCTGTAAAGCCCTTGAACAGTTTGATAATCATCATTAAAATAATTCCATTTGAAGCCAATCAAAGACAGACCGTCTTAAGTTATTACTGGGCTTATTTGGACAATTCAGGGAACCACTAGGTTTACATTTCCTTGGGAAGCTGTCCATAACATTGTAAATCCCATGCAGCGAGAAAGCAAGTACAACTATAACACCAACATTACCTCACATCTCTCTGCATTTCTGTGTCCGCGGAGCCAACAATATGTCGTGGTTTCCTACGTCACTGGATCTCTCTGTGAAACCGCTAAAGCAGAGCTGGAAGTCTTGTTTTGGTAAACACTGCTCTAGAAACCGGCCCAATCACAATGTGGCTCGGTGTCTGCTGCCAGAATTAATATGAGGTTAATGACATGGTTTGGCTACTTGCCTGGTACTATTGATCAAATGTGGGTTCCTCCACTTTATTGCCATAATGTAAAACATTCACTGCTGCAGATTTTTTTTTTTTACAGTTTGGAGAATGGCTGCAGACTTTATGTCGAATGTTCTGTTCGCTATAGCTACGAGGCTGGCTGAATGCATATCACAGCATATCAAGATCATCAGATTGACATGCATTACCTCTGGGCACCGCTTAGTACTGTGCTTCTCAAACTTTTTAATTTCAACGACCCCCAGTTTGGTAATGCAATAGGCCACGGATCCCCATTTGATATCTCTAGGACGCAAACAGGGCAGGAATTTCAGGGAGGCCACGAAGGTCATGGCCATCGTTGCCCCTCAGATTGGCCTTGTGCCCCTCAAAAAAATGGCTGACTGTACTTTCTCCCCTGTCTCTTTGTTAATATGTAGACACCATTGTCTTTTGTTGAGATTCTGAATTCTTAACTCCCCTGAGTCCCCATCTTTAAACCAATCCAGTAACTTTGATTGGTGCAGGGCACCAATCATCCTTAACCCTTAAATTAAATTAATTATTTCAATGGACTAAAATCTTGTTTTATTTGATGGCCTTCCTGCCCTGGCATTTGGCCTTTGTGCCCTCAACAAATGGACCACCACAAATGAACACCAAAGGCCAAGTGGCCTTGCCCTTACAAAATTCCAGGCCAGGACGCAAATCTATACTGTAAAGACCTAATTCTGAGAGTATACAAACACTCTCAGGGTTACATATCGTTAGCCTCATAGCATTTTGCCTAAGTAATTTTTTGGTCAAATTGACATTTCTGCCTAACTCTACTCTCCTAACACTGCTGCTTCATTGTGCCTTATTGCCTATGTCATCAGCCTATCATAATGCTTCCACATTCCATCGCTTTTTTCAAGTCATTTTAAATCAACTTTTTGACTTAGTCAGAAATAACAGCAGTGTTAGGAGAGTAGAGTTTGGCAGAAATAAATAAAAGCAGTTAAACATGACTTGATTTTTCATTTGTTCTTTTCTGAAAACCTTAAAAATATGACTCAGGCAATATATGCTAATATATGAGGCTAACGATATCCGTAACTCAGAAAAAATCAAAAAATAGCTAAGGTAGCAGATTGACAAGTTCAAAAGTTTCGAGCTGCCACTTTTGATGCTTTTGTGTGACGCTGTAGTATGATCAAGTAGGGCGTTCATTTAACGAAAAAAACACAAAAAGTTTAAATATGGAGATAACAGGTTTCTGCCCGACAACAACAATATGCAATATCTTGCATCAAACCTCCATATAAAAGGCCGTGACCACGCGACCCAGTTGATTCAAACAGCTTGAGAATAGCAGAAAGCAGATACAGTGTATATCAGTTGATCTCTAGCGGTATTTGGCTTTGCGTACATATAGTGAAAGTGAACAGTATGCAACATCTGGAGGTGATCTATAGGGAACGACAACATGATGTTAGCACTAAGGCCTGACAGCCAGCGGGACGGAGAGAGGCCCCCAAAGGACAGGCTGGATTACTCGCGCTGAATGGAAACCGGGGGATTATCTATCATAACATAAACATAATCAGCCCCATCATTCAATCTTCATAGAGAATCAGAGACACTTTGAAAGCACTTTGTCGCTGGCATTCCTACTGTGACACATTTGGACACTTTTGCCGCGCACACTTTGCAGTATTCAGCTTTACTTCCTAGCATTCCTTGACCTTTTTTGAGCTCCGGACCACTTGCATATTTCGAACAATCCTCAAGGACCACCTCACTCCACCTCCCCACAACAACATGTATGTATTTAATGTAAAGTGTATATTTAAGATTAATGATCTGTAAGCCGGATTCATACTTAGTTGGACCCTGCTGTCGCACACCAAAACAAGCTCACAATGTGCCGTGCTGCAATGCGTTGTGAGCTTGTAGATCTGCAATTTGCGCGACACTGCACGCAAGAAAGTATATCAAGACAGTCATTTTTTAAACCTTTGGTCTCACCACATCTGTCTTACAATTGATGCACTTATGAAATGTTACTTAAACATATTTTTTTATACATTTAACAAAAGTGCAATATATTGTATTAAGTGAAGGGTACATTTTTTAGTTTATTTTTCCATAATATGGAGAAATAAAAGGAAAGAAATATGTGTGATATATTGTATGAAGACAACGCATACAACTGGTGGTAACAGAAACAAGTTGACAATATATTTTATTAAAACATTTCCCCATGGACCAGCTGTAATCATGCCGCGGACCACTAGTGGTGGACCACTGGTTGAGAAACCCTGCACTGGACTGTAGATCAACCCATTCAATCCGGGAACGCATCTGTGTCATTTTAGATTTTCGCCTATAACCATTATTCTATATTTGGCTATTCAAAAATAGCAGATATACAAGCTCATGAGCTTATAAATCTGCAAATCTTTGAATATATACATTTTCTAAAGCGAACATTTTTAACTCAAATCTTTGCTTCTGGGGGACCCTGGAACAAAATATTTTGAGATAGGGGTCGGCGGCCAAATATACATATCATTTTGGGGGTCCTTGACAAGAAAAAGTTTGAGCACCACTGATATTATAGCAACATGCGGTTTTCAGAAAACTGTCAGGATTTAGAAGACATTTGTAGACGCGTTCCCGGATTGAATGGGTTAAAATGGTGTCAGTGAACAGCGTAATAGAGTGTGTTGTTCGGTGCCACATACAGACCATGGAGCGCTTCAGAGCCCAGGAATCCGTGCAGCTGACACAAGGAGCTACAAGATGACGCAACAGCGAGAGCTAGCTGAGTCGCTGCCATGGGGTTTGAGGTTGCAGCACGCTCTGGCCTGCCGCCCTCACTGATCCTCTCTCTCTCTCTCTCCCTCCCTGAGTCACTTTATTATGGCGTGGCTCTTTGGAGGCCAGCCGTCTGGAAGAGGGTCTATGCCTATGCGTGTGTGTGTGTGTGTGTGTGTGTGTGTGTGTGGGGGAGTCTTTGGTGGCTTTGGGGGTTCATAGTGCATTTAACATTTAGTTGAAGTTTAATCGTGTCTATTTCAGAATCTTCTATCTATCTATCTATCTATCTATCTATCTATCTATCTATCTATCTATCTATATATCTATCTACTCTATCTATCTACTATCTATCTACTCTATCTATCTATCTATCTATCTATCTATCTATCTATCTATCTATCTATCTATCTATCTATCTATCTATCTATCTATCTATCTATCTATCTCTAATTGACTTCAAAATACTAATCACTACCTACAAAGCCCTCAGCAACCAGGCCCCCCGGTACCTCTCTGAACTCATCCAACACCACGCCCCCTCCCGCTCCCTCTGGTCGGGTGATGCCAACCTCCTGGACACCCGCAGGACAAATGAGTGAAACCTGGGGTGACAGGGCCTTCTCGGTGGCCACCCCCAACCCCCCTCACTGTGGAACTCACTGTCAGCTCACATCAGAGCTGCACCCACCCGCACCACGTTTAAAACCACACTCAAAACCCACCTTTTCAGACTTGCATTCCCCACATAAATCCCAACCCCCCTTTGTTTACCTTTCTTTTATAGTTTTTGACCTTTTTAACTAGTTTTTCCTATGTTGTTTTTATCTTGTTTCTGTCCAGCGACTTTGAGTATCTCTCTATCTATCTATCTATTTTAGTATTGGCGTCATAGTACATCTCCTCCTTTCGTGTATCGTCGTATGTCCAGCTCAGTGTCGTGCAGCCACGCCATCGTCTCTGGTCCCACTAGGAAGAGGCCGGCCTCTGAAGGTGGTCTGTACAGGAGACAGACAGGTGGTGATAGACGGTGGTGATAGACGGGCGACATGACGTCCAAGCTCCACATGGCAGCCACGCTGTTATTAGACCCTGTCTTGTTCCTTGTTTATTAGCATTTTCACTTGGCTCTTTCTATCTCTTTCACTGGCAGTATATTATCTATTCTGCGTCTGGCAGCAGGTATAGCGTCTACCTGATACCTACTCACTATATTCCAGAGAGCTTGAGCTTCTCCACAGAACACTTCATGAACAGCACTTGGTTCTCAAACCTTTTAATTTCATAACACCCCCATAACTCTCGGAGTTACAGATCTGTAAGGGTCCATTTGGAACCCCCTCAAGGAACCCTGAGGGTCCCTGGACCCGACTTTGAGAACCACTGCTTTAGATGAACCAGAGCTGTTTCCATTTATTACACTGTCAGTGATACGTATCATCTGCAGTCATCTGTCACCAAGGAGCTTAGGGTGGCAACCGTTCAGACGTGTGCACGGCCATTCATAAAGTGATGCTGTTCTGTTCCTAATTCTTGCTTGACAGTCCCATTATGTATCTCATATCCAGATCATGAATGTCTCTATCGTTACAATAATACAATACAATGACTCACAAGTCTTGAAGAATAAAAAAGACCTACATGTACTACAGTATACCGTTAAAACATGTTGATAAAATTATACATACACATTTAAAACATATTTTAACTGTTGTATTTGACATGCAAGTTGGTCATCAAGATGATGGGACGAGAGAAAAATGCAATTTTAAGGGTTGCAATAGAGCTACAGTATCTGGTATTTGGTATGGGGGGGGGGTCATGTGAGACAACATTTATGAGATTACTAACCAGGCAAAAAAAGTCGTACAGTAAAGGCAATTTACATGAATGAATTAAAGTGTAGTGTTTTAGGGATCCTTGAGTGTGTTCCTGGAGGTCCCTAGCAAAATCAATTGATATAACATCAAAATATGTTAACCCTATCGGTTATTTGAAAATAGCAGATCTACAAACTCACAACACGTTGGGATTTGATGCGTGCGTTGTGAGCTTGTTGATGCAAAAAAGTTTGGAATATTTTGTATGGGAACACAAATCTGGTGGTCGCTGGCACAAAATATACTCAGATGGGGGTCCGCGGCCGAATACATATTATTTTCGGGCCCTTGACCTTATTTTATTTTTTTGAGAAGCACTGGTCTAGTTCAAGCTGTCGTCTAACCTCCCTCCTCTCTATTCCACTTGTCCTCCCCTCTCCTCCTCCTCCTCATGCCTTAACAAGCACTGTCATGGTAATATGTACTTCCCGGTTGAAATACTGAAAAACAAGACGAGAATCTGTCCAGGGAGCTTATTATGAACAGGGATAAGTAGCCAAAGAAAGCCAAACTCTGTCTGCCTCAGACTGTTTGAATTTAAAGCAATTGCGTCGATCAGCCTCTCCTCTCCGCTCCCTCTGCTTACACGCGCACGCACACGCACACGCACACAAGTTTGTATTACTATACTTGTGAGGACATAGAATTTTTTTCATGTTTTCATGTTTTCCGGCTTCGAAATTAGCCGGAAAACAGCAGATCCACAAGCTCACAACGTGTCGCGCTGCGACACGTTGTGAGCTTGTAGATCGGCAGTTTTTCCGGTGCGCGACACTGGCGCCGACTGAGTATAAAAACTGGGCATAACTCCCAAACCCCTAACCTCTAAACCTAAACCTCTAAATGTCTAACCCTAACACCCCAACTCGAATCTTTTCCTAGTTGTAAACCCCGAATCATATGTACTGTAACCATAAAACAACCGTTTCTCTTGTGAGCACTAGGAAAAATTACCCTCACAATGTCTGTTTCTCAAAAAAATCTGCTATACTTGTGGGGACATTTGGCCCTCACGAGTACAGTAATACAAGCACACGCACGCACGCACGCGTGTGCGCGCACACACACACACACACACACACACTATAGGAAACATTACGATCCAGCTGCCTCCCGTCCAAATGGAACCCACAGCTCTGCCAGCAGATGATGATGATGATGATGATGTGATGAAGTTGCACTGGACAGCATGCCTTCACTGGTCCCATGATGACATCACAGACTGATGTCATTCAGACGGGTGTGGCGATTGGACAGGCAGCTGAGCGAGGTTTTGGCGCGCACGTGTGTGTGTGTGTGTGTGTGTGTGTGTGTGTGTGTGTGTGTGTGTGTGTGTGTGTGTGTGTGTGTGTGTGTGTGTGTGTGTGTGTGTGTGTGTGTGTGTGTGTGTGTGTGTGTGTGTGTGTGTGTGTGTGTGCGTGCGTGCGTGCGTGCGTGCGTGCGTGCGAGCGCGCGCGCGCGTGTGTGTGTGTGTGTACACACAGGCACGCATGTTAGGGCAGGGTGAAAGTATGCAGTGTCCTCTGGGGTTCTCTGGAGTCAAGTCAGAGTTCTGGCTCTGTTACTTTGGAGGAGGAGAAGGAGGAGGAGGAAGAAGGGGTGGTGGTGCTTGTGTACAGATTAACCACATGAACCCTAGCCATAGGCGGCCTTAGCTATGTATCACCCGTTTCAATTGAAACGGGGCCCTGCCCTCAGTCACTGACGCACCGAATCTCGCAGATGCGCGTTACTGCGCACAGAGATGTGTTCAGAACCGTTTCCACCAGCAGCTTTTTCACAGCACATTTGTCGCTCGCAGAAAGCAGCCCAATAGACAAAAGTTTAGTAGCTTTATCATATTCTAATGAATAAATAAAAATCCGCAAGATACACAGATTATTTTGTGCATGTCAGAAACATCCCGTCTAGAGTCTATCCCGTCGAGTAAACAACAAGTCAGATGTCAGGGCTCATTTAGATGAATCATCACATTCATTTTTGAAAGTGGCTCTTGAAACCACAGACTGGGGTCAAATGTGCACCGTGCCAGCATGGATAGCCGCAATAGCTCTTGAAACGGGCCCCCAGATCCCTAAAGTCTCTATTCTGGGGGTGAACATTAAGGCAAAAATATGATCTACAAGATCACAACGCGTCGGGTTGCTACGTGTTGTGAACTTGCAGCTATTTTCGGTGAAGAGATTTGGTGTAGAGGGAAAACGGTGCAGACCTGGTATAGAGCCCTGGGGGACCCCAACGAAGTATAATAGAGTAGGTGTTTTTAAAGGAGCACACCGGCCTTTTTGATATGTGAGTTTTTTGTCACTCTTACTTTGACAGGATTTCATTCCTGAAAACCATTTTTCCCACACCACAGCTAAAAAGACAAAAGTGGTGAAAGATATCGTTGGGATTATTTTCAGGGTGAATTGATGAACGATAAAAACACAGACAGTCATTCAAAATCCATCCGAAATGTACCAAGCGTCACATTCAGCACATCACTATAGTTATGTATGCACAGCCCATACTGAGAATTGTACAAAAACTGGTTATCCAGCCTCTGACCTACTGTATATATCCTAGTAGTTTGCAATAACAGTAAATGTGAGTGCAAAGTGTACACGTCCTGCCATCAGATGTGGACGTCACAGGAAACCTTTGAACACACTATGACCATGCAGAAAGGGAATCCACAACACACGCACACCTACAATCAGTGATGGAAGAAGTACTCCCACGTTTTACTTCAGTAAAAGTATCAATACTGCAATGTAGATATACTCTGTTACAAGTAGAAGTCCCGTATTCAAAATGTACTTGAGTGAAAGTACAAAAGTATCAACATCAAAATGTACTTGTACTAAAAGTAAAATTACTCATTGTGCAGAATGTCCCATTTAAAAAAGTTCAAAATGTATAAAAAATCTTTTGAAATGTTCAAATGGTTGTGTTTTGTAATAATAATCCAAATCTACAAAGTAACTAGTAACTAAAGTTGTCATATATGTTGTAGTGGGGTAGAAGTAAAAAGTATTGAAAATTGTAAATACTGAACAAAGTAAAAAATACCTTAAATTGTACCTAAGTACTTGAGTACTTGTACTTAGTTACTTTACTCCCCTGCCTACAATACACACACACACACACACACACGCACGCACGCACGCACGCAGGCACGCACACACACACACACACACGTGCATGCAGTCACGTACACACACGTGTGTAACCCCATGCCATCTGTACCTGGACGCACAGTGATTGAGTAATCCAATATCCTTTATAGTGTTCCCCCAAGTCCACCAATGGAGTTTCCTCAGGTCTCTCTCCCTCTCTCTCTCTATCTCCCTCTCTCTCTCTCGCTGTCTGTTAGGAGAGCCTAGAGTTATTGGTTGGACTTTGGTTGGCCTCCACGGTAGAGCACTGGGCCACAAACCTCCTACGCAGTCCACAGCAGACACCAACACATATCAGCGCTTGTGGTAATATTTAAATTGATGTGTCGTCAAGGCAACCAAACAAACAGTCGCATTACACAGCGCTATTACAAGGAACTATGTACTGTACCTTACGGGAATGCGTGTGACACCAGAGTTCAATGCAGAAATAATGACAAACAAATAACCTGGAAACCAATCCATGTTGGCCGTGATTGAAGGAGAGCAGTGGTGGACAAAGTGCTCAACCCCAGTACTTGAGTCAAAGTATAAATACTCATGGTCAGATATAACTCAACTGCAAGTTGAGTCATACATGCATACATTGCGACAGCTTGTACATCATCTATTTTCACTATATTTGAAATATGGCTTAAGCAAGGGATAATTGACGGGTAGCTGGTCATTATTGATTTATAAATAATGACTGGCTAACCGTCAATTATCCTGCTTATTACATGGCTACTAATGAATTAATTTATGAATTGACCCAAAAGTAAGAACAAAACGAAGTATTTCCTTGCTTACGGCAATGAAAGTATTCCAAGTGTTGCGCTGGGCAGACACGGTCGCCTCGGAAAACAAGGAAGTGTTGATCAAATAGAACACATTTTCGGTTACTGCATTGTCTATTTCTCGCTTTAAATGTTTTCTAAAACATTCCTGAGAGCAATGTTTAGGTGTAAATGACATTGTGTGTTTGTTTACATGGCTGTCATGTGGGATACGTCACAAAATCAAGCAGCGCAGATTGATATCAGCAGGTGCTCTGAGCCTTTGATTAGACAGCGGTCTGTTATTGAGCTCATCGCTCATTATCCAGAAATAACACGCCACTGAATTCAGTGATTGACCAATCAGAATCAAGCATTCAATAAGCCATGTAATAAGTGGTTATAATGTACTGTTTCCCTTACTAGAAATGTAGTGGAGTCAAAAGTACAATATTTGTCTGTAGTGGAGTTAAAGTCATAAGCCTGTATGTAGTATGTTGTGAGAATTTGAATGACTCCAACAAATGATAAACTGTTTAGGTTTCAAGTTAGTGGAACTGTCCAAATGATTATTGAAGTCAGTGGAGATGACAATGAATATTGAAGTCAGTGGAGATTCATCAAGGAAACCATGATTGTTGGAGGATGATTCACTAGTCGTGTCATGGTAATGTCGGTGATACAAGTTTAAGAACGAACCACTACTAACTTTGCACATACAGTATGAGGATACATATGTATCCTCTGGTAGATATGGTGTCTTGCCCCAATTGACAACACTAGCTCCCCCTTCCGGGTACAGGTTTGTAGGGTGGAAACAACTGTGGAGGGTGACATTGGAACCGAGCATCCTCTCCACTAAGCAGACTTCAGTGGCGGGTGGCAGACTCCCTTGGGTAGAACTTAGCCAGGGTGCTCTGAGGAATCCTCTTAAGCATTTCTTTAGTGAAAATTCGTAGCAGCTGCTAGCCGATGTCCAGGGTCTCGTACACTTTCCGGTTGTTGTACGGGCCCTGAGCAATGAAGTTCTTCTCAAACTTCTGCAGGAACTCGAGGTACAGCAGATCAACCGCAGAGAGGGCGCCCTTACCAATGGTGTAGCAGGCGTATATCGGCATGGTCCTTCCTGGTCATGCCGTCACCAATGGCAGACTTCATCAAACGAGACAGCGACGGCAACATGTTGATAGGTGGGTAGATCTGTCTGTTATGCAAGCTGTCTGTCGACGTAGACTTGTCCGGTGATGTATCCGGTCAGGAATTGAGCGGGTTGATGTCATTGATTGGCATGGTGAGGATGGGGATCTGGGTGATGGAGCCGATCCGGCCCTCAACTCGGCCGGCGCGCTCATAGATAGTGGCCAGGTCCGTGTACATGTAACCAGGAAAGCCGCGACGGCCAGGCATCTCCTCCTTGGCAGCGGACACCTCTCTCAGAGCCTCGGCGTAGGAGCTCATGACTGTCAGGATGACAAGGACGTGTTTCTCACACTGGTACACCAGGTACTCGGCCGTGGTCAGCGCCAGACTTGGGGTGATGATGCACTCAATGATGGGGTCATTGGCTATAGGTTCAAGAAGAGACAGACGTTTTCCATGGAGCCGTTTTCCTCTAAATCAGATTTGAAGAAGCGGTCGGTCTCCATGCCGACCCCCATGGCTGCAAAGATGATGGCAAAGTAGATGATGGCAAAGTTCTCGTCGCTGTAGTCCATCACATCCTTGGATTTCTGTACCAGACCTGCCTGGCGACAAATCTGGGCAGCAATCTCATTGTGGGGCAGCCCAGCGGCAGAGAAAATGGGGATTTTCTGTCCTCTGGCAATGCTGTTCATGCCATCGATGGCGAGATGCCAATCTGGATAATTTCCTCAGGATAGATACGGCACTGAGGGTTGAGGTTAGACAACACACTCCTTATTTGGGCGTAGCTGCATTCGGAACTCCTTATATGGTTATGGCTGAGTCATAGAGACATGAGTGTGATAGCACGGTTCAACGGTTGAAGGCCCAACACATTAAACTTTAGTGGGTAAGTTGCTAAGTGGCTGCGTAGTAGAATGCACTTGCTCAAGGACACTTAAATGTGATGCCAGGAGGAGTCGGGATCGAACCAGCCGCTTTACTTCCTGTGCCATAGGCAGGGGACAGGAGGAACTATCAGCCTTAGTTGTGAACATGGCTGATATGATTGATGTGTTTGTTCTAACCCACAGTGCACTGGATTCCCCTGAATGCTCCGCTATGAATTATTACTGGTGCTGTCAGTCAGGGAAGCTCTGTGGTGATTAATCATTATATTCCTGTCAGCAGTCCAACACTGTGCTTGTCACTCTGCTGAAATTATGCTGATTCACACCAATTCATAGTTTGTTCCACCAGTGGTGGAAGAAGTACACAGATTTTGTTTTACTTAAGTAAAAGTAGCAATACCACAATATAAAAAGACCCTGTTACAATTAAAACGCCTGTATTCCAATACAATTTTAAGTAAAAGTACCAAAGTAAAGGTACTTTAAGTCAGAAAACTCACAAATAGTTTTAGAACAATAATAGCTTGAGAAAAAGTGTGAATATTATATTTTATCTTGGCATTCAGACTCTCCTATACATTACTTCCCGCTCAGCATAATTAGAAGATATAACCATTTAAGAGTGGGTGATGTTATACATCTATATAGTACATCCTTAGTACAATAGTTGCCTCTGAAGTGTAATGGAGTAGAATTGTAAAGTGTTGAAAAATGGAAATAGCCTACTCAATAAAAGTAAAAGTACGTCAAACGTTTACTTAAATATAGTACTAGTAGGAGGTAGAGTGGCCACGTGGGAAACGGAAGGTTCTCGGTTCGATCCCCAGCTCCGCCTGAGTTGATGTCGAAGTGTCCTTGAGCAAGACAGAATCCCTAACTGCTCCTGATGAGCGAGTTGGTCCTTTGCATGGTTTCCTCCGCCGTGAATGTGTGGGTGAATGTAATGCACATTGTAAAGTGCTTTGGATAAAGTCTCTATATAAATGCACCCTTTACCATTTTATTATGGGAGTGATATTTAGAATTTAGGTGGAGAATAGGTTAACCCCTTCAGTGCTATATACTTTGTATATGCTTTACTTTGTACAAAAGTGCAAGTGGTTAAGAGATCAAATGTAAATGTAGGAGAAGGGCCACAGGCCAACAGAGGAGGATGATTAAATACAATATTTGACACAATATGACAACATCTCCTCCATATATACTGTAATACACTATGTCTACCCGTGTTTGTTTTATATATAGGGTAGTGCAGTATATTGTACAGGGCTGTGAGTAAGGGTTTGTGGTTTGTAAGGACTTGTAAAGGGTGATTTATATTATTTTCGGTATGCGATGTGGCGCTGTGCGAAACCAAGAGTAAATCAGGCATAAGCATTGAATGTATGTGTATTTGACAGTGTTTGTTGGAGAAAAAAAAAACAGCACAAAAGCAGACAAAACATTATAAAGTTATGAGAAAAGAAACAAAAAATGATTTATTAAGTGTGATTCACCGAGAGGTGGCCTTGGTGTTTGTGGAAAGCCAAACCCCCAAATTAGATACAATAAAAAAATATGTCCAGTGACATTACTGTCAGCGCCGGAGGTTGAAGGACAGCTGCATAGCTGCGTGCGGCCAACAAATGATTTGTCTCTCGTGGAATTTTAAATTAGCAGTTCCAAACAATTGAGGTAATAGGGCCGTTTCAATGTCTTCACATTGCAAGGATGGTACACACAGAGTCGAGCACATGAAGTCTCTCTCTCTCTCTCTCTCTCTCTCTCCCATGTGTATTAACATCTGAGTAAACCACCACTCTAAACTCTCTTACACAATTAGGGGACTTTTTTTGCTGCCGTCACACAACTCACAATATGGCTCCACAAACCCCAGAGGTTAGTTTATGGACTTGTAATTTGCATTTATGAGACCGGCTTAAGTGGTTGAGAGTTGAAGACGAAGAAGAAAAGCTATTCTGAGAATGTATATGTATGTACATACGTACAGTATGAGTATGTATGTATGTACTGTATGTCCATTTGAGTACCGGTGAATCAAAATCATGAAATTGTCATGTGTCAGTACAACTCAATTTACAGAACATTAGAAAGGGGCACTCCGCAGAGTGCATATCTCCTCTAGTCCATTTGGCCTACCCAAAGATATACGTATGTAAATTGTGGGTTGCATTTTGCCTTGTCAAAACCCACTTGACAGCTGGTTTGTGTAGTCTGTGTCAGCGATTCTCAATCCTTTCTGGATCAGGGCCCACTTGAAAATCTATCAAGCGTTCGTGGCCCACCTACCACTTAACACCTTTTTTTGTGGCATTTTTGCCTTTGGAGAGACAAGAAACGGGGAGCGCCAGGGAGGGTCGGGGAGTGACATGCAGAAAATCTGCAGCCGAACCTGGGACACACTGTCAGGCAACAAGAGTAGATCTGACTTCATATTGATGATGTGTGGGACGACATATTTGGGCAAGAAGGTGGAAGGTGGAAAAATATATATATTCACAATAATCTGAAGTCTTTGGGGGGGACTTACATCCTAGGTCTACTGGCAGTGGTTTGAGATTATCCGCAGACACAGACACAATGGATGAAAACATGATCTCCCCACTTGCCGCCTTCAGCCGGCAGGGATAATTATGATCCATGTGTTACCCTACTGTGTCACAAAAACAACAACAGAGTAGGTGAGGGTCTTCCTCTTTATTCAAAGCCACTGACCATAAGGGCAATGTCCCAGTTTGTCTCTGAGGAAAGAGGACCCACAATCTCCACCCCCTCCTCCGTGACTATGGCGATCTCGTACCTTTTGCAGGAGCGTGCGTCGCGGTAGTACAGAACTTTGAGACAGCGCTCCAGCAGCTCCCTGGCCTCGTCCTTGGTCATGGCAGCCTTGTTCTCCATGGCCTCCCTCATCAGGGGCTGGGCCAGGTACGCTCCGAAGCCCGTGGCCACCGTGGGAGCTTCGTAGGCCACGCCCAGCTTGTCCACATAACCCAGGAAGCTCTCTCCGTTGTGGACGCCTCCTATGACCACGGTATTCCACAGCGGGTTCATCTTGCAGCGGCGGTTGTACATCACTCTGGTCAGCCAGGAATGAACCGCCTTGGGGCTGAGGCTGTGGCCGTCGTCCAGCAACTCGTCGTCCGTCACCATCTGTTGGATGACCTGCTGGAGGTACTGGTAGTCGGCGTAGTCTCCCGACATTCCCAGTATGGCGCCGTCGTTGACCTTCATGAGACGCGAGATGTTCCTGAAGCGGGCCAGAGAGCCGTAGGAGCCCAGCATGTCCGACGCTATCATCACCCCTCCGGTGAACTTCAGCCCCACCACGGAGGTCCCCGTCACCGTGGGATGGAGTGTGTGCTTGACGGGACCGCCGCCGCCGACGTGCTGCTTGTTTCCTGGGAAGGAATAAAACTGTCCAGGCTCGGGTCCATCTTCCCAAAAACCCAGCTTGATACCGCTGGACTGCATGTTGACAATGTCTTAGAAAGTTATAAGATATGTTACCACTTAACACGGCAGCCATTCAGTGTTTTATTTGGGATAGCTGACCCCTTACATGATGTCATCACCATGACATCAGGCAACATATTGTCAGAGTGCTTAGTTAGTGTAGTACCCATTATCATTGGAGGCCAGTATATGATGTCAGCACTACGATTTGCAGATTTATTGATATCTTTTGGAGAACCGCTGATCAGACAGACTTTACGATGGGCACCGAGTTTGAAGTCGATTGGTCGGGCGGTTCTAGAGATACACGAAGGACAGATATACAGAGATTCCGCGCCTTTATAGAAGCACAAGGCCCAATGCCTGTTGGGAACAATGCCCGGTGGGAATGCAGTATGGTACCCGTTTTCATAGTACCTGTTGTACCCGTCTGTCTGTGTCCCTTGCCCATATGGAAATGTCTGTCTGTCTGTACTGTGTCCCTTTAATGCCCATATATTGAGATCCCTGATGTCATCAATATGACATCATTGCACTGACACCGGTCAGACGGATCACACAGAGATTCCATGCATTCTTCTGGGATTTCTCCATAGTACGGATCCTACAATACTGACTTCCCACTCTGTACATCACTCCCATGCGTCCTTGGTGCTACGCATGCCGAGTTTGAAGGCGATCGGTCAGACATGACCGATCTCTCGAGACATGCAGGGGACAGACGGACACGGACACAGAGATATGCAGGGGACAGACGGACATGCACACAGACATTTCATGCATTTCGACGAGTGTGATGCCCGCCACACTCGTCATAATATAAACACAGTTTATATTATTCTTTTGCATGTACAGTATATAGTCTCCTACCACCTATATTGGATTATTGGCTCAGGAATGAGACTAAAACAAAAAAATCTCCATGAATTCAAGGCTTCATGGGTTGAATAATTAGGTGAAGCATTCCTTTAAGTAAAAAAGAAGTTTTGTACTTGTTCCACCACTACCCACTAGAAAGATGTGTGTTGCAGTTGATCACTTGCCACCAAGAGGGTGTTGGTTCACTTCCCCTTCCAGCTCTGTGCCGCCATGCCAAAGGGCCAAACCCCTGGCACCGTCCCTCCTCTGGGTGGAGAGATTCTTTGTCAGTCAGCTCAGTGATAAAAACGCTGTGTCATGGTAGAAAAATGAGGGAGAGGGCAGAAGAAAATCTTACTGTATGTGGACGTAAGCTTGGCCTCTGTGTGTGTGTGTGTGTGTGTGTGTGTGTGTGTGTGTGGGTGTGGGTGTGGGTGTGGATAATTTTCCTGGTCCTCACAAGACAAATGGTTGTTTTATGAATTCTTGAATTAGGCTTACAATTAGGCATTTAGAGGTTAGTTTTGCACGCCCGTGTCGAGCACCGGGAAATAGCCGATCTACAAGCTTGCTATGCGTTGTGAGCTCGTAGATATATTTTCAATACTGTCCTAAAATGTGTGCGTACAAACGTGTGTGTGTGTGTGTGTGTGTGTGTGTGTGTGTGTGTGTGTGTGTGCGTGTGCGCGCGCGCGCGCTTCTTTATGGGTGACTATACACATCTGTGCACGCTTAGTGGTGGATGTGTGTGCTCATGTATTTGTGCCTCTATAATGTATGCACACACACGCACTCGAGCACATGGGCGTGTGTGCATTCCTTGTTCAGGATGGCCGGGCCCGCCTTTTGTGTCTCCCTCCAGCTGACAGTAGCTTCCTGTTGTAGTAATGATCTTTTTATAGCCAGGTTGAGCCGCCCTCTGCCCCTAGGCAGGCAGGCAGGCAGACAGACAGGCAGGCAGACAGACAGACAGACAGACAGACAGACACATGCACGGCATAATCACCTGTTGGCCCATTTATACTCCCCTTCTGAATGTACATGTGTATGTAGGCTACGTAAGATACATACTTGTAGTATGTAAGTAAGTAAGTAAGTAAGTAGTTACAAGTTCAGAATGCAAGCAGCATTGCTCAAAAAACTTCATACTACAAAGACATACGATATGAACGCAGGGAAGGAACAGAAGTATAAATGGGCCTTTAGTCAGAATGGGACATAATTGTAATAGAGTAGAGATGTATAGCAGTGGTTCATTTCTCATTACCTACGGCAGCTGTTCTCAACCTTTTTGGGAGCAGGGCCCGTCTATAGCCGCCCTTGCCAGCGATTCAGAACGTTTTCACTAACCTTTGAAAAATCATAGAATATTATTCCACCACGATCCACCCGCCGAGCGCTTTAAAAGACGTTGAAAGGACGAGTATACTCATCAATACCAGTCAATGAGTTAAGTATCCCAATGAAAACTCACTTATTATCATGTCAACTTATATACCGTAGGTCACTGGTTCTCAGCCTGTGGGCCGGGGCCTGCGACCTGATAAAAAGGAACGGATCTAGTTTAGAGCCCTAGGGTACCCCGGTCAACCAAGGCCCAATCTCAGTTCATCCCCCTTCGCCCTACCCCCTGCTTGCGAAGTGCCCTCCTCCAGGACTTAGGGACCCTACCAAAAAGAGAGGAAGTTGGGACGTGAAACGAGACACTTCTTAAGCATATAGGGTTTAAGAGGTTGATTTTTTTTTTGGCTTCATGGTTCCTGCAGCATTAATCTCATATCTCACTCTCAGCTCCGGTATGGAAGGAGCAGCCTCATTGTTTAAACGTCCAGAATAGCCACACAAGATTAGACCTGGTTTGGCTTTTGTGTGTTGACCAATAATAACCCCGCCCCCCCGTGGCATTCATAGAACTCAGTCTGGGTCAAAGTTAAAAGGGAGGGAAGCCTAAAGGATACAAGTGTCGGTGGCCTTATCCCTCGCCGCTCTGCCTTCTCCTTTCCTTCCTGTAAAAAAAAATCTGATCTCAGAGGCCGCTGGCCTCCTGTCTCTCCGCCCTGCCGGCCCCCCCTCCGAGAGGGAGAAGGAGAGGGAGAGAGGGGGGGGGGCTCTTGTCTGTCCCCGTTGCTTCCTCCTCCACCTTGCCGACATGGGTGGTGCTGCCTGCCGCCGTTGCGTAACGAGGCACAATGTTATGAGGTCACCACCCCGTTGACTGACATACTACTGTACTTACAGTATTATGTCCAATACGCCTGCCTCCCTTTATCCACATTTTATACTTTGGCTATTCAAAAACAGCAGATCTACAAGCTCATAGCGCGGCACCGAGTGCCGTGCTACGAGCTTGTAATATTATATTTTTTTAAAGCGAATAGTTTTTACATTTTTAACTCCAATCTTTGCTTCTGGGGGTCCTGTAACACAATATTTTGAGATGGGGGTCCGCGGCCAAATACATAATACATTTGGGGGTCCTTGACATGAAAAAGTTTGAGAACCACTGTAAGAAACATGTTAGGATTTAGAAGACATTTGTAGAATCCCCAGAAGAAAAGATTTGAGTTACAAATGTTTGCTTTAAAAATATATACATACTCAAAGATTTGCACACAGATTATTTTCCGGACTAAATGGGTTAACTGTACGGTTCCTTAATGGCTCCCTTTAACAATTCCTGTATTTAAAAATAAAATCGACATAATTTTGGCCTCATTATAATTTTTGATAAACACAAATTCTATCATACAGTATTGCATACATATTATTGTAGTGGTTCTCAAAGTGATGTCCTCTGGGTTATTGAGGGGGTTCCAAATGGACCCATACAGGTCTCTAACTGAGAGTTACGGTAGTTGTTGAAATGAAAAGGTTTGAGAATTGAATTTGAAATTGAAATTGGAAGTGATGAGTGAGGAGACAAAATTGGACTGGAACACAAGCTGATAAATGTATCTTTGTGGGGTTCTCTCTATCTTTAACTTTCTGACAATAAACTTTTTGTTTAAAAAAAATCACACCCTGTGTGAAGGAAGCGGTGCCTTTGGGGCGGGGCGTAACTCATTTCAGTTCGTCCCTATTGGTGGTCTGAGTCCACTTACCAAATTTGTACTTGGTAGCATGCTGCAAACTGCAATAATGGCTGTTTACAGCCCAGCCAATGGGCAGACAGAGGGGGCGGGGCTTAAGTAATTACAGTTCGTCCCTATTGGTGGTTTTAGTCCATGTACAAAATTTGTACTCCGTAGCATGCTGTGAACTTGAGTTATGGCTGTTTAAAGGCCAGCCAATGGGAAGACAGAGGGGGCGGGGCTTCAGCAATTAATGCTCGTCCCTATTGGTGGTCTAAGTCCACATACCAAATGTGGACTTGGTGGCGTGCTGCAAACTGGAGTTACAGCTGTTTAAAATCCCGTGCTCATCCCGTGCTCATACGGACGGACGGACATAACATACGCTGGGGGTCCCTGGACCCCTCTTTGATAAGCAGTGGCACGTGTGGCCAATGAGAGGAGAGATGGCATAGGCAATCTCCAAGTGTGTGTGTGTGTGTGCGCGTGTGTTTGTATGTGTTGCCTCTTTGCCGTGCTCATCCCGTGCTCATACGCCGTGCTCATACGGACGGCAAGTGTGTGTGTGTGTGTGTGTGTGTGTGTGTGTGTGTGTGTGTGTGTGTGTGTGTGTGTGTGTGTGTGTGTGTGTGTGTGTGTGTGTGTGTGTGTGTGTGTGTGTGTGTGTGTGTGTGTGTGTGTGTGTGTGTGTGTGTGTGTGTGTGTGTGTGTGTGTGTGTGTGTGTGTGTGTGTGTGTGTGTGTGCGCGCGCGCGCGCGTGTGTTCGTGTGTGCACATGTGTGCAGTATTGGCTTGTGTGTGTGTGTGTGTGTGTGTGTGTGTGTGTGTGTGTGTGTTGAAGTGGCGCATGTGTTGCTACCTTGCCGTGTTCAAACATACGGACGGACATAACATACGGACGGACGGACGGACGCTCATACGGACAGAGTCAAGTGTAGAGCGGTTGGCACCGCTAAAAATCACTTACAGCACCTTTAATTTAACTCTGAAAGTTACAAACCTGTAAGGCTCCATTCCCCCTGGAACCTCCTCAAGGACACTTGGGGGTCCCCGGACCCCACATTGAGAACCAGTGATATAGTGAACTAATAGTGGACTATTGCATACTTTTACTAGTCACACATACAGTACTCAAAAAGAAAACAACAATGAGCGGCCATGATGTTTTGCACGTAATGCATTGTTTTGCGCTGGTTATAAAATATATTTCCATATCGTACAATAAGACCACTATGCTGTGCTATACCTTTCACATTTGTCTGGGCATCTTTAAACTCAAGAACTAAATCTGCGTCTTTGTCCTTATCAATGGACGCATCAGAAAGCCCTCATCAGGAAATGGCCTTTTAATGGCCACGGCTGCCTCTGTACCATAACGTTGGACTTGCCTATCCAATTAAGTTTCAATAAATACATGTCTATGTGTCGTTCATAAGCGGACCTTGTTACAGAGTACAGTCGGGAGCTGTTCAGGTGCGCTGTGTCACTGCGGTCCAATAATGACCCAAAGTGTCTTATCAGATGAACAGTAGTCCATACGAGCATTTCCTATTGCCCACCAACAAGATTACGACATTTTGTGCGACAGTAGGCTACGCAGCGGAGACCAGAGACAGTGATAAGCATCAAATTACCCCAATCAACGGCTAAAACTAGCTGTGCTCGCTGACTGTTTACTGATTCAGAGACTGGGGCCTTTTCAAACAGAGCTGCGCACAGAAAGAAGCACTGTGTTGAATTATTTATGCAAGGAACGACAACAAGTCACATGATGCTGATGTTGCTAAAATTTGAGGTTTGGCAGCCATTTTGTACATTGGGATTTTAACCACTTAAACCCTCTTGTTTTCCCATCTACACCAAATTGTGTAAAAAAAAAGCCGATTTACAAAATGCGTCGCGTGCAATGCGTTTTGAGCTTGTAGATCTGCTATTTTTGGCGGATGTTCCCCCCCCCAGAATAGACATGCTGGCGTTCAGTGGTTAATTAACTTGGCCATGGTCAAGTAAACCACTTAAGAACTCATACAGTAGTTCTTGACTCATATACTGTATGGGGCCCCCAGGTACTGTAAATCATTGTTAGGAACCAGACGGTTCCTTACAGATGTGTTACTTTCAGAGTTAAATTAAAGACGCCGTAAGTGATTCTTTTGTTTTTGTTAAAACAAATGGTTTATTGTGAAGAAGTTAAAGAGAGAGAGAACCCCACAAAGCTGCAGTTATAGAAAGAGGAGAGAAAACAAGACAGAACAGGACCGCGTTGGGTGTCCAAATACCGTCAGGATATTCAACTGGATGATAAGCCAAATTCCTCTCAATATGTTTTATATTCGCAGCATTTAGCGTCGAACCACACTCAATTCTCAGTTCAGACTACAATTTGTTTTACTGGTTAAACCAAAGAATTAGCAGCTAAACACATTCTGTATAATATATCCTTACCCTAGTATTTCATCTGGATATGATTTTTTTAGGGGATGCAAAATCAGCATTTCTCCACTGCTGTGGGCTGTGGTCAGCATTAGAACGCCAGTATGTGTATCGTTTAAGATAAAACTCTGCTACTATCAGTGGCTGGAGGGTGTGTACACACACACACACACACACACACACACACACACACACACACACACACACACACACACACACACACACACACACACACACACACACACACACACACACACACACACACACACACACACACACACACACACTATCATCAAGTGAATATTTACTTTGTTCAGTGGCAACTGTGTGACTCGTTCATATGCCTTCATATCGTCGCTGTCAGGCAGAAACCTTGTATCTTGTATCTTGTATGTCAACTTTTAAAATGTTTTTCATCATTTAATGCTCTACTTTGTCATACAAGCTACAGTAGTGAAAATAGCCGATCTACAAGCTCACAATGTGTCGCATTGCGACGCATTGTGAGCTTGTAGATCGGCTATTTTTACTTCTTCTGAAGATTTTCGTTCTATTTCCTTTAAAGTAACGGTTTAGAACAGATGAGATTTCCACCCGACAGCAACGATATGTGCATGTCAACTGTACGTGGAACCACAATCCGTGCCAAATAAATGAATAATCTTCCAATTTCACTGCTTTTTGTGGCCCCTCTGAGGCTGAGTTATAAAGCGTGGTAATTGATACGACAGCCTGTAATAGTTCATGAAACAATTAAATGTAATAGTATCACTGGTGTCTGAAATGACCTTATACAGTAACACCCTCATTAAGTGTTAACAGGGCTGCAATAGAAACGTAATACTGTAAGAGACTAGTGTGATGTATGTGGTTGTTAGTACCTCTCCTGTTTGTTTCATCAACACCTTTATTTTGTTCTTTTGTTCTTTCTTTCTTTCTCTCTTTTCTCTTCTCCCGCTCTCTCCTGTCATATCGCATGTCTTATGTCTGCTGCATGAACATTCACCCTGCAGTGTGTGAACGCATCGCTGTCCTCTCTGCTCATCTCTAACCTCTCATGTCTAATCGCCGTTCCCACATCCCCCGAAAATAGCTGATCTACAAGCTTAGTTACAAGCGCGTCGCTTTGTATGCTTTTCAATCGCCTATTTCCGCCGAGGAGATTTTGTGTAGAGGGGGGGGGGGGGGGGGGGAGGAGCGGCCCTAGTATATAGCCCTGGGGGACCCCGGTCAACTGAGTGTATAGGGTTTAAGTGGTTAAAGCCAGTGGGGCCCCTGGCCTCGTCTGGCGCACGGATGACGTTGAAGATGAACACAATGATGATGTTGAGAGTAATGGAATACTACTCCTAGCGCTGTAGAAGCTGCTTACGCACAACTGTGAATGACTCACAGGGAGGGGAGGGTCCTCCCTCTCGCCCTGTGCAACTTGTGGTGAGGTATTAAATACTGCAGGAACAGGTTTGACAGCCAATTGCACAATGTGAATAAACTGTAGTGGTGGAACCCACTGGATCTGGACAACCGGATCTCCGTATATGCCCACAATGGGCGGTTCTAGACAACAGCCGATACGGCCATCTTTAGGCAATGCACTCCGGGTTCCTCTGCGACGTACCGAGTGTCGAGTTTGAAGTCGACCGGTTGGCCGCTTCTTGAGATACGTGATGGACAGATACACACACTCACATGCACGCACATAAGCACACACACACAGATTTGCGTAATTTATAGATAGATTTATTTTGTCTGACTGTAAAAGATTCTACAACAAATACTGTATAAATTAATTATGAAATATACACACACTCAGTACAGTATACAGTATATGTGTGTGTGTTCGCAAACAAAATACAATTAAAACAAGTAAATATGGTATCATCTGTAAATACTTTGGTATAGGCAGACATTTGATGACTTCATATAATGACCAAGACCAGAGGCATATGGGCCAGTATGAAGTCAGTATGGAAACAAAGGGCTCTGGTTGGCTGTTCCAAAAATAGTCGTGTGTGTGTGTGTGTGTGTGTGTGTGTGTGTGTGTGTGTGTGTGTGTGTGTGTGTGTGTGTGTGTGTGTGTGTGTGTGTGTGTGTGTGTGTGTGTGTGTGTGTGTGTGTGTGTGTGTGTGTGTGTGTGTGTGTGTGTGTGTGTGTGTGTGTGTGTGTGTGTGTGTGTGTGTGTGCGTGCGTGCGTGCGTGCGTGCGTGTGTGTACCCTGCAGTGGTTCCCAGCTCCATGACAAAGGTGAGAAAGTGACACACTAAACCATGTTCTTCCAGGTCGCACCACACACGTCTGTTAAATCTCTTTCTGCGTGTCTCTCTCTCTCTCTCTCACACACTCACACTCACACTCACACACACACACACACACACACACACACACACACACACACACACACACACACACATGCACACAGCACGGTTATTTGGAGACCAAATGGACTGACTTGTCAGTCAACTAATACCCCGAGGAAATGCACAATAAAAGTCCAGTATTTACACTATGGTTTCTTGTGCACAGTAACCCATTGCAACAGGTTCAGTTCCAATCTGTCTTGGGTCACAACAGGTACAAACACTGTCGCACTGTTCTTATTCGACGTCATTCTGCACTCCGTGGAGCCGGTTCCTGCATTTGTTTGCTTTGCACAGGAAGGAGCCCCTGACTTATTTAACTAGAAAACACAAATAAAAGGCCAGCTGAATAAAGTCCCTCATTGTTAACATTGGTGAGCTTTAAATAGCAAGATGACTTCTTTTCGCTGCATTTGAATGTGGTGACACTGGTGCCCAAGTCTCCAAGACAAACAAAAAGTTGTATTTTTCCCCATGCAGCCACATAGACGAGACGTGTGTGTGTGTGTGTGTGTGTGTGTGTGTGTGTGTGTGTGTGTGTGTGTGTGTGTGTGTGTGTGTGTGTGTGTGTGTGTGTGTGTGTGTGTGTGTGTGTGTGTGTGTGTGTGTGTGTGTGTGTGTGTGTGTGTGTGTGTGTGTGTGTGTGTGTGTGTGTGTGTGTGTGTGTGTGTGCGCGTGCGTGCGTGTGTGTCTCCGTTGATCTCAGCTAAGTTCCATAATGTTCAGACATGTCACCACAGCTCAACATCCTGAATCATATTTTCCTGGTCAAAGTGTTGCTAGCTCACGTCTGCCATGTATGTGAGTGACCATACATACTGTACTTATATATATACACAGTACTGTACATGTATTCGCTGTTGGTTCAAAACCATGTACGTCCAAAACTATTACTTTTTCAGGAAATGGGAAAAGGAACCGGTGTTCCAATGGATCCAATGTAGTGATTATTTAGTCACAGGCTCTTGTTAATACTTTTCTTTGGTTAAATATTTATAAAAACCCACAGACACACGTGGCATCACTATTTTGGGCATGTTGTTATAGTCAAAAATGTCCCAAAACTTGAAGATTGTTCTTTTCTTTTTCATTTCTTCAAAAACAGCTGTGGCTATTTTCGCTACTTTTACATGACACTGTCATACGATGAAGTATAAAATAGGGCATTCATTTATGAAAAACATAAAAAGATGAAATAAGGAGAGCTACAAGCTTTCTGCTCGACAATATGACAATACAGGCCTGCTACTTGGCATGCGTAGGACATTGGAATAAGTCACACACTGGCTGGGTAGAGTCCATTCAGACTGTAGGTCTATAAACTAAGGCAGGGCAACTAGGTCACATACTGTAGTAAACACACCTGTTATGTGAGTCAGACCATTCTCTAACGACGTTAACCACTTAAGCTCTGTTTCAGTGGTTCTCAACCTGTGGTTCTCACTGGTGGGCCGTGAGGGTATTGCAATTGGGCCCCAAATAATTGGCTAAACACTAACATTTTAATGATAATGAAACATTAATATAAAAAACGGTACACCAATACATAAAAACTTAAATTATACTACGTAGGTTCCATTGATCCAAGGGGGAACACAATCGATTGATTTATCATTGAAATAAACATGCTCTGAAAATGCACGCGGCCTACCCATCTGACCACTTAGCACAGCAGCCATTTGGCAGTGGTCAGATGGGTGGGCCACGAACACATTCATGATTTTCAAGTGGGCCCTGATCCAGAAAAGGTTGAGCCCCACTGATATATTTCATACCTGATACTTCGTTGCATGATGAATAATGAAAACAGCCTATGCAAGCTCGGAACATATGTAGATCTGCTATTTGTGAAGACTTTTGAAAAAAGGTCACCTATTTGACATGCCCAAAATAGGAACGCCATGTTGAAAGTGTTTAATTGGCTACTGGTACTTTTGGAAAAGTAATCTAGGATTTTTTTAATATTATTTTTTATATTATAAGTTGTTTAGTAGACACTCCTGATGTCCATGAACATGGCCATTCCCCAGAATCACTTCTCCTAGAAGACCTGGCTCTCTCATCTAGGGGGTTTGAATCCACTGTGGTGCATCGGACTTGCCGAGCGTCTATACCAGGCGGCAAGGATCCGGTTTCCAAAATGAAGCCAACGAGGAGTTAAAACGCTGTAGTTCTCCTTAATGGCCTAGAAGGTGTCGCTATTTCCACAGGCCTTCTGGTTGCAGAAGCCGTTTCATGCCATTAAAAGGATAGTTCACCCCTAAAATGACTTTTTCCCCTATCGATTAGTTACCCAATGGAGACTTGAATTCATGGATATTTTTTTTGTTTTTATTGCATTCCTAAGCCAATCATTTGATGACACAAAGAGTCTCCTTTGTGTCTCCTACCGGAACCGCTGCCTACCGGTCCGCTGGTCATCAAATGATTGGCTCAGAAATGCGACAAAAACAAAAAAATGTACATGAATTCTCCATGGGGGTGACTAATCGATGAAAAAAAGTTATTTTTTTGTGAACTATCCCTTTAATCTCAATGGGTATTTGACCGGACATCTGCCAGTCCAGCCTGCTCACACCATTCACTGCTCACCTTAACTTCTATACCTATATCTATATCTATATAGTCTGTGTTCTGCATTTGGCTTCGCTCTGAACTCGTTGACACCTGGATCCCAGAGGATTAGGCTAATTCATACATAGGCCCGAGGAAGCCTGATATACACACAATAGGGGGTGAGACAGGTTTTGGATGAGCACTCAACATAATTTCACATTACAACCCATTCTTGTAGCAGAACTTCCCAGGTATTACTTAGCTTAGTTTTCTCATGGATGAATGAACATGTTTTACCAGGCAGGATAACTCGTAAATAATATGACATACAAGAGATACAATGTTGTTTTTTTTATGTCATTATTATGTGAAAATGTTTTGTGACATGTTTGTATGTCCAAAGATTCTTATTTTTTTAATAGCTTCTAAATCTGCTATTTTCGCTATTCGTTGTACAATAAGCGTATAGTAGTTAATTACTGGCCACAAATCCCTAACTCCTTGTGTAATCATCCATGGCTATTCCTTGAAATTCATGGATTCCAACCTCTTCAGTTTGTGCTCCCTTTCAAGCTAGCTTTGTTACTTTACTTTACATGTTTGTTCTGCATCTAAACTACTTTTAGCGTTCATATGCTTCATTACTTGTATCTACCTTTTGTTGGACCACAACACCGGGTCAAGGTTTGGTACTGACTAGTCTCTCCTCTCGAGCCAGAATGTTGACCCCCACAATTTTAAAACACTTCCGTCATACAGGCGTACACACATAACTCGAACGGCGCTGAGTCGGCTCTAGTGGACGTCTAACAGCACACCTCCGTCGTTGTAACATTTTTTTTTGCCTTACTACTGCTGTAGTTTGTTCTCAACAAGTGGGCTGAGTCGTCCGCCTCGTTGGGGGCGACAAGAACTATGCCTTAACCTAACAAAATGATTTGCAACGCATTTTAGATAAGATAAAGAGACAGCGACAGAAGTGGGATTTCGATCCCTTGGTGCTGGGAATTGGAAGTCTAATGCTTAACGGTGCACGCCATGCACGGACACATCTGGTATTGCAGGGTTTTGGGAGTTATTTGAGGCGGTCCGTTCATGTGAGAGGCAGTTCTGTGTGCGTCACAGAAGGGGGCTTTGCCAAGTTGTTGACAAGGCAACAAGCTCTGGACAATCAGAGGCAGGCGGGGGCGGGTCTTTTCGTAACCCAGATGCAGAATGTATTTACGTGTCATACAGTCTGTGCCATAGACATATAAAGGTAGACGCCTCCTCCGACTCTGGGACGTCTGTATCGCGGCCGCCATATTGGAGGGGGCACGCTTCCTGAATACTGGCCAATCACTGCAGCGCGTCTTTTCCGAGACTTGGCAGAATCTAGTTGTATAAAAATACAACAGAATATTTTTATACAACTGATTCTGACAAGTCCCAGAAAAGACGCACTGTGATTGGCCAGGAGAAGCGTGCCCCCTCTAATATGGCGGCCGCGATACAGGTCGCTCCAATGAACTGCAGCGGCCGGCCAATGAGGTATCTATGGTCTGTGCAACGGAAGCTCTGAAAACGATTCGTAATTAAGCGGATGTCCCGCCTCCTCCCCTCTTCCATTTTGTCTTTGCAGTTTGCAATTTCTCCTAATGTAGAGCAAATTAATTAAGTATATAGCTTGTTGCTTATCAGAGATGGAAATTCAAAAATTGTATGTAAAGATATTTTAAAAGATATTTTAAAAGATATTTTCGTGAACGGAAATGAGGAACTGATGACAGCTTCCTTTCTCTGTTTTCGGGAGGTGTAGTTCCAGACTCTATAGCATTCGGAGATTATGGCTATGCGAGACAAGGTACTGACTATATCACGGCCAGGGGCAGTATAAACTGTTGGCCTATAGTACATCTGCTCTCCCAGTTCCTAACCTTGCCATAACTTGTCCACATTCACTACTACTTAATTATTTTCTGACTTCTTCAGCTTCATCTTTGAAGCCAATGCGTTGCGTAAGCTTTCATTATCTTTGTTCACTCTAAATTGCTACGGTTAAGTAGCAACTCTTGCCAAGTGCACCAAACCAAAATACGGGAAACATTTCATCTAGTCCAGATACTTCACAGTATGTACTGCTATGAGCAGTGTACAGGACATAATGTGGTCTTCATCTAGACATCAGAAACCCTTCTGATGTCTAGATGAAGACCTGGCATATTGTTCAACACCAGTAATTAATCTGATCCTCTATTTACTGTTTGGTCTGCTTCATTGGCGTCATATCTTGAGGAAGCCTAACGTGTTTCCCCTTAATGCCTTTCTTCTCTGTATTGTTTTCTGGCTCCTATTTAGTTGCATTCAGATTATCGCTCCAGTGTCTTGACAAATTTAACCGGGTGCACAGAAAAGACAGTTCCAACATCCCGTCCCTTCCATTTCTATTGCGTTTCTATTTTCTTAGCTGGTATGGGATGGAGAATACTTCTCTTGTATTTCATAAACACCTTGTCGGTTCTTCAGCCAATGATAACATCACATTTTATAACATTTATTTTGTGTGTGTATGGATGGATGGATGGATGGATGGATGTTCACTCAAAAGTAGACAAATTCCGCTCATGCTGCTGTTTTCTTGTTTGTATCATTTTGTTTGGGGGGTATTTGTCACTGTACATTTGCACGTAAGTGAAATATGTCCTCTTCACCTAACCCATCCCAACTATTAGGAGTAGTGGGGAAGCTCCATTAATACGACGTCGGCACCCAGGGAGCAAACCTCGTAGTTACACCAACAGTTGTTCTTATTGGATATACAGCATATAGATACGTTTTTCCATTTGGCCAAGTGCTGGACCCTGAAGCCTGTCCGGCAGAAGCCCCTGGATGGGTGCTACACCAGAAAGTAACGTGGCAGTGTACTAAACATCAACCGCAACGACCACGTTACCAGCCAGCATCTCTACGGGGGAGTTACCGAGAGTGAGTGAGAAGATAGCAGCCAGGAAAATAAGTATGGCCGGTCAATGCCACAGACACCGGGAGTTCCCACACAGCAAACTGGTGCTGTGGGAGCCAACACACTGGCATCGATCATGAGGGCGTCATATGTGGACGGAAAGTACTGGCGGGCTAGCCAGATGTATGGAGGAGGATCAAGATGACTGGAAATGCCACTGGAGGTCTCGCACGAGGAAGATCTGGAGAATAGACCCTCACCAGCCAGCCAGTATAGTGTGGCTTCGCCTGCACTGTGATTTGTTTGTCATCGTTCAATATTGAACAGGGAGGCCATGCCTTTATTATTATGAGTCTATATATCTTGTTTGGTTTTTTAGTTTTTTACAAATATGTCGGAGTCCTGTAAAAAATCTAATTAAAAACAAAAAACAAACTATTAAGAAGAGTGAAAAGTGATTTACTTCAACTGATGGCCAAAACTTAATCATAGCCATGTTTTTGTTCTGCGTACGCATATTTATGTGGAAAGTTTTGCCAGTTAAATAATAATAATATAATAGTACTATCAAGGTTTTCTGTGTTTGATTACAGTACTGTAGTTTACAAGCAATAGCTTGAATAGTCATTAATTGCTGGTGAAATGAGTTTAGTTCCTTCAAAGCCCCCTATTGATCACAGTTGGTATGAAATCAAAAGTCTCTGATGTCTGTTCAAAAACGTCCACAAATGAAGAGGTTTTTTTCCCCCGCTGATGTGGCAAAATTCCCATCAGGGTTATAAAGACGTCCATGTGAACCTACTAATTTAACTTTCTAACAGCCTGCTGCGTTCGTTTCACACACATTAAATCCATGTGTCTAATGAAGAGCCTGTGTGTGTGTGTGTGTGTGTGTGTGTGTGTGTGTGTGTGTGTGTGTGTGTGTGTGTGTGTGTGGGTGTGTGTGGGTGTGGGTGTGGGGGGGTAAGAACACAAACCTTTAAGGAACCATATTCAACCTTTGTGACACTTTGGTGGGCGGTTGGACAGAATACTCATCATTGAAGTGCCGAACATAAAATTTGATATGAAAAGCATGGTATTGAAAATAAAAATTAATTGATACTTAAAGTGGCTCCATTAACGAGAATTTGAAGAAATGCTCAGGTTTCATGAGCTTTCTTTTACGTGGTTAAAAAATGTCATTGAGCCAGCTCTCATATTGTCACCGTTGGGTGGAAACCATGTATGTCCAAAAACGTTCCTTTTTTATTGTTTTAATATAGTGAAAATAGCTGATTTACAAGGTCACAAGGCATCGTATTGCAATGCGTTGTGAGCTTGTAGATCTGCTATTTTCACTACTTTTGTGTGACACTCTTGACTCTTGTATGATGAAGTAGGGCATTAATTTACAAAAAACACAAGTTGAAATATGGATATATAAGGATGTATGTATAGAATAGTGTGTGATGGAAAGAGTGTGTGTGTGTGTGTGTGTGTGTGTGTGTGTGTGTGTGTGTGTGTGTGTGTGTGTGTGTGTGTGTGTGTGTGTGTGTGTGTGTGTGTGTGTGTGTGTGTGTGTGTGTGTGTGTGTGTGTGTGTGTGTGTGTGTGTGTGTGTGTGTGTGTGTGTGTGTGTGTGTGTGTGTGTGCGCGCGCGCGCGCGCGTGAGAGCAGAAGGAGGGGGTTTGTTACTAGTTCCTGAGCTGGTGGCCCATCTGGTTTTGGTTATGTAGTCCCCCTACACCCCCCCCCCCCCTCTCCTCAATTAAACTCAGCATGATGTCAATAAAATGTCAGACTGGAGAAGCCATCACTTAAATTAGGCCTGTCGTGTATTGTTCTTTCTTTAACATTCCAGCTGGGCTAATCAATTTGAAATGATTTGTAGTTTGATTAAGGTTACCACAATATGCCATTTGTGATTTCATTTGGTCACTTGGCCTTGAAAAACGTCCTCCTCCAAAAAAATGATGTGAAAAGCTGTGAAGCTCTGATGATGATACCACGTCTAAATGAAGGACAAATGCATTGAGAGAGACAATATATATACTGTAAGTACAGTCCCATATGTACAATATGTAAGAGCTACACTGTTTATCGTCGCTGTCGGGTTGAAACCGTCCAAAACCGTTCCGTTTTTGTTATTAAAAAAGAAATTAAATATTGAAACGCGTTGCATCGTGATGCGTTGTGAGCTTGTAGATCTGCTATGTTCACTCCTTTTGTGTGACATGTGTGATGAAATTCATTTACCATTCATTTACGAAGAAAACAAACTAACAGAGAAGAGAAAGGAGGTTTTTCCCCAAAGCAACATTATACTGTATATTCTGTAAATACAGTATATACACACTATATATAACAATGTCTCAACTCCTAATCCTTGTTCTGTGACAATATTTTCCATGCCTTTTCTTGTGGTCCTTCACTTTTCATGGCGTTCCTTTTTTTCCCACACTTCACCTTTTGTCGTTCTCTTTTTCCATCAAGACATAATGGTCCACGGTTCAACTTCATACTCGGAGCAGAGCTTATACAAACTGTGGTGACATTTCGATTCCTCCTGGCTCATTAAATGACTGATTTATTAGGAGTTCCCTTGTCTGAGTTAAGGGAGTTTCTCAACAGGGTAGAAACCATGGATCATCCAGAAAAACCTCAGCGTGTTGATGTTTGGGATTATTATTGTCATCTTACGTCTCTGGATGGTTGCACGGAATCCAGGCACGTTTCCAGACATTTGAGTTCAGGCCTGAAAAACGGTCGATCCCCCAGTAAAAGGTCACACATTCTGCACCACTCCCAGTGGGAAAACAGGAGAGCCCACACCTTCCCAGGAACGCACGCCCGGTACCCAGAAATCTGACAACAATTACCACGTGCATTTCAGCAAATTATAATGCCAAACTCGATATGTTGGACCTCAACTCAATGTTCTTCAGTCTGGAGTTCATCATGAAAGGGTGAAGAACGATGTATTGGTCATTCACCGTTCGAGAACCAACGGCAGTAGAATCACAAATCCCGAACAACTGTAGTGATGCTCAATATCCACTACCAAATCACCATATTGATTGATTGATTGATTGAATACTTCACTTGTCAGAAATGTAAACAGCACGTGGTATATTAAGACGTTAAATCTAAAAGCATAACACTAAAAAGGCCTGCGGACTCGTTTCCATTCTGTGCCTATGTATTAAATTAATCTACATAGCATAACAAAATTAACACAATAATACATGTCATCAGCAAATACAAACACTATAATGTACAAAAGAGAAAATTACATTTACCTCCACTTGTGGTCTCCTGATAGATGTTTTTTCAGGCCAATTGTCTAAAATGAACATTATTCACACCTCAAATGTCAAACGTCCTATCCACAAGTTTCCTAGGGCATTGTGGGCATCAGTTCCGGATGATTTGATCAGGAATCAGGGATCAAATCGACAGGAAGTGATGCCCACAATGCCCTATGAAACTTGTGGATACAGCATCCAAATCAAGTGTGCAGCCTTGAGTTGCCAGAAAAAAAGATTTAACCAGCTAAACCCTGGTGTCCCTATTCCAGGGGGGCGAACATTTAGAAAGAAAATAGCAGATCTACCAGCTCACAACGCATTGCAACGGCTATTTTCGCGGAAGATATTTAGTAGAGTGAAAACAGGAGCGGGCCTAGTATAGCATCCTGGGGGACTCTGGTCAAGTATCCAGAGTTTAAGTGGTTAAAATACATTTAGGCTACATTTCTATAGCAAGCGACCACAGAAACTCTCATACAGCATCTCATATTTCAGTGTGCTTCAAAAGCACAGTGGGATAAAAATGAAAATGTAATTGCTGTGGTCTAAAGGCATACTTGAGCATGGAGAGGGATAGGTGACCTATTCGCTGCCTCTGAATATATGCCAGCATGCTCTGGAAGGCTTCACAAAGTTGGTGATCGCAATAATTGCTCATGCAGTTTGGGATCTGATTTCTGGGACTGTTAAAAACTTTAATGTTCGTTTGTTTCTCCAGTAACCTTTCTAACACCGTAGGTGTAGCCTGGGAGTCATATTAGAGCTGTATTTGACACTTTTAATGAAGGCTTGAGGTTTATAGTATAATCGTGACTGTATATACTGTACTGTGCGTGCGTGCGTGCATGCGTGCGTGCGTGTGTGTGTGTGTGTGTGTGTGTGTGTGTGTGTGTGTGTGTGCGTACGTATATATATATATATATACATATACACACACACACACACACACACACACACACACACACACACACACACACACACACACAAGCGTATTTGAATGTTATCTTTAACATTACACCATTTTCTGTTACAGCATTGCCCACACATGTTAATGGTTTAAGACTGAACACATATTAGTCAAACATTCAGAAGACAATATGTATTCAATTAAAGAATGCAATCATGTAATGATGAGAATCACTCATCACAATCAAACCTGATCTCAACTCTTGTTTTTACTGTTTTATTGCTTTTAATACTTCTTATTTGCTTGTCTTAGTTTTTTCCTAATGAAGTTGTTCTCCTTTTTTCTCCCCCCGGCCCCCACACACATATGTAAAATGACTTTGATTACTTACAAAAGCGCTGTATAAATTCCAGGTATTATTTAATTAAAAGAGAAACGAAAAATCAAATCATAATAATGGATTGTGGGTTGATGGTTAATATTGTCCACCACATTGCACAGGAACATAAATGTTCTCAGATACACAGGGCTGAAAGAGGCCCTTCTACCCCCAAAAACCTCAAGAATGTTCTGAGCTGAAAGACTCACTTATTCACACAGAACCTGTCCTTGTAGTCCATGGTGCAATACCATCTCATTTACCCCAACACCAACTCACTCATGTATCTGCATGTACACACACACACACTCAAACACACGCACGCACTCATGCACACACACATGCACGCACATCGCACACATACGCTCACATACACACGCATACCAAATATAATGTTAAATGCAGACAAAGATTAACCTGTTACTGCAAGAAGTAAATTTGCAAGAGCACATGATGCGACAAACAGACGACAAACCACATGAACCCTAGAGTCCCTGTTCTTCTGGGCATGTCATAATAGGTGAAGATTGTGCAAAAATTGGAAAACATTTGGTGAAAGTAGCAGATTTACAAGCTCACAAGAGCGGACGGGAGAGTTGGCCTGTAACTAGAAGGATGCTAGGTGGATATAGATTAGAGAGTGACCTGTAACTAGAGGGATGCTAGGTGATTAGAGAGTGACAGGCTTGCACTGCCTGGAGGAAAGAATGGTTGAAAAAAAACTGAAAGTGACTCTCCCCGCTCCTTCAGCAATACCCTTCAGTTGCCCTTGAGCAGGGCAGTTACGTCCCAATGGCTGTAGGAAAGCTGCACAATGCACATACAGTAGTTCCTGAACGTCACAGTATAATCGTTGCTGTCGGGCAGAAGCCTCATATCTCCATATTTTAACTTTTTGTGTTTTTTCGTAAACTAACCCCCCACTTGATAATACATCATCACACAAAAGCACAAAAGTAGCTGATCTACAAGCTCGAAACGGGGCGCGAATCAAAGCCTTTGATGCTTTTGAATTTGAATCCTGAAGAGTAACAGTTTTGGACATATGAGGTTTCCACCCAACAGAGAAAATATACTGTAAATAAACTGTCAATGGCGGTACAGTTACTGAACAGTTGTACGCAATAATCCATGACTCAAAGTTGGAGCTACTATTATCAACTAAACTACAGTATGGTTTGTTTAGCTGCCATCCTGAGTTCCTCATAATGTATGTTTTTTTTCTTCTTTTTTTCTGAGATGCATTGTGTTTTTCTTTTGTTTCTTATCATTTGAATGTTTCTTGCTGGTTTTATTTCTGCTGTATGTAAAGCACATTGTGAGTTCTCTCTGTGAAAAGTGCTATACAAATAAAAATGTACTTACTTACTATTTACTAACCAGCTGAGCTCATGGGAAGCCCCTGATTCTCCCCCTGTCAGACAGGCCGAGAGACATGTTTTCTTCCTCTCTGCCCGGCAAAGAAATAGCTTATAGCCACCCAGTCCTGGACCTTTTCTTTTTAGAGGCTTCTAATCCTGGCGGGGCCCGGCGCTGACGTCACGGGGCCCTCCCCTCCCCTTCCCTCCCTCCGCCCCCTTCGTCTGCTGATGTACCGTACCCACGCTCTCATTTCCTCCACGACTCACGAACGCCAATCTCCACCATCTGCTCTGTTTGTTTGGCTCCCGACATCCGAGCAGCTGATTGAAACAGCCTGCCTTCGTCTGAGGCTCTCACTCACTGGCCGGTGTGCCCTCTCAGACCGTAGAGGGTTAAAGTTATGAGAGGGATCGCCGCACGTGTGTGTGTGTGTGTGTGTGTGTGTGTGTGTGTGTGTGTGTGTGTGTGTGTGTGTGTGTGTGTGTGTGTGTGTGTGTGTGTGTGTGTGTGTGTGTGTGTGTGTGTGTGTGTGTGTTGCTATACTTGTGAGGGCCAATTGGCCAAATGTCCTCACAAGTATAGTATGTAGTATTTGAGAAACCATCCTTGTGCTGGTCGACTTTAGGCTTACAATTAGGAAAAGATTCAGGATGAGGTTAGGGTTAGACATTTAGAGGTTAGGGTTAGAGTTACGCATGATTTATACTTAGTTCGCGCGCCGGCGTCACTCACCGAAAATACCTGATATACAAGCTCACAACGAGTCCCAGCGCGACGTGTTGTGAGCATGTAGATCTGCTATTTTCGGCTTTAGGGTCAGTGTTAAAAAGTGCAAAAAGTATTCATTCATCATTCATAAAATTGCCATACCGAAATGTTGAGGTCCGCTCAAGTATAGTAGTACTGTGTGTGTGTGTGTGTGTGTGTGTGTGTGTGTGTGTGTGTGTGTGTGTGTGTGTGTGTCTTTCTCTCTCCGCGCACGCTCGCGTGCCCTGTTTCCTCCCCCCTTCGCTCTCCCCCACTTCCCCTGTTGTATTCCTCTGACTCGGCTCCCTGCCGGCCGGCTCTGTCATGTGACCAGGAAGTGTGGCTCCCATCCATTTCCCCTCCTGACAGAGGGGAAACATTGTAACAGAGTGGGCCGGCACTGGGCCCTGTTACGTTGCCGGTTAAAAATAACTGGCATATTTAAGGCTGCTGAGGAATCCCAGCACAGGCAGAGGCTGGACAGCCTGCAAACCGGCAGGAGCTCTCTCTCTCTCTCTCACTCTCTCTCTCTCCCCTCCCACACAATTTGCTTTCCTCTGCTTTCTCTCTACACTTCCTCCTCTCCTTGACTTTCACCTTCCATAATCTCCTTTGCTCCAGCTCCCCACCCTTTTACTGAACCCGGGAACCCAAGCTCCGAACCGTATACCGTTACTTATTCAAGCGCAGCAGCACCGGTGGTCAGCCGCATCCCTGCCCCGGCTGTTAGGTGCTTGGCTGGGGTTCTGTAAACAAACGGCCCCCACACACACACGTCACATATTGCATACCCAGCACCACACAGCGGAGCTTTCAGACCGGACTCCTCCTGCTGCTGTTGTTGTTGTTGTTGTTATGGTTTGCCAACAACGGTACAGTAGCTGTCAGGAAAAAAAACAAGCTCGGAATTGTTTTGTTGTGAAGGGAGCAATAACCAATCTCTGCCACCGTGGGGCTTTAGGCGTGCGGTGCAGCGTTCTGCGTGGTTTCACAAGGCAGTGTTTGTTGGTGGATGTCTGCTCCAAGGTGACACATGTAATGAACTGTGGTTTCTTCTATGTGGTCTAAACAGGGTTTGATTTGCTGGGGGGTGGGGCTGGGGGGGGGCGTTGAAGGGGGTGAAAACCTATGCCTCTGCTTTTGATATCCCCCCTCTGGTAATTCATTTTAATGGCGGATCTACAAGCTCACAATGTATTGCACATTGCGACTTGTTGTGAGTTTGTAGATCGGCTATTTTTTGCTACTTGTCAACAAAGTAGAGTATATCGTCTCTGTCGGGTGGAAACCAAATGTCCAAAACTGTTACTTTTCAGGATTCAAATTCAGAAATGGCAAAAGTAACAGATCTGGAAGCTCAAGCTTACAGATCTGCTACTTTTGATGCTTTAATGTGATCAAGTAGGACATTCATTTACGAAAAAACATAAAAAGTTAAAATATGGAGATACTGTAGGAGGTTTCTGCCCGACGGCAGCGATATAGAGCCGAAATAGTTAAGAAAATGTACCGCCCCTCTATTTTTTTTTCTTTTTACAAATCGAACACTGGGTGGATGCCTGCACTAAGGTGACAGATGTAGGCTAATGAACTGTGGTTTCTTCGGTGTGGTAACAGATTATGCTGAGCTGAGCTGAAACGCTGGCCCTGGGGTTCATCGTGCATTTCAGAGTAAGTGCTGTTTCAGGATCAGGTTTGGCTTTTTAATTATAATGAATCAAGATTAATCAAATGGGTCTGTCATCTTACTGTAGGTCATTACTCCCATTCTGAGAGGATTTGTACATATGAGCTCAGGTAGTACTGTATGTTGGCTTGCTAAAAAGGTCTGTAGATCTTACTATAATGTCTTGTAATTGGTCCTCACTGATGCTCATTATAAGATGGTACAATTTCTGTCTGCCTGGGTCTCAGAGGAAGGCTGTGGACAGTTCAGAAACCTGCCTACCAGTGACATCATTGGCAGGCATGCAGGTTTGGTCATTTCAAACCAGATTTCAAACTTTGTTCGATTGTTTTTATCAATGCAAGAACAATAGCTTTTATTTCAGCATGCTAACTTCCCAAGAACAGACGATGACATTGGTAGGCAGGTTTCTGTGCTGTCCATATCCCACCAATGAGACACAGAGTGAGTAGACAGAACGCCCTATACAGTATTTGTAGCTTTAACAGTCATGTTCAACATTGTTTGTTTCACTGGTGTATAACTGACCTCTCCGTGACCCTTCTATGTAATTATCTCACTTTATCTGAAATGTTGTTTTTTAGGTACGAATAAAATAAAATAAAAGGTTACATAACTAAATCAAATAAAATCCCATTCAGGGGTTGAACTACTGCTGCACACTTGAGGAAGTGTTTATTATCGAAGCATTCGTGTTATTGCAAACAATTATTGGAGTTCAATCTTACTTGGGTGAAAAAACGGTCATGACAAATATAATTGCATTAGAACTAATCTGGGGGCTTTTGTAGTTGAGGGGAGTGAAGTACCGCATTAAGAATAAATAAATAAATAACTCCACTCAACTTTCAAGAGTTAAGGAAAGAATGAAAGCTATTTTTTAATTACTGAACAGCATCTGGAAGAGAGCATAGAAAACCTCAATATCTGGAGTTATGATCCACTGGTACTCATGTTCACTTGGATGTCTTCCAGAGGGACTAGACTGCCAGTCACAAGTATGAGAAAAACACTCACACTTGATTGAGTTTGAGTTATTTGTCTGTTTGTCTTGAACTGATAATATGAGTAGAGAGTATTGGTCTGCATCAATTTTATTATTATTTACCACTTGAGTACTTTTGAGAGCTTTCAAAATAAAAGAAGCGGAAACAGACGATCTACAAGCTCACTCTGTGCAGTGTCACATCAACGCAACGTTTGAAAATGTTTCGTTTTTTAAACATTTTCAAAATCTGAAGAATTTCTTTTTTTTTAAATATATTTTCTAATTTAAAAAAAGGAGTTTTTGAAAACCAGTTTTAACATTTTGGAAGACGTTTTGGCAGTTTTTGACAAATTTGACGTACCTCTAATGACATGTCCAAAACAGTGACGCCAGGTTGAAAGTGCTGGATCACTGGTTCTTTTTTCCCTCTTTCTAATAATAGGAAATACTCTTATAGCAACTGTTGTGAAAACACAAGTGGTTTAATCACAGGGAAACTTCATTGAGGCGGCCAGCAACAACACCTGAGCTCACCTGTACGAGACAAAGTGGAGGCGTTGCTTCAGCCTAGTTATGTGATGTCAAACTGCTGTGATAGGACAAGAATAACATGACAACATGTGTGACCAAATTGGGGAGTTAATTGGGGAGAATATGACACTTCTTAAGTATCGACAGTATTAACATGACCGTCCCTGTTGATACAATAACATTACCTCAGTCTTTCCACTTCCGATTCTCTCACTTATGTCACCAGTGTCTTTAGCACGCGGACAGGACAATATTTCCCTCTGATAATGGGAATTGTGTTATAACTTGAAATGATTCATTGTTGGTGGGATAATCGAAACTCTCTCACATTCTGCAGCCCTTTAAGTTCCAGTTCAGATAAGTGAAGCGTTAGAATCAAGTTCCATTCTCGGTTGCGAGTTACTATACCCACCATGACTTCATTGTGACATTGTGACAGGAGGGCACACAATGGTGTCATCATCTTTCCCTTCTCTTTATCTCCTCACCATCTTTCTCTCCTCTCTGTCCTTCTCACAACGCAAGCCACCTCAGTCGTGAAAGTGAATCCTTTCTTTTCAGACTCATTTACAAAGCCATTATCCTGCATCATAAAGAATATGGCTATTATCTTTGTGCTCCTGCCTGTTGCAGGAAGCAGCCTTTTAAAGACAACAGGTGAGTGAAAACACTGTGACACTGAAACCATCATTTCTCTCCATGCAGTCACAGTGGTTCAAAATGGTCGTATGTTGTCCATAGAGGGTTTATTGGTAACAAATGTCATTTTTAACTCTGAGAGTGCCCACGTGTAATCAAATTGTTTTAAATTAACACTGGGGATTTTGTGTGCACATCTGTTTAGTGTCGATATTTGTGGTGGCAGTTAGGAGCAATTTTATTTAGTACTTTTTAACAGACCTGTCCTATCTGTGTTTCCTTCAGTGGTGTGTATATTTCTTACCAGTTTTGTTTGCCTTCTAAAGAGGACCACGCAATCACGCAGTAGAATAGCCTGCTGATAACGAAAGTGCGATTGTGGAGATGACAGGTGCAGCTATTTAAATGTGTCCTGTTGAAGCCAAAGAGAGGCCGTTTATTGACATGCCTAACAGACAAGATCCTGATGCAGCAGGAACAACAGCAAGCGCTTTGTTTGCTCTCATACAAGAACTCAACCTCTAATTATGCCAGATAGTTTTATGTTAGCTTGCAGAGCTCTGAGCAAACACTGCACTAAACCCACATCATAAGCATACAACGAGAGCTGATCAAACAATTCTGAACTTTTAGGATTTGTAAAATGCAGGGCTCGTTTTTGTTCCCATATACAGGATCAAGCTAGGCCTACACTATGAAATCCTTCTTTTTTTTCATAAAAAGCAGACTTTTCCTAGGCCTGGGAAGTCTGTCAGTATAGCTTATTGTTTATATGGAGATACATTTGGCCTACTTGGTGTAAGGTAGCCTACTCTAGTTAAAGCAACTGCTCATAAACTGCTCCCACAGGCCTGCAGAAGCCAGAGTAGTTAGGCCCTACGGTTTGTATTTAGATTATATTTTGCATATTTGATAACAGCGCTAACTGTGTACCAAAACTATTATCATTCCGTACCATTGTCATGACAATTACATGTCTAGCAAACATTCTGCATTAGGCTGTCTGTGTGTATAAAAATCAGGCCATATCACTATGCTACTATTAACTATACCAACCAAAGCGTCCCTATTCTGGGGGCATCATTCGCCAAAAATAGCCAATCTACAAGCTCACAACTTGTAGATAGGCTATTTTTGGCAAAGAGATTTGGTGTAGATGGAAAAAAGTGGTCCAAGTACAGTTACAACTCAGGTCTGTTTTACTAAGAATATAGGGTTTAAGTAATATGATTCTAATCAGACTTACAAGGTAAAACCTGCCTACAGTAGGCCTACTCATGATAAGTCAGTGGTTCTCAATGTGAACCCCCAGGGGTAATATGGGGGGGGTTAAGCACCATATAAAAAGTTGCAAAATAGGCAATCTACAAGCTCAACTATTTTGTGAGCTTTTTAGTTTTTCGACTTCTTCTTTTTGCCTATGACATTCACAAAATAGAGACACCAGGTTGAAAATAGTCACTACGATTTCACCGGCTAGAAGGCAGTCCAATGAGAGAAAAAAGATCGACTATTCAGATCATAGGTTTCACTCCACCTACAGTAGAAAATGTTGTACTAAATCTTATTAACAACTGAGCTTCTCTGGGGACCCCCATATCTTTTTAAAACGAGGAGGAGGTCCTCTTAATACCTCTATCAATTTGGGGGCCCTTGAAATGAAAATGCTTGAGACCCACTAAATGAAGCAACTTCAGAGCTTGAAGCTGCTATCAACCCACTAAGACCGGGGAAGCGTGTCATTTTTAGATATCTTTGGCTATTCAAAAATAGCAGATATACAAGCTTGCGAGCTTGTAGGTCTGCATTTTTTTTTTAATCTACTGATTATAGAAACATACGTTTTTCAATAAACTGTTGGGATTTAGAAGGCATGTTGTAGAATCGGCCTTAGGTCTTAATGGGTTAAGAGAGCCATTGACCTTTCATACATAAAGTAGTAAAGAGTTGGTTTTATTTAAATCCCACACAATCTATATAGTGTGGAATGACATAAATAAAGCAGCAGTAACAGGCGCTGTTGCTATGATGAACACAAACAAACGTCTCTCTCTCACTGACATACACTCACTCTCTCTCTCTCTCTCTCTCTCTCTCTCTCTCTCTCTCTCTCTCTCTCTCTCTCTCTCTCTCTCTCTCTCTCTCTCTCTCTCCCCCGCCCCGCCCCGCCTCCCCGGGTCTCCCTCCCTCCCTCGTGCGTGTTGTTCCTGTAGTGCTCGACGTTGCCGGGCAACGAGGGCGTGTCCTAAACGACAATGATTTAAGGGATAGCCGTCTCACGCGGGCTCGTCAGGCTCAGTCTCGTTCCCTTCGTGACCAGGGAATCCCCGCGTGTCGCCTCTCTCTCCCTCTCCCCCTCTCTCTCTCTCTGTCTGTCTCTCTCTCTCCTGATGGAGCCGGCGCGCCCATCACCACCACCATGATCAGCGCGACCATGACTTAATAATGGATCAAAAATATGATCGGATAACGATTATGAATGCAGGATACAACCCATGCACATAGCCTGGTTGCCTATTTCTTCTCGGGGAACAACATTAATTCCAAAGGACTTAAAGCCCAGCAGATTCTCATTGATGAGGTGTGGATCTTTTACAAAAACTTGGACTAAAACAGTTATTATTATTTTTAATATTTTTTGTAGGCTTTTTGATTCTCATTGATGAGGTGTGGATCTTTTAAAAACTTGGACTTTTGTAGGCTTTTTGAATTGTGTTGTGCTGCTTGCTTCCTTGGGGTATTGCCTACAATAAGGATTACATTTTTTATATTTTTTAATTTCTTTTTATTTCCAGGCAGCCACCACCCAATGACTTGGAGATGGCTTTAAGTGGAACACTTCTCCCGTCCATATCTACATTTGCCATGAGCGGTCCGACCATCAAGAGTAAATCTATGGGACCTGCCAATTTAGTGAGTATATCTATGGGCTGTTTTTATTATCAAACATTTCATCTAACTGTCCAATAAGCAGCATAATCTCATATTTACCAAGCAAATCCCTTTAGCGTATAGCCTACTATACTTTAAATTCCCTTTGGTTATTAATTTAATAAGGCCTATATTATATTGCTTTTATGTTATTGGCATTTGGCACACAGTCTGCGTCGCTGTATTGGGGCGTAGCACCAGCAGCACTCCAGCGTTGCCAGGGTTTGCGAGAGAAACAAGCAACCTGCAGGTCTATGAAAACAAACCCAAAAGAAGCAAATTAGGCCACATGAGCACTTTTAAACCTTAAATATGCGTCGGCTATTTGAAAATAGCAGATCTACAAGCTCACAACGCGTCAAATGAGCTGGTTGATCTGCTATTTTCAAATAAACATAAACGTTCTTCTAACAACACAAATGCTCCCTGCTGCACATTTTCATAACAATATTAGAGAACCTCTGGGTTTAAATAATAATTACACATTTAGGAAGCAAGCCTAAAATAAGCAAGTACATTTAAGAAACAATATTTACAAGCAACTTACCAGAAAAACAAGCCCAAAGTCGCTTATGATAAGCGGACATGGCAACACTGGACCTGTCCTAGGATACTGTACATTTATTTTGAGCACTGGAGACTGAATGAATAATAAACCCACATGGACTGTTAGTGTTTCTGTTAGTCTTAGTGTTACTGTTAGGTCTTGCATGACCCCCAAAAAAACATTTCAAATGCTTTTGGAATTTATTGAACGACAGCAGACTTGAGACGTGTTTATTATTCTCTCATGTGTCCACTACACCAGTGGTTCTCAACCTGTGGGTCGGGACCCCCAGGGGGTCCCCACATGATGGGGCGGGGGGGAGCTAAATAAGTTATAAGTAGTATTTACAATTTGTTTTTGTATTTTTTTTTTTTTTTAAGTTTTACACATTAACAAATACAAAATGTAGAATAGCTTAATTTTTTGCATTTATAACACAAATCTTCTCTTGTGGGGGTCCCTAGCTGGCACAAAATCCTTTCAGATGGTGGTCCACGGCCAAACATACAGTGTATCAACGTGGGTGTCCTTGACATGAAAATGTTTGAGAACCATTGCTCCACGCCACTGCACACTACAAAGTGTGAATACGAATGATCAGTGTGCAGTAGCTGTCTCAAACGGTGACTTATAAGTGTCACAATATCAGATTTTCACCATATTCTATTTACAGGCACTGACTGTGCTTCTCTCTGAAATGCCCTAAAACTAAATTGTCAACCGATTGTATATCTAAAACGAGCACCGACAGCTAGAGGTTTACTGCAATATGAATTCATTTCGTGTGGCCAAATGTTTTAGGGTAGTGTCTTAAGTTTTATGTTCCTTCTGTAGGCTATCATCAGTAATAGTGATGATTACTTCAATAGTGTATTCCAGTGGTTCTCAAAGTGGGGTCCATGGACCCTCCAGGGATCCTTGATGGGGTTCCAAAAGGACCCTTGAAGGTCTGTAACTCTTAAGAGTGTACAAATGGAACCAAATGGACCCGTCCAAATGGACCCTTACGGGTCCATTTGGTTCCATTTTGTACACTCTCAGAGTTATGGAAGTGTTTGAAATTGAAAAGGTTTAAGAACCACTGGTGTATTCAGGTAGCCTACATTATGTATGTTTATGTTTATTAAAGGATCCCCATTAGAGACACATGAAATGAGCCTCTAGTCTTCCTGGGGTCCTGAACAAAGCAAATACAATACAAATGTACAACTAAAACAATTAAAAAAAGTAAAATAAAACAAAAAAATAAACAATAATAATGAATACAAAAAGACAAATTAACATTGTAAAATCAAATAATTACTGAAGCATTATTAAAGTCCATGTGTGTTTCCTTTAGAGATGGAAGGAGGAGCTGTGCCATCTTAAGAGGCCCTGCATGTCAACCGGGAGCAGCTGCTCGGACCCAGACCTCGCCACTACCGTGACCACCACCACCACCACCACCACCAGCAGCAGCAGCCCTGGCATGCAGGCCAAGAAAGACTCGGAGCAAGACCTGGACCTGCTGGACTACGACTTCATTCTGTCCAACTCCATGCTGCAACAGCAGCAGCAGCAGCAGCAGCAGCAGCAACAACAGCAACAAGAGGCTGCCATGGCCTGCAGCTCATCCCAGGCCCTGTCTCCATCCCCCGGCTATCCCTCGTCCTACGCCCTCCCGTCCCCGCAGGGGAGCGAGCTGCTCTACACCATCCCGGACATCAACGACGTCTCTCCGTCCGGCGGCTTCGTGGCGGAGCTCATGAGGCCCGAGCTGGACCCCGCGTACCTCCACGCCACCAGCCTCCAGGGCAAGTTTGTGGTCAAAACGACTATGGACGTGGGCGATTACAGCCAAGGCGTGCACGTGAGCAAAGCCTGTGTGAGCGCCGCCTCGGAGCCCGGTTCGTCGGCGTCGCTCCCGTTCGCGTGCCTCAGGATAAAGCAGGAGAGCCCCGGCGACTGCAGCATCTCGCAGCCCATGGACCTCCACCTGAGCCCTCAAGCCCGAGGGGGCCAGCAGAGGCCGGGCCACCTGGAGCCCCACGGCTTCCCCGGGGGAGGGGGGCGTCCCATGGCCGGCGGGAGACTGTCGTCGTCCTCCTCCCTGTCCCCGGACCACCCGGTGGGCAGAGAGCACCAGGTGCTCGGACACTCACACCAGCAGCTCCCTCTGGCTCCCCAGGGCTTCCACCACAGCTCCCCTCAGGGCTACTCCCCCTTCCCACAGGCACCCTCCATGCAGTACCAAGGTCAGTGCATTTATTGACGGGCCAGGCTGCTCATTGTGCTGTTGTTCTGTTCTAGGCTATTAAATAATAATGATAATATCCCATGTAGAAATTGATTCAAGTGAAACCTCTCTCTCTCTCTCTCTCATACGTCTGTATCGACGTATATACATTCTAACAGAACAGACTGTACAGTACACTGTAAACAGATTAAATAAATAAATACCATACCATATTTATTTTGTATTCATCCACTCGTTAAAATCTATGATTAAATGCACATATTTACATCTTTACATCTGTCAGGTGTGTACATCAATCTGTCTCCAGGCTCAATCACCTTTATCTTTCTGTACTAACATTTAAAGAATAGATAATCTGGTTTGTAGTTGATATTCACTTTGTTATAACCCTAACCCAACTAATAATGACAAAACTTCCTAACTGGCACAGTAGGGGGAAAAAAATCTAAGCAGGCAGCTCCTTGGTGCTATCAAGTAGTGCACAGTAAAAATAAAAGGCAGCTTAAAGGCGAGGAATACATGCACAACACCAGGCAGCGCGTTAAGGACTAGAGTACTTCCTCTGGCACAATGCTCTCTCTATTTACATAATACAGTATGTATATAAATTATGTGTGTATATATATATATATATATATATATATATATATATATATATATATATATATATATATATATATATATATATATATACGTATATATGTATATATATATATATATATATATATATATATATATATATATATATATATATATATATATATATATATATATATATATATATATACATATATATATATATATACGTATATATATATATATATATATACGTATATATATATATATATATATATAGGCAGTGTCAATGACATTTAACCACTTAAGCTCTATATTATTTGAAATCTAAACAAGGTACAGTCAGACAGTTAGGCTTGTGATATATTTTCGCTATTTCCGAAAACGTTCAACAATTGCATTGTGCAAATTGTGATGATTGATGGTGATGATTCATTATTATTTTAGTGTCATGCCACCTAGTGGCCAATCCCTCATGGGATTACATGACACCTTTTCAACCATAATGGCAATATTACAAAGTACATTTTTGATCATACAACATAGATGGCATTAACAACAGAACAAAACAAAACATAGGGTACATATCCCCTACTGGCTGTACAAGGCTCTTTTCCTCAGGTCCCAGGCTTTCTCCATGTAGTTTGCCAGTTTAAATGTCTCTTTTTCAAACAAACAGCTAATAAGTTGTGAGTCATCAATATCCAACATATCAGCATAATTAATATTGTTGAACAGCTCTCCTCCGACCTTCCAATAAAAAGGACAATACAAAACAAAGTGATATTCGTTATCTATTTCATTAAGATCAGGCATTTGACAGATTCAATCTTCTTCATCCAACCCAACATTGGATGAATTGACATTTAGAACACAATCTTCAAGCTCAGATCTGAGCTTGTATTTCACTTAACTATTTTAATATATTTTTGTAAATTTGGGTCCCAAGAGCCCCTTCCTAGAAATGTAGTGGAGTCAAAAATACAATATTTCTATTTGAAAATAATGTAGTGGAGTGAAAGACAAAAGTACTTTTTTTTTTTTAAATATCAGTGCATTGTGATGATTGATGATGATGATTTATTATTATTTCAGTGTCATGCCATCTAGTGACCGATCCCTCATGGGATTATATGACACCTTTTTCTTTTTTAAAGTAATTTTTTTGATGAATAAACAATCGTTACAGGTATTGCTGGTCATATACAAAGTGAGTGAAAGTCATGTGCTTCATTCAAGTAAATGTACTTACCGTAGTTACTGTCCACCCGTAATTAAAACCCTCTGTACGATATAAACAATAATACAGACACAATTCAAACAAGAAAGCTTGCACTCAGTAGAGCGCGTATCTCTTCCAACAATACAACTGTCAAGATTTATACCTACGGTGTATGACATTTTCTTCTCGTCAGGACAGCCTAATGATCATCCCCTCCAAACGTTAATGAAATTTCACTCATCTGTTCTAAGGTAAATGGCTGCACTTAGTTACTGTCCACCACTGACCATGAGGTTTCTCTTTGCTCACTGACCAACAGTGGTGGAAAAAGTACTCACATTTTTTACTTAAGTAAAAGTATCAATACTGCAATATAGAAATACTCTGTTACAAGTAAAAGTCCAGAGTCCAAAATGTACTTGAATAAATGTACAAAAGTATTGGCATCAAAATGTACTTAAAGTACCAAAAGTAAAAGTACTAAAACGTTTGAAAATAGCCAATCTACAAGCTCACAACGCGTCGCGATGCATTGTGAGCTTGTAGATCGGCTATTTTCAAATAGCCTAGGTATAAAACAGGGCTAAAGTGGTTAATGTATGTTTTATAATGTAATAATTTGTATCTGCAAAGTATCTAGTAACTAAAGTTTTCAAATAATTGTAGTGGAGTCAAAGTACAATATATACTCTGAGATGTAGTGGAATAGAAGTAAAAGTATTGGAAATTGGAAATACTCAAGTAAAGTACACATACCTAAAAATTGTGCTTAAGTACAGTACTTAAGTAAATGTACTTGGTTACTTTCCACCACTGGGTAAATGGCTGCACTTAGTTACTGTCTACGGACCACCACTGACCATGGTGTTTCTCTTTTACTCACTGACCAACTTGGTTCTCCTCAGAGCTCATGATCTCCAGTGGAGACTGCTTGCCAGAGGAACCAAAGCCTAAACGTGGCAGACGCTCGTGGCCGAGGAAGAGGATCGCCTCACACACATGCGACTACGTAGGGTGTGGGAAAACCTACACCAAGAGCTCCCACCTCAAAGCACATCATCGCACACACACAGGTTGGTAGGAAACCTTGTATCTCCATGTGTCAACTTTTATGTTGTTGTTTTTTTTGTAAATGAATGCCCTACTTCATCATACAAGAGTGTCGCACAAGTAATGAAAATAGCAGATCTCAACATGTCGCGATGCGTTGCATTGTGAGCTTGTAGATCGGCTATTTTCACTGATATATTAATGGGCCATCCACACAAGCAGTATATCTATAACTATAAGGATAGTGTTTCAAAAATCGTTATTTGTTTTTATTTCTTGGAATGGCTGTATTGTTGTTTTATGCTGTATGCTGATTTGTACCACTGGAGTTACATTTTGTACCATATTGAAAAACAAATAAACATTTGAATTACAAAAAAGAAAAAAAAAATCGTTCTACCTCAATTGGACTGCAAAGTCCACACCACAACTATAATGATGACATTGTTGAACAATAATAGTTGACCCACTATTATACTTACAGTATGCTGTGATAAGCAACACATGCAAAGGCATCAGTGGTATGATGAATAGCGAAAATAGCATCATCTAAAAGCTCACAACGCATCACTTTGTGATGCAATGTGAGCTTGTAGAACTTCAAAGTTTTGAAGATTTCTGACTATAATGACATGCCCAAAATAGGGAGCAGAGTGAAAGTGGTTAATAGTGACTAATGTTTGATATTTGACAATTTATAAGAAGCATAGAAATCTTCAATGTGATTGACAAACCACAACCTGATTGAGTTACCTTCTATAAACTGGCTGCTGGACACGGAGAAACCTTGCAGTTGTATTGATGTGGTGACAGTTTGTCAAACAAACACTAACTGACTGTGTGTGTGTGTGTGTGTGTGTGTGTGTGTGTGTGTGTGTGTGTGTGTGTGTGTGTGTGTGTGTGTGTGTGTGTGTGTGTGTGTGTGTGTGTGTGTGTGTGTGTGTGTGTGTGTGTCCTCAATCACAGGAGAGAAGCCTTATTGCTGCGACTGGGAGGGCTGCGGCTGGAAATTCGCCCGCTCAGACGAGCTCACGCGCCACTACAGGAAGCACACGGGCCACCGGCCCTTCCAGTGTGCGAAATGCGACCGAGCCTTTTCGAGGTCAGATCATCTCGCTCTTCACATGAAGAGGCATCTATGACACTGGTTCTCAAACGTTTTCACATGTCAAGGACCCCCAAATTGATGTGAATTTGACCATGGACCCCCGTCTGAAACGATTTTGTGTCAGGGACCCCATAAGAGAAGATTTGTCAACATTTGTCGACAAATTTTGAGAATAACCTATCTACAACGCGTACAAGCTCACAATACATCACGATGTGACGCATTGTGAGCTTGTAGATCGGCTATTTTCGAATAGCCAAAATATTTAAGTATTTCAACTGTTCCTCATTTTGCTGGGGAACCCCTGGAACCTCCTCAAGGACCCCCCGGGGGTCCCCGGACCCCTACTTTGAGAACCAGCGATCTACGAGACTGGATTGGACCAAACTGGACTGCCATGGATGCTCAAGCCAAAAAAAAGAAAATAAAGTAAAGAGGTATCCAAACCCTGAACAAACTTGTGACTTACATACTTTTTAAACCATCTTTTGCCTTCAAGCTGTTCGTCAAGACAAGCTGTGTTGTTCGCGGCAATAAGGACCTTTTTCTACTCAAAAGAATCTTTGTCTTATAGACTGATCCTGCTCCTCAGTATATGGGCAGGTGATTCGACGAGACCCTCTCAGTCGTGTGTGGGACACCTTTTTTGAGGGACCAAAACTGGAAATTTGTCTTATTTAAAAGTGACAAAACTTGGAGGACCAGGTGCCAACGGACAACGTATGACTGGAAAATGTATTATTGTCAGGGAAACCAGGAACAAACAGACAAACAACTCCCAGAGGCCTTTTATTAAGTACTCAACCCCAGTTTTATACTTGAGTCAAAGTATAGATTCTCCTGGTCAAATAAACTCGAGCACTTGCTTTTAAAAATGCTTAAGTATTACAAAGTCTAAATTCCAAAATAACATCTTCTTTTTAATATCAGTGCATTGCTGTATAAAGCCATATACCCCACCAAAAAAATCTAAGATGTTAAAGAAATTGTCAGAAAATATAAATAATTGTGAAAATAGTAGATCTACAAGCTTACAACAAAATGCAACGCATTCTACGAATAGCTTGTAGATCGGCTTTATTCACTATACTTGAAATACGGTTAAGTGGTTAATTCATAATGTACTTTTTCCCTTCCTAGAAATGCAGGGGAGTCAAAATTACAATATTTCTCTTTGAAATCTAGTAGAGTGAAATAGTATCCAAAAATACAAATACTCGAGTAAAGTATGTACTGTAAAGTACTTAAGTGCAGTACTTAAGTAAATGTCCTTTGTTAACTGTCCACCCACTGCCTTTTGTAAACAACATTCCATTAGTGTCTGTTTGTCAGCAACTACACACTGTTTAAACATACTGTATTAAAACCATCATAATATCTATATTTATACACACTTCACCTGTAAACCCATTAATTTTCAGGTACAAATTCTATTTATATGTTACAGGATGATGGTGCTCAGTGACTAAAGAAGTATTGTAAGAAAGGGTACCAAAGATCAATTAGGAAAAAACAACACACAAAATGGATTAAGATATTGTTGCTGTCGGGCGGAAACCTTGTATTTCCATGTTTTCGTAAATGAACGCACAACTACCCTGGTTCGTTTTAGCGTTTTACCACTACTTCAGCAGCCCCAGGACAACATTTCGGTGCAGTTACTTGCAATTGCTCAGTCTTCTTTCATTTTTGTCCAGGCGTTTGGTGCCCCCCAGAGGTTGGTGCCCAGGGCTGCAGCCGCTAAAAGCCCAAGGTTGACCCTATTCCATCATACAAGAGTGTCTCACAAAAGTAGTGAAAATAGCCGATCTACAAGCTCAGAGCTATTTTAAAATGTTTTTAGAAATAATCATTAAAAAGGAACGGTTTTGGACATACAAGGTTTCCACCCGACAACAACGATATGAAATATGAAAAGTGCCATATGGTTGTCTGCGCGTTTCTTGGTGACCTCTCTTATACAATCTGACATGAAATCAGGTGAACATTTCGCTCCTCAGTGGTGAAGGCAATCTTCAATGCACTGCAATCGCAAAGTGCAATAATTTATGAGATATTCATATCTTTTAATAAATGAGTAACTCTGAACAAAGTTTTTTTTGTTTATAGCCAAATATTGTAATATAATCTCAAGTTTTGTACATTTGTAAATAAAAAACACTTTAATGTTTTGTATTTTACATACTTTACAATACAATGAAATAAAACATTTGAAATGAAATGCAATGATTGCTATGTTGTGTTTTCTTTCAAGACATATCGACCCACAATTTGTAGTAGCCTACGTTAGTATGTGGTTTGAAAATTCAGATGCAACGGTCTTCTTGTGCAATATACAAAATGACTCCTTGAGTTTTTACACCACGTTGGCAATTCAGTTGGTCTTGAAGGTGTTTTGTAGTCACTCCAGTCACAGAAGGCCTTTGTCAGGTCCCGATACTACCTCTCCTGCCCATCCCTGACAGTGACACACGCCACCATAGCTGTATCATCAGAATATTTCTGAATAAAACAGGATTCAGAGTTGTACTTGAAGTCAGACGTTTACAGTTAATATAGTATCAAAATCAGTATAACCATGTGAACTCTATTTTATACTTCGGCTATTACAAAATAGCCAATCTACATCAGCTATGTTTGAAAAGAAATGGAAAAATCTTGGGGAACAAAATTTGGAAAATTTAGATTATTATTATTTTTTTACACAAATCTTCTTCAGGGGGTCCCTGGCACCAAATCTTTTCAGATGGGGGGGACCCACGAGCTACAACACACATCAATTTGGGGGGTCCCTGACATGAAAAATGTTTGAGTACCACTGTCGTAGGCCTTGTATTCAAAGTGTGCACCTGATAGCTCCAACTATAGTACAGATCGTCGCAATCAGATTTGGTGTCAGCAGCATTGAATGTCAGCCAATAGTTAGGCTTTCCTGCCCATTCTTTCCCGTGACAGGTGGAAACACAACCCCATGGAAAGAGGACATTGTAGAAGTGTATTTTTTTTAAACATCTTTTTAGCGCTGACATTGTCTCCGCCCGCCCGCGGCGGTGTCACTATTATCAGCAGATGATATTATAGGCGAGCCTGCTGTGAGCTATTGTTGCCATTTAAACGTGCTTATCCGTTACACAACCGTGCAGACTAGAGTGACTATTAACCACAAAATGTAACAGTGTTCCAGTGGTTGAATGGATGAAAGCTCGGCTGGGTCATCTGGGTCAGTGGTTCTCAAAGTGGGGTCCGTGAGGGGGTTTCCAGGGGGTCCCTGGCAAAATGAGTTAATATACTGTAGCATCAATCATTTTAACCCTATATACTGAACATTGGCTATTTGAGAATAGCAGCATTAATTTGAGGGTCCTGAGCATGAAAAAAACGTTTAAAAACAACTGGTTGCATCACTGACTATATATATATATATATATATATATATATATATTTTTTTTTTTTACAGAATGGGTTCCCTGATTGATGGCAAGGTAACTTGTTGCAACCAGATCAGAGTTGATCATGGTCAGTATCATGGTCAGTATCATGTCGGTATGGTCAGTATCATGGTCAGTATCATGGCAGTATGGTCAGTATCATGGTCAGTATCATGTCAGTATCATATCAGTAGGTATCATGGTAAGTATCATGGTCAGTATCATGTCAGTATCATGGTCAGTATCATGTCAGTATCATGTCAGTATCATGTCAGTATCATGGTCAGTATCATGTCAGTATCATGTCAGTAACATGGTCAGTATCATGTCAGTATCATGTCAGTAACATGGTCAGTATCATGTCAGTATCATGTCAGTATCATGGTCAGTATCATGTCAGTATCATGGTCAGTATCATGTCAGTATCATGGTAAGTATCATGGTCAGTATCATGGTCAGTATCATGTCAGTATCATGGTCAGTATCATGTCAGGATCATGGTCAGTATCATGACAGTATCATGTCAGTATCATGGTCAGTATCATGTCAGTATCATGGTCAGTATCATGTCAGTATACTCATTGAACGTTTTTCAACGTTTCTCAAAATCCGTGCATAGACTACTGGAAAACCACAAATTCCGTGCATAGCCGCCTCGCATCTCCCCCATTGTGACTAAACCATTTCGGAGCCGCGCAGTCTCAAGGGAATTGTCGCCGTGTGAAGGACCACCGAGCGAGCTAAAGCGAGCGAGTTGCCGTCCTGAACATTGCGACATTCCCTTGAGCCTACTCAGCGGCGTTTGAGTTACGTACCGATAGGCACAGAATCGTAAATTTTGTTGTGGGGACTGCTCTACTTCCTGGTTTTTCCGGGTTGCGACTGGTTACGCCCACCGTGGGACTCCCCGTACATATGCACGGAATTTGGGGGTTTCTAGGCGACTATGCACGGAATGATGTGCACAAATCCGTGCAATGTATACTAATTCTCTGGCGATCAGGCTGGGTCAGTATCATGTCAGGATCATGGTCAGTATCATGACAGTATCATGGTCATTAGGATAACATTACAAACCTGCAGAAAGAGAACCAAAACTGTTGATAATGTTTTTCTTATTTTCTTTTAAAATATATATATATTTTTTTAAATACACTGGAATCCAAACAACGGTTGTTAAAATATATGAAACCTCATAGTTACACCCGTACCCAATGGAGAGGGTGTATTATAATCACCCCTATATGTCACAGCAATAACTATGACTTTGAATCCGATTTCGAAACTTGGCAGTTGAGTCAAGGGCCGCTGTGCAACTGAATTTCACCCCGTGGGATTAATAAGGTCTACAAATCAAGTCAAATGAATTAATTTATTTTTGCTTTGGGAATCTACACTGTAAATTCTCAGTGTTCATTTAACTCGGTGTACAAATGGAACTCAGAGTTACAGACTGGTGATTTGGGCCTCCTGGTGGTTCCCAACGTTGTGAACCAGTGAATTAATGTATGGTTGTAGCTTGCGTTCGAAACCACAGACTAACCGTGCTACATATACTAGATAGTATGCTATTTTCAGCCTACTATTTAGTAGCTATCTACGCAGTAGGGTTTCACTTTGGACATAGATGGGATGGTGTAGTGTAATTCTCAAACGTCCCAGACCTTCTGTAGTTAAATGCAAAAGTGCTGTGATTTTTTCAATGTTAACATAAAAACTTCAAAATCACTAAGTGAATGACTGCAGTGAAAATAGCCGATCTCATGAGCTTATAGATGTGTGTGTGTGTGTGTGTGTGTGTGTGTGTGTGTGTGTGTGTGTGTGTGTGTGTGTGTGTGTGTGTGTGTGTGTGTGTGTGTGTGTGTGTGTGTGTGTGTGTGTGTGTGTGTGTGTGTGTGTGTCCAATAGTGCATGTTGTAAAAAAAAAAAAAAGACGAGTATTCTGTATCTGTTGTCTATTTCATTATCTGTAATATCTATAACATAATTTGAAGTTATGATTAAAAAACAAAAGATTAGAGAAGAAACATTCTTGTGACGGCATTGTGATGTATGAAATGTTCCTACTTCTACAGGTACTGGAACAATGGTAAGCCTAATGGTGGAGCAGAAGACTCTGTTTAAAAAGGATAATGGAACATGGAATGAACAATCATGTTCTGACAATAACCATTGGATTTGTGAAATAGTTATCCATTTATCAGTTATATGGTGTGTTGTACAAAAAACACATAAACTGTACATGTAACAATTGTACTTGGACCACTTCTTTTCTGTATACACCAAATCAGTTCACAACGTGATGTGAGCTTGTAGATCTGCTATTTTTGGCAAATGTTCCCCCCCGAATAGGTATGCTGGGGTTCAAGAGGATAATTTATATGCATATTTTCCTTATTTCGTTAAAGGGGAGATTGTTTTAACAGTCATTTACTACATGGGTCAAATTATGTCTCTTTTTGACTACAGGAACTAAGTGAACAGTGCTATGCAATTAAACATATTTCACAGGATTTGTTTCCACATGCTACGGCTTGGTTTCAGGAGATGGAAGTAACCATCCTGAGGTCTGGGAACTATTTTATAATAATATTTTTTTTAAGTGAAAATAGCAGATCTACAAGCTCACAACAAGACGTACTATTATAATGGATAGTAAACAACAAGAGCATCACAGAACTTCATGGGTTCTGGAAAGTTCCATAAGGTTCTGGGTTAATCTTTTGTAGTCAAAAAGAGACCCACTTCTGCAGACACCACTACACTGTGTAACATCCATAGATATGTTAATTAACTATTGAATAATTGACTTTGTTTAGTTTTCATTTTTATCTTACCTGCATGCTGCTGTTGTGCTGTGTTGTTCTGTATAGCATTCAGCTGTATGCCGGGGTCAGGGTTGGGGTCAGGGTAGTTTGCAGTCCCATATATGTCTACTATTCTTTCTTCCCACTCTCCTCTGTCTTCTCTCTCTCCTTCTCTATCTCCTTGGCCAGATCTGACCTTATTGGTCAGACCTGGCTTGGCATACACGTCCTCACTCATTCTAGTTGATCTTCAAACTGCACTCGTTGTACGACTTGTTGGAAAACAAAGGTCACAAAAGCAGAAGATGAAAATGAATGCTTTGAAAAAATTGTGAAGTTATTTATTTCTTTGGATATCTATTTCCTTGTTCCTGAAAATGTCCCTTTCGGTAAATGCAAAGGTGCTCATTTGTTTATGAAACCCTGTAGCCTTATCACATTTCACAGACAATAAGAACATATCATTGTATTAACAGTAAATAACATTACTGTCAATGAAGAACATGGCAGGTTCTTCTGGTGCTCCCCCTTGTTGGTACATTATGTGATCCGTCCAAGGTCGCTGTTTTCTGTGTGTGTTTGGAGATGTTTATTACCTTCTGCAGCGAGATCAGGAAAGGTAAAAGTTCAACTTGGTTATAGTCCAGCCACAGTATCACTGGTCACAAACACTGAGCTTTGACCAGACATGGTATGACCAGGTGTATGCTGAGTTCTGAGTTCTGCAGCTGTTCATGTTGGTCTGTGTGGACCCCAGCACATCCTACCTGTCTGTGTATGCTATGTATAATGTTACAGTATGCGGTTTTCTGAAAAAACATATGTTGCTATATCAGCGGTGCTCAAACTTTTTCATGTCAGGGACCCCCAAAATTATGTATTTGCCCACGAACTCCCATCATAAGATATTTTCATCATAGATCCAATGTCTCATCTCTCCCAATGTAGCCTACATTTACAGACCAATAATGAAGTACCATCATTACAGTATGTACAACTAGCAATTTTCTCCGCTGGTGATGTCATCAATGTGCAAATCCATTCTGCTGCCTGTACAGCTGCCTTTTCAGAACTTCTCATTTTAAGTCATTTCCATATAATTATATTAAAAAAAGCATGTGATATAGTTGTCTGGACTAGTATGTAAATATCTGCAGTTGTTCCTCATCTGTTGCCCTACATTTAAGGAAGCCCACGGGTGTTTTGTATTCATTTGCACATTCTGTACATTTGTTGAAAATATGTACTCTTTATTATAGAGGTGCAACAGTTTGTATCAATTCCCTGGTGTCACAGACAGAACATTGATTTAATTAATTCTATACATTGAAATGTAACAGTAATGTGTGTTCATGTACCGTTTTATTCATGTGCGTTATAAAGTTACACTGTTTATCAAACTGATTTGGACCAAACCCAGTTCCGTCACAATACAACACAGAATGCAAAACACTTTGCTGATCTATGTGTCTGTGGCATTAAAATGAAACAGATGGCTATTATTCATTTATTACATAAGTTAAATATTTCAAAAACTACAAATGATTTCATAGAAGAAATCTCAAGCATGCATGTCCACAGTAAGGTGGAATTTTTGAACTGTGAATGGAGTTTCTAGGTGAAAGTGTTTTTTTGAGGTCCCAAAATCGTCCATCGACCTCCATTATAAATCTCTGAACTTTTAAAGGAGTACAATTCTAAAAATATTAAACATTTCAAAGATTCCTTTTCAGGCAAACATGTCCACAGTAAGATGAACATTTTAAAGTATGAATGAGGTTACTAGGCGTAAGTATGTAGTTGTAAGCCTGCCTTTAAATGTCCATTGCCGCATTGAAAATGCATAGGGCGCTTAAAGTTAAATATCTCCAAAACTACAAATGATTTCAAAGAAAAAATCTCAAGCATGCATGTGCACAGTAAGGTGGAATTTTTGAACTGTGAAAGGACTTTCTAGGTGAAAGTGTTTTTTTGAGGTCCCAAAATCGTCCATCGACCTCCATTATAAATCTCTGAACTTTTAAAGGAGTACAATTCTAAAACTATGCAACATTTCAAAGATTCCTTTTCAGGCAAACATGTCCATGTTAAGATGAACATTTTAAAGTTTGAATGGGGGCTCTAGGTGTAAGTATGTAGGACAATGGCAAAATGGACATTTAAAGGGAAAAAAAGTATGGAAGGCTGATGGAAGACTTTGGGACCTAAAAAAAACACTTTCACCTAGAAACTCTTGTCCATTTTGCCATTGACCGTCACTCTTTTTTCGGATGTTAGGGGGAAAGGTACAAACTTTGGCAGGCTACTAGTCCTACATGCTTATGCCCAGAAACCCCATTCAAACTTTAAAATGTTCATCTTACTGTGAACATGTTTGCCTTAATTCGAATCTTTGAAATGTTTCGTAGTTTTAGAATTGTACTCCCTTAAAAGTTTTGGCACCTCAAACAACGCTTTCACCTAGAAACTCCATTCACACTTTTTATTTTTTTTACTAAATAAAGTACATCAATCAATCAATCAAGATGAAACTATGGGTCAAAGAAAAGCTGTTAACCATGTCATTGCAATCCCGCTGTGAGTGATGGTGTAATGGTCTAATTGTCTGGCTTTCAGTTTGGAGATTCCATGTTCAAATCCCAGTCCTCCACCAGTTGATGGAGTGCTTTAAATTTTCGAAGGCTAAAATACAAAAGAACAACTCAAAAGCACTAGAAGTCAAATCTGGGGTTGAACAGGAAAGGAAAGCTTTAAATGCTGAAGTATTTCAACTTTACTAACTGAAGGCTAACATACAACAGAATGTTTCAACAATGCTTGGAGACATCTGCTGTGAGTCACTGAGTGATGGTGTATTGGTCTAATGCTCAGACTCTCAGCACGGAGATTCCATGTTCAAATTACAGTTATTTTACATAATAAATTCAAAACCATCTAATTCAATTATCTCTCCCTGATGTAAAGTAGGCCACAGGGCTCTACTCTTGAACAAAAGCCAATGGATGGTTTCTTTTGATTTACCAAATATTGAACATACTTGATTGTTTTGATTTTGTAAAATGTCAGGCATAGAGTTATCCCCCTCAAGGATCCCTGGGGTCCCCGGACCCCACAGAATACAATTTCTCACTAAATCTATTTACTAAACCAATAACCAGCATATATGTAGTGTGCTTACTTGGGTTGCTCATTTGGCATTTGAATCATATATACTGTGCATTTCCCCCCACTTATATAATAATAGTATTCTGTATTTTTGTATAGTGTAGTTTAGTAGGGAGGCATGCGTTAATCCGACAGACCTTTTCTCCGACTATGTGGCATCCGCGTGCGGTTAGGGTTAGGGTGCGGGTTTGGTTCGGGTTTACTGTTTAATGTCGGAGCACTGCGCTGTCGGAGGAATGTTCTCAAACTTTTTATTTTTTGATATATATTATCAAGGACCCCCGAATTAATGTATTTGGCCGTGGACCTCAATACAAGATTTGTGTTGACTAATTATGGGTCAAAAGTCATCATCTTGAGGTGCCTGCTGGCCTAGTGGTCCAGGTGCATATCACATATGCTGATGATCCAGCTTGTCAGCGTGTCATGGGTTCAACTCCCGATCCGATCCCGACAACCTTTCTAACAGGAGATCTTTTCCCAGGGGGGGGGGGGTCTTGACCACGCTGGGGGTCCCCCCCAGGATATTTTTAACAGAGTAGGCCTAGATGTAATTTCCAATATTCCGGTGGATTTGGGGAGTTTGACACTTTTATCAGGCTTTACTATAGGATCCATTAAAAAGTTAAAAGTAGCAATAAAAGTGCCATATTTAATAATACCATTTTGCTGGAGACCCCTGAACCCCCCAAGGACCCCTGAGGGTCCCGGACCCCATTTTGCTTAACGCTTTTTGAAAGTCCTGAAAAACAATATAAATATAAATATATTGTCTGTCGGGCGGAAACCTCATTATGGCCAAAACTGTTACTTTTCAGCATAAACATTCTCATGCTGGCATCTATTGTGCATAAGTGATTATATTTGTGTAATAAGCCCTGGTGGTTTATTTATGTATATCGCTTATGTATATAGCAACGGTTTTGTGTTATTGATGGTATATTTGTGTTCTGTTTTCTTTATTTACAGTTAAATTACCTACTGCTGCTAGCTCTGAGGAGCTCATGCTAACTAATGCTACCTTAGCTCTTAAAGCTTACGTTGTGGTGGATATACACACACAGGACAATCATTAAGTACAGTTATAATTCACAATGTTTACATTAGTTTTGTTCCACTTTACCAGAGGCAGTATTTCCTTTAAATGCATAACCTGTGCTGTTACCTTTAAGAGAAAATGCACACCTCTGAGGTGGTGACGTAATTACCTGCGCGACAGGTCTGTTGTTATTGTTTTTTGTTTGAAATAAACGGAGTGCTACCTGGCTCTTCAAAGAGGAATAAATCTCCGTCGTTTCTCTGCCTGCACTCCTACAACGTGACCTAACGGTTGTAGGGATCGCGGGCTGGCTAAGTGAAACCCATACTGTACCAGTGTTTAGTGTATTTAGCTCATGTGTGTTTTTGTGTGAATGCGTGTGTGATAAATAAATTGACCTGAAAGTCAGTTAACGGTGTGGCCTGAGTTAAGTGTGTCGCCTGCAGTCGAGTGGTTACACTGTAATCTACACGACGACTACCCTTACAGAGGGAATTATTGGTGAATTGCTGTTTATTCATGTCTGTACAGTAATTTAACACTGGCCAGCCCGTGCAACGAGGGAAGCACGGCAGAACGGTGTTATCTTAGACCAAAACACGACGCCATTAGCCTCACAACAAAAGACGGTGGTTGGGCCGGGTCGATCGAAGACGACGCCACCAGCCCCGCATTGTGAAGCAAGGCAACGTCGTGTTTACTCGACGCCAAACCAACCCGCTGCAGGACGTGAGGGAGGTCGGCGTCGAAAGAACGGAGAAGCGACGCCACGGGAGGTGCGCCCCTGCCGTTAACGAGCTAACGTCGCAGCCCCATCCGAGCGGAGGACGTGCTCGGTTGGTCGACGGCGCACGGGAGGAACCAAGCATTCATCAACAATAAATGTGTGCTATTGTGTGATTTTGCATGAGACTGGTTATCAGCGTTGGACACTATAGATGAGCCACGCTGTTGAATTTGACATTGCTATCAGCTAAAAAGACTATGGATAGACTTTGTTGACAAGCTAAGCTATTTGCTACAAAGCTAAACCTTGCTAAGAAGCTAACCCTGGCACATTCCTGAGCACAGACTCAGACATTGGTTGGATGCATGGCGCATATAGGCTATCGCATTGTAGATTAGTAGGCGATAATTCCAATATTCACTAACACACTCCTCATGTTTAAGCCTAACTGAATTATATATTTATGGACTTGTATATAAATTGTACATATTTTTGGAAGACTTGTGCATTTAATTGGTCGGCAATACTTTGCCACGCTTTCTCCCTGGATCCATTTATTGCGGCCATGTTTCCCTTCTTGCTTAATATACATTTTACTTCCTCGTATGATTCCGGGGAGACATCAAAGTTCTCTTTTGGGTCTTGAGTCTTGGGACTCCAGGGCCAAAAGAGAAATTTGATGTCTCCGCGGGAGTATTGGTTCGACTCGAGACTCTTTTGACTCAAATCCTGGAAATGGCAAATCAGCATGTGTCTGTCTCACTGGGGTCTAGTGCTGTAATAGGGATAGACTCCCGTGTTCTTGGCTGTTACTGACAATAAGCCCACTTGTAAAGTGCATGAGCCAGATGATGCGTTTAATTCATTTGGTGGAATGACCCATCACGTTCATGTACAATCTTATGTCAATGTACAAAGGTCGGTGTACTTAGATAGCTCTGTTGGAAGAGCTCTTGACTTCAGACCACAAGGTCATGGGATCGAATCCTAGCACAGGCTATTGAGCCCAGTTTTAACAGAGTGTGATTCAAATGCCAAATATTAATATATTTGTTTATTGTAGCTACTCCACTTATTCGTTAACTAATCTACAATGCTATTAAATGCGCCATGCATACAATGTTGAGATTACATGGAATCCATCTATTTATATATCTGCAGTACCGTCCACGGTACTGCAGACCGTCCGCGGCGGTAAGGGGTGTGTTTTTGGGACGAGCGTTCCGTATCGGTAGATAAGCAGAACTGAGAATCATGCTAACAGCTAGCCTGATTAACGGATGGTGCGTTCGAAAATACAGCACTGAGCGGCAGTGAGCGCACTGGCCAATACAAACTAATGGGCGAGTGTGCTCCGGTGTGTAATTTCCGAACGCACCCCTTGACTGAAGCTGCTGGAGCTATCAACAAAGATGGTTCATTTTACGAGATACGCAATCTCGTGACGTAGGTGGACTCCAACTTGCTTCCGGTCTCCTAAAAAGGCGTGTCTACTACGTCACGCAGAAACGGGAGGTAAACTGGAGAGGGCGTATCTCGTAAAATGAACCATCTTTGTTGATAGCTCCAGCAGCTTCAGTCAAGGGGTGCGTTCGGAAATTACACACCGGAGCACACTCGCCCATTAGTTTGTATTGGCCAGTGCGCTCACTGCCGCTCAGTGCTGTATTTTCGAACGCACCATCCGTTAATCAGGCTAGCTGTTAGCATGATTCTCAGTTCTGCTTATCTACCGATACGGAACGCTCGTCCCAAAAACACACCCCTTACCGCCGCGGACGGTCTGCAGTACCGTGGACGGTACTGCAGAGATCTACAAGCTCACAATGCGTCATATCTTAAGCTTGTAGATCTGCTGTGTGTGTGTGTGTGTGTGTGTGTGTGTGTGTGTGTGTGTGTGTGTGTGTGTGTGTGTGTGTGTGTGTGTGTGTGTGTGTGTGTGTGTGTGTGTGTGTGTGTCACATTATAAGACAGCCCAAATACCTCTCCTTAGCGTCGGCCTCAGTGGCGGCGCACCTCGTTTATCATTAGACTTCCAGTCCTTTACTTTTGGGAGTTTGGGTTCGTCTCCCGCTTGAGACATTACTTTTTCAAACAACCACGGACTACTTTTATTCGCCGATAAAGTATATTGTTAAGAACACTTCATTCATTATTTATCTTATATGTTGATATTGTATAATCATACCCTGACTGTCCTCAAAGCAGTCAATGTAAATTGAAATACTCCAGCACTGACCTATAAGAGAATTGGGATTTGAACATAGAATCTCTGCACAGAGAGTTTGACGCTTAGACCACGCCACCCGACCACATGTTGTCGTTGTGTCTTAGATCAGTAAACTACTGTACCGTTCATTTGTATGTTAGCCCTCAATTAGTACAGTTAAGTTGAAAAACTCCAGCACTTTTGAATTTCTTTCTGTGAAAGGTTAGCTAGACAGAGTTCTTTCAGAAAGAACCCCCCACCTTCACAGAACAATCAAATACTGCCATTGTGATTTGCATATCAAGAACTCAAGGAATTAGCCATGAATGGCTGTGGCTGCATATCAGTGATATTAATAATAATAATGATAATAATAATACCAGCTAACATCCCTGCCTTGTTAACATAATTATTTTAGCCTGCCTTACATTATGTTCTTTATGGTAGTTTAGTTAATAACAATCATATCTTTGATTTATTGAAGTGAGGGAATGTATTCTACTATTTCTTGATACATTTCCAGTAATCCCATCAGCGTGTTTTTGCGACGAGGTCTGACTTTTTGATGGTTACAGCCTGTAAGAGACATCAAATTTCTCTTTTGGGCCTTGAGTCGAACCAATTACTCCCACGAACATACAATTTCTCTTTTGGGCCTTGAGTCTTGGGACTCAAGGCCCAAAAGAGAAATTTGATGTCTACTTGGATCTATTGCGTTCGACTCAAGACTCTTTTGGGTCTTGAGTCTTGGGACTCAAGACTCAAATCCTGGAAATCAAATCCTGGAAATGGCAAATCAGCATGTGTCTGTCTCCCTAGGGGTCTAGTGCTGTAATAGGGATAGACTCCTGTGTTCTTGGCTGTTGCTGACAATAAGCCCACTTGTAAAGTGCATGAGCCAAATGCCTTTAATTAATTTGGTGGAATGACCCATCACGTTCATGTAATGTCAATGTACAAAGGTATATATGCTACCACTTGGGAAGGGCTATCATGTTGAAATATTATCTAGGGATATAGACCTTTTCAAAATACCAAATTAGAATTTGCCACCATGAGTGACATCAATTAGTGAAAAATTTGGCCTGGGCCCATGGACTATTTCTTGGTTTTAAAATCCTCTTAACAGACCTTGTGTTGAACTGTACTTCCCTGTGCTTATCTTTGCAAACTGTTAATGAAGTATTCAATCAATCAATCAAAGCCAGCCAGTCCTCCCTTAAGCCTTAGGTCCTGACATCTCTGTGACAGGGATGTCTTTCTGTATAGCAGAGGCGATCAAGAGAACCGAACAAGCACACACAAACAATTTAGTAGTCAAGCTATGAACTATAGGAGGACTGGGGTTTGAACATGGAACCTCTGTGCTGAGCGTTCGATCATTAGTCCACTGACTATACTATCACTCACAGCACGTCTCTTAGTACTGCTGAAGCGTTCTTTTGTATTTTAGCCTTGAAAATTCCAAAGTACTCCAACGTTGAACTATAGGAGGACAGGGATTTGAACATGGGATCTCTGTGCTGAGACTGTAGCCTGGGACTTGACAATGGAAACTCTTTGCTGAAAGACTGAGTATTACTACACCATTAACTCAGTCAATGACGTGGTACTTTTTAAGTGTTTGTTTATATCTTAACATTGAAAAATTCAAATTGAACATGGAAACCCAGTGTTGAGACCTGAGAGTTTGAACATTAGTCCACTACACCATCACATCTTTGATGTTTTCTAGTGCCTTTGAAGTGTTCTTTTGAACTGACCAGCAAAGCCCAGCTTGCCAGCTTGGCTTTGCTGTTCATTTCAGCTAGCCAGCTGGCTGACCAGCTGATCAACTATACTGACAAACCAGCAAGACCAGCAGTTTGTCCAGCCTGGTAAACCAGCTAAACGAGCATAAGAACAGCAACCATTCAGCTGTTTTTTACATGCTCGAGTGGACAGACGATTCATTTAAGATCTGTTACGAAAACAAAAAGTGACTGCAATAACATATATTCGGTCATTTCAATTTGGCCGTTGAGCTTATCTACAGTGTACATTCAATATGCATCATTCTTCATCATCTGCTGATAATGTCATCTTTTCCACTTTGCTTTGTGCCAGTTACTCATTTGGCTTCATATGATGGTCTATACTGCCCTCTTGTGGTTCACAATGTATCCTGCACATAAGGCGCTGCTCCCTAGCCTGGTAATCCATCCCAGTCACTATAGTACTAGGAACACAATTATTGCATTGCAGTCGTATGAATTCATATTATCATGCGTCTTATGCACAGGGACGGATTAAACTTTGTTTTGGCTTTGGCCTACCCAAAGATGTACGCTTTCCCTATTTGTGTTTCTAATTCAGTTGCTGTAAGCTTAACTTCGATATTGGTAATAAGTGTACAATTTTTTGTGAGACTTTAAATGTGTTACTCCTTTCTAGCCTCTAAACTACATTAGGGTTGTGACAAAGTTTTGGATGAATGTAAGTTAACTCAATTCTCATGACGTACAAATAACTCCTTCAAATAAGTGAACAAGAGTCATGGCAGTCATGGCATAGATTAGAACTTTATGCACAGCATATTGCATACAAGCAAACAATCAAGAGTTTTTGTTTATTTTAATTCTGTAAAAATGACAGGAGTGATGATATGCCACAGGACCTACGTGTATATAGATGTTTCGGGATTATAGACTTTAATAGGCCTACATAAGCCACAATAATGCCTGTCTTCTTACAAAGCCGTTGTCCACAAGACAAACTTTGATTATTTGCATGCAGTCAGATATTGTAATTTTACTAGAAAATATATAAAACAAAACATTTACCATAACATGTTCATCATTTAGAAATCTTAGTAATCAAAAACTGCTGCTATAACATCTAGGAATCGCAGTAACTGGCAAGTGAAGAGAGAAAATAAACAAGAACAAATGCACATAACAGGTGCATGAATAATAAAACAAAACGTCACCTTCCTAAAATAATGGTCCAAGTAATTTTTTTCAAGTTTTTCAGAAAACATAATGAACGGAACCAAATATATTTCTTAATTTCACACAAAACATTTATGACAATATGACTATTGACATACTAACAACGCCGTCTGTTAACTACACGTAAGAGAAAGATAATTAAATGACTTAGGCCAATTTGCGTTGTGACTTTGTAAACCTGACTACAGCCAAATTACTTGTGTCACCTTGAAAGGTTGTAAAATTACAATTGCGTAAGTCACATTGTCTTGTGACTTACGCAAAATACAATGGCCTAGGTCACATTCTTGACATAGGCCATTATACTAATGGGGTGGGAACAGCATCATCTTTTCAATAAGGATATATAGGCAAGTCTATCAGAGGTGGCGAGCATCATGAAGAGATGATTTAGGCAAAAGAAATATGTAATTTCCTCGAACAATTATTTTAGGAAGGTGATGAAAACCTCCCTAATCCTGGAGTTAACTACCTTTCATCATCCTATTTGGTAGATGCTGTTTTGTTTATCTTTTCCTAGGATCATTTTGGTTTCATAGTAGCTATCAATACAGAACATTGTGAGATTTACTTAAATTTCCTCCATTTTGAACTGATCAGAACCTACAGTTTTGACACACCAACTGAATTTGAACCACTGTAACCATAAAAAGATCAATTTATTGTAAATATGTCTCTACATAAAACAAATTAACAAAAATGTAGAAGGCCTATAATTGTTTATGCATTCAATGTGATCAATCCAAAAGTAGAGAATGGAAATAAAACAAAAAGTCTAAATGACTATGGCTTTATTAATCAATCATCATCAAAGTTCTGCTGTAAGAGGAAGTTTGCGGCCAAGTTCTCGTTCTTCTCACAGGCAAAGTAGGCTTGTATAACAAGTCCCTCTGGAAATCCTAGAGCTTTTAGCTGGAATGACAAAGACAGAGGTTAGAAGTAAGATAGTAACCAAGAGACCGATTGACTCACATTTCGGCCTTCTCTCAACCCTTTAAGACCAGGAACGCATCTGTCATTTTAGATTTCTGTGGCTACTGAAAAATAGCCGATATACAAGCTCATAGCTATGAGCTTGTAGATCTGCTATTTTTGAAAAATCGAGAAGATTTGTGCAAATCTTTGAATGTATAAAAAAAAATTTAGAGCGAACATCACAAAATATTTTATATCAGTGGTTCTAAAACTTTTTCATGTCAAGGAACCCCCACAATATGTATTTGCATCTGACAGTAGAGCACACTCAGCTCGGGACTTCTACCCCGTATTTGGTCACATTTGGGCCTGTCACAATTATTACATAAATGCAATTATTTGAGATTATCACAATTATTTTGCATAATAGTCATAATTGTTTCCATGTTGACAAATGTTCATACATTTTCAAATATATATATTTTTTAAATAGTGAAAATAGCCAATCTACAAGCTCACATCGCGATGCGACGCATTGTGAGCTTGTAGATTGGCTATTTCCACTATTTATTTTTAATCATGCTAAATAAATAACTGTTAAAGCACAATATTAACTTTGTGTTTGATGGGTGCTATAGCGAAATGCGTGCCAAATCTACAAGCTCGCAAGCGTATCGCATCACGGCGCGTTGTGAGCTTGTATATCGGGCTAATTTCGGTGTGCGACACCATTGTGCGATGGAGTAGAACTTAACCCTTTAAGACCTGGAACGCATCTGTGTCACTTTTTGATTTGAGCCAAAAAGCATTTTTTTACACTTTGGCTATTCAAAAATAGCAGATCTACAAGCTCGTAGCGCGGCACCGAGTGCCACGCTACGAGCTTGTAGATCTGCTATTTTTTTCTTAATCTTGAAAATGTGTGCAAATCTTTGAATATATATTCTTTTTTTAAGCAAACATTTTTAACTCAAATCTTTGCTTCTGGGGGTTCCTGGAACGAAATATTTTGAGATGGGGGTCCACGGCCAAATACATATAATTCTGGGGGTCCTTGACATGAAAAAAGTTTGAGAACCACTGATTATAGCAAAACATATTTTTTTTCAAAAAACTTTAAAAAATATATACATATGTATAAGATTTTCAGGAATTATCACGATTCTTCTAAAAAGAAATAGCTGATCTACAAGCTCATAGTGCGGCACTCGGTGCCGCGCTATGAGCTTGTAGATCTGCTATTTTTGAATAGCCAAAAAAAAAATCTTAAAATGACACACGGATGCGTTCCAGGTCTTAATGGGTTAAACATAAGTCACAGCAGGTGGTATGGTCCTCCTCACCCTTTCGATGGCCTCTTTCTCCTGCGGTGTTACTTGGATGTAGTTCATAGGGTTTCCACCGGCGGCGTCGCCCGTTCCGCCTGCACCAACACCACCGGCTCTGCTGCTGCTGCTGCTGTCCTGCACCCCCTCCGGGTTGGGCTCGTTCAACATCTGGATGAACTGTTCCTGATGGTTGCTGATCTCCTACAGGAGAAAATGGAACGGTTTACAGCATTGGCTTCTCAAAGTGGGGTCCGGGGACCCCCAGGGGTCCTTGCGGGAGTTCCAGGGGGTCCCCGGCTAATAGAGTTCTCAAATTCTACCCGAACCCGACCGGGCCCGACCCGACATTTTCGGGCCGAGCCGGGCCTCAAAAGTATGCTAATTGGTCGGGCCGAGCCGAGCCTCGGGCTCCATGAAAAAAAAAAAATATATATATATTTTTTAATGATTTTTTAAAATAATAATAGATAAATACACATTCAGAACAGAAAAAAAAAATCTTTTTTTTTTTCCCCCTCGGGTTTTTTCGGGCTTTCGGGCCTAACATGATGGTAATAGTCGGGTTCGGGCCGAGCCTCGGGCCGGCCCAGTCGGGCCCAGTTAGGGCCGAGCCTTAATTTTCAGGCCTGATGAGAACTCTACCGGCTAAATGATAGATAGTTAGGAACTAGACATAGAAATAGACCCTTATGGGTCTATAACTCAGAGAGTGTACAAATGGAACCAAATGGACCCATTTGGTTCCATTTGTACACTCTCAGAGTTACATTAACACTGATTTTACAATATAAATTGGGGTCCCAGAGAGAGAAATGCCATTAAATGGGGGTCCGTAGCCTAATGCATGTCAAACTGGGGGTCCTTGAAATTAAAATGGTTGAAAATCACTGCTACAGCCTTAAAAATCTTCTCTTATGGGGGTCCATGGGCTAATAATTGTCAATTTGGGGGTCCTTGACATGAAAAGGTTTGAGAACCAATGGTTTCCAGTATACAAATTCTGCTCTTTCCCAAACAATTCAAAGTACCGGTAATCTTCCTCTGCGTACAACCCAACATAGACGTTTTTTCACAGAAAACTGAATGTCCTTAACCCATTTAGACCTGAGGCCGATTCTAAAACGCCTTCTAAATCCTGACCTAAGGTTTCTGAAAATCTTCAAATATTTATAAAAAAATTACAACAAGATGTTGCTATATACTGTACATAGCAACAGGAACCCTAAAAGGGGTTCCCGTCCTGAAAAGTATAGTTACAAATAGGGGTTCCCGCCCCAAAATGGGTTAACTAAGGCCCTGTTTAGACGACAACGGTCTCTAGAGAAAAACGTCAAAATAAAATATCAGATGTGCCTTCCGTTTAGACGCAACAAAACCGTCTCCAGTCTTAATGTAAACGGGCAATAGGGGAGAAACGACAAAACGTGTGACATCATGTCTCACGTCGGCTCACGCCACGTGCGCGATGTCAACAAACAGCTGTGATAGGAAGAAGAACGGGAGTGGTTCTACGCATGCGTGACTGGTCTATCTGGCAGCGCGTCACCGCCACCTAGCCACCTGGCATACACACTACAGCGTTTTTTTCAATCGCTGCTGCGTCACCGTGTAAACACAGAATAAAAAGTGAGAACGCAACGGCACTTTGTCGTTTTCTATTCTGATCGTTGCCGTGTAAACGTGAGACTAAGAGATACTACGTGAACCCATAAAAATGAACTATGCACATAGTTTGGCATCTCAGCAGACAGTAAAAGCCCAAGTAATGATCCCAAACTGCTGCTGGAGAGAAAGGGATGGCACTGCAAGAACTTGCTTTTCATGATCAGCTAAAAGGTTAACCGACGCAATGCAAACGTTAGTGCTCAAGGACCTATACGCACTGAACCATAGGAAAGAAATATCGTGTGCTGCTAAATTGCATCTACATTCCTGCTGCAGTGACACAATCTGTAGTTTAACCCCTTAAGACCTGGAACGCATCTGTGTCACTTTTTGATTTGAGCTAAAAAAAAAGCATTGTTTTACAATTTGGCTATTTTTGTAAAATGTTGAAAATGTGTGCAAATCTTTGAAAATATATTGTTTTAAAGCGAACATTTTTAACTAAAATCTGTGCTTCTGGGGGTCCCTGGAACAAAATATTTTGAGATGGGGGTCGGCGGCCAAATAAATATAATTTTGGGGGTCCTTGACATGAAAAAGTTTGAGCACCACTGATAAAGAAACATACGAAGAAAGACACAGACTTGTCTCGTCGTGATGCTTTTGCTGGGTTGACAACTCTCAAAAAATAATCACAGGGTCAGATGTTGCAGACCACATTGGTGGAGGAGTGTCGTCATTCAATGAGACAAAACGTGCTATAGTGGAATTCCATCCCTTAAATGACACAATAATAGGTGTGGATAACCTATAGTTACAGTATGTGTAGGGGTTTCAACAGTAGTCCTACATGTATTGCCAATATTATTTGGGCCCACAGGCTGTTAGGTGTTGTACCTGCAGGAGCTCTGGGTTCTCTCTGCCGATCTCCTGCAGCAGGGCTGGAAGCAGGGAGGCATTCTGCTGGATGAGCTGCCTCATGGTGTGGAACTGGGGCTGGCTGGCCAGGTAGCTCAGGGGGTTGCCTGGAGAACAGCAGGAAGATACAACAGGAAGATTAAAGGCCAAAATAACAAAGTCTATGTTAAAGATTAGAGTCCCGACCGATGCCAGTTTTTTTTTAGTCTGATTCCAATCCTGATTTTGGAGAGTCCTAGACAAGCGATTGCTGATCATTCTGATCGATGTATAGTGTAAAGAAAAGTGCAAAATCTTGAAATCAAAGTGAGAAATGTTTACTTCTAAGACAACAAATAAATAGGTCAGATTAAAAAAAAGTCCAATTCAACTTTAAATACTCATATATGAAAAGAACAATTAGGCTAACTTTAATTATCCAATAAATAAGTAAATATAAACTGAAATGTATTTTATTTAACCTTTTAAGCCCTTAACTGTCATGCTCAAAAATAGCTACAAGATCACAACGCTGTCTGCTATTTTTAAACATACCCAAAATAGGGACGGCAGATTACAAGTATTTAAAAAAAAAAATCAGGACAAATTTGAAAAAATCTGCAAATACTGATGTCGTAAAAAAAGGTCAAATAATGGCCGATATATTGGTGGGGATGGGGATCTGGTAGAGATAGCATTAACAGAACAACAACAGAGCGGAATCACTAGCATTTGGCTTACGGAGCCTACAGAAATGGTTCTCAAAATGGGTTCCAAATGGACCCTTCCAGGTCTGTAACTCTTGAGTGTACAAAAGTAACCAAATGGACCCTTACAGGTGCATTTGGTTCCTTTTGTACACTCTCAGGAGTGATGGGGGTCCTGGAACAAGATAATACAAAAAAATAACGTTTGAGGACCACTGGCGTACAGCAATGTGTGACGTGTGACCCTCTCCACTATTGCTTATTTTCTTACAGATTTGATTCGATAACTTTTTCGTTTAATGGAATAATCATGGAGCCTGTTTATTTTTTTTATATATCAACAAATCGATTAACCACTTATACCCTATTTTATAGTTCATCACACAACGCGTCACATTGCACGCATTGGGAGTATTTGTCAGTATTCTTTTCCAGATGTTTTGAAACTTTTCACCTATAATGACATGCCCAAAATAGCGATCAATGCTTGTATTAAATTAACAAATTAATAAACATTGATTGAATTAATTAGTTTGAATAACTGTTGCACTCACCTCCACTGTCACCCTGTGAGGAGCCGGTTGTGGAGGGAAGACTCAGACCAGCGGTGGAAATGGCTGGCGTTCCTCCTACTAGAGGGGCCACTGGGTCGGCCCCTCCTGTGCTGCGTTCCTCCCTGGCTGGGATGCCCTGGACAACAACATATTGACAGGGCAATTAACCAAACATATATTCCAAATAGACGTTTAGAACCAATAACCCACTTAATATTGTTCAGGTAGGTTCATTGAATAAAACGTATTAACGAATCTATACGAAAAAGGGATTTTGTTTTTATAATCGACTAAACATGTCGCGATTGGGCTATTTTTACTTAAAACATGTATAATAATCGTTCATTAATCGTAATCAAGGCAACAGTTTGAAATAATTGATCCCACAACAAGCTCTGATTCTGGCCTGGTCCGTTTATTGTGGGCTTGAGAGTGAATGACAGAACCCTCATTGCGATCCAAGTTATAATCTTTCCCCAAACACATGGAATGGGGTCAGATGGGTAGTGATTGGTATAATCATTGGGACAGTCATTCATCCTTTCCCAGAAGGTTTTCGACATACAAGGTTTAAAGCACCACTTTTGCCGCTTGAAAACGACACACATTAGGTGTAGAGCAGTATGATGCTGCGCACAGTTGCGCTCGTCTGTTCTCGCCAGGCCAGGCCACAGTCGCACGTCTGGTCTTCCTATATGCAATGCATTTCAATGCCATGCGCTGCCAGTGAGAACGGCTGCATTCAGTAACATAAAAAAGCAGCGCCTGTGCGCCAATGCTTGCCCGTTACACATTAGGTGTAGTGTAGCGTGAGTATACATGAGGTATAGAGCGGTATGAGTTCACATTAGATGGCGTGCAGTACGAGTACACAGTATTTGATGCAGTGTAGTGCAGTGTGAGAGTACACAATACATAGGTGTAGTGCAGGGTATCTTACAGAGAGCAGATACTCCACAGCTCTGTCTGGGTTGTTGTAGCTGGCTCTGAGAGCGGCCACCACCTGCTCCCTCTCGTACCCCATCAGCATCATCTCCACCACCATGGATTCATACGACTGGCCCGTCACTGAGAACACACACACACACACAAACACGTTTGTACTACTATAATTGTGAGGACAAATATTTTGGGATGACGATTTTATGAATACTTTTTTTTTTTTTTTTTGGCATCTTTAAGCCTAACCATAAAGCCGAAAATAGCCGATCTACAAGCTTGCGACCCGTTATGTGTTTGTAGATCGGTGCGCGAAAGCGCCACACAACTAAGTATAAATCAGGCATAACTAATTTCAGTGCAAAAGCATGTTAGTGACATCAGTGGTTGATATGATGTTTTACCTGTAAAGTTTCATCAACTACTCTTAGACCACAAAGAAAACAAAGTGTCGGTAAAGTAGTTCCCCCACATTTGACCATCGAGGGGCCTCGAACACTGTAAAAGTGTCGCTGACAGCAATTTGATTTATCTTTTTATTCCCCTTGTTTTGCTTTGCTGCTGCCAACAGCACCAGTGCCCTTGGAGAACAATAAAAGTTTGTATTCATTACCGTCACAAACAATGTCAAATGTTCAAATTTCACAGGCCTGCATCACCACCAGACAAGAGGAGATGTGGCCGCACTGGCCGGTGTTAGAGAAGAATGACGTGACATGACTACTTACTACTCACTTTCAGCTTCATTAAAACCCTCTGTTCGATATAAACAATAATACAGACACAGTTCAAACAAGAAAGCTTGCACTCAGCAGAGTGCGTATCTCTGCCAACAATGTACAGTAACTGTCAGAATTATAATCCATATGAAATATTTTCTTGTCGGGACCCCTCAAAATGTAATGAATATTTGGCCTCGACAGTGACCTTAGATTATTTTTTTCCCCAACCCAAAAGTTAATTATCTACGGAATCCGGCGTATTGCCGGAAAACTTAAAGCTCTACATGTGGTACATGTATTCAAATCAATAATTCATGACAAGATTGTTGACATTAGTAAGGTCTTACCGAGAGCTGAAAGTGCTTCATCGATTAAATCAGGATTTGTTCCCTCTTCAGTGGTGCTGCAAGAAAACAATGAACATGTAATAATTAATAATGATATGAATAATATTAACATTACAGTTACAGTACACAACATTAAGCCACATAGTGGGTGTCCTGACAGTATGACTGGTCCTAGAATGAAAGTGCCAGTATGACAATACAATATATATATTTTTAAATGCTTAAACTGATTAAAGTGATGGTTTCATTTACGGTTTGTGGTAACGTGTCTGGTTGTACTTCTATGCAGATATGGAGACAACAAGACACGTTACGAAACTTCTATATTATCTATGTATATTTCATTAACTCAACAGGGCGCCACCGTTTTGTGCACATCATTGTTAGAACATCTTCAAAACGGTTTTACAAAAATGTAAAAATGCTCAAAAGTTTGTTTTTGCCATTTGTCATATGACCAAGTATATAGGGCCTGAGTAGCTAAGAGAGATATACCCTGTAACAGGTGCAGCAGTTGTGGGTGGACTGTCCTCTGTCTTGTCGTCTTTAGGTGCATCTTCTGCTGGGGTGTCAGAGCCCGACGCTGAGGCAGCTGGAGCTGAGGATGATGTAGTGACAGGACCTGAGGGTGCAGCTGCTGGGGCTGGTTTAGGCTGCAAAAAAAAGAAAAAGACAGAGGGCTATGCTTTTATGACTGTCAGAAAAACATACTTTGCTAGCTAACTCAAATGTCATTAACATTGCAAAGCAATACCGTCATTGTAATGAATGTAATCCACATTATATTGAACAGAGGCTGTTCATTACCTGTCAGGGTTGTAATCTAGATGAGTTTAAGTGTAAACACTTGACCCTGGGGTTAAAGTCCCACGTGTTGTCAGAGTATAAAATGCTCTTACACAATACTCCTGATGAAATCAATAAAAAGCTTAACATTACACCCCGAGTTCATGCCTTTAGGCCTCTCTTATTATTTCTCCATTATATTCCCTTCTATTAAGCTTTATGTCTTTAAATTACTTTTAGGTCAACGGTCAGCTTCTTGAGGCAGTCACAGACTGATCTTTCCACAGATGCAATTATATTTATTGTAAAATTACATGACATTGTTCTGGTGTTTATTCAATTGTTTCTCTCCCTTTCACTGCCAACCCCTTCTTTTTGGTCTGGTGGGGCACTGGGGGTGTAGACAACCATGTGTCTCCTCCAACACACATGGCGTCAATGGCGCACGGCCAAACCAAAGGCACCGTGGAGGAATCAAAGTCTCCATGGTTGTGGGCATAAAACTATTTTTAAAGTTCCATTTCATTTAGAACCCAATGTGCTACAGGATCAAGCAAACCTTTGCTTTTCACAATGTATGCCCAGGCAGAACACAACAACTTCACTGCTGGTATTGGGCAAAGCAAGAGAGACTAATAATTGTGTATAAATATCTCAATATCTGGCTGAATAAATTTACTCAAAAACATAATTCTCCACCCTTCATATCACTCAAATCAAATGTGTCACAAACTGTGACCTGTCCTGATACAGCCTAGAGGCTAGTATATAAAAATAGGCACAAAGTGAAATGACATTTGCCTCATTTTTTAAGAGCACTCCAATACACTCACAAAAGCCAAACAGACAACCACTATTCTCCGTCTCCCTCCATTATGCTCACGACGCACCTTCCCCTCCAATGACATGGAAAGTTAACCCATTAAGGCCTGAGGTTCCGATTCTACAAAATGTCTTCTAAATCCTAACAGTTTTCTGAAAAACGTATGTTGCTACAATATCAGTGGTTCTCAAACTTTTTCATGTCAAGGACACCCAAAATGATATGTATTTGACCACGGACCCCCATCTGAAAATATGTTGTTCCAGGGACCCCCCAGAAGCAAAGATTTGAGTTAAAAATGTTTGCTTTAAAAAATATATATATATTCCAAGTTATGCAAACATTTTCACGATTTAAAAAAAAATAGCAGATCTACAAGCTCATAGCGCGGCACTCGGTGCCACGCTATGAGGTTGCATATCTGCTATTTTTGAATAGCCAAAGTATAAAATAATGGTGTAAGTACACAGATGCGTTCCCGGTTTTAATGGGATAATTAACCATCTGCCATCGTCGCCGGTGGTCACAGTGTGAGCTGAACAAGGCCTCTTAAAATCAGACGCACATGCATGGTTGAACGTACAAGGCCATGGTTTAAATGTCGTTTCATGGCCAATCGTGACATTTTTACCGTCTGCTTCCACCGAGGGCTTTCCAGGACAAATGATCGAGAGGAGGTTTTATAAGCCAGTGGTTCTCAACCTTTTCTGGACCAGGGCCTACTTGAAAATCTCAAAAGCGTTTGCAGCCCAACCATCTGATCACTTAACAGTCACTTAATCAGAAGGGTGGGCAGGGTGCATTTATTTTAATGATCAATCAATAGTGTTCTGGCTTGAATCAGTGGACCTAACGTAGTATAATTAAATGTATTGGTATCACAATGAAAACACATTTGTTTTCAAGGTTTAAAAAATAAAATGATGATTTTCTTTTTGTTCTGTATATAGAAAGCTAGCTACATAGCTAGATAGATAGATATGCGTGTTATATTATCATCACAATCTTAACTGTTTTGCCAATCATTTGGGGGCCCACTTGTTATATATCCTCACAGTCCACCCGGAGAAAGAGGGCTATCAAACAGATCTAATGTTCTGAAGGGGGAACAAAAGAATATAAATTGATTTCTCAGACACCCTCCTACCTTTGCAACCATGACGACCACAAAGTTCTTCTCATCTATTTTGTACTCTTTGAGCGCTGTGTCATCACTCAGGATTTTACCTAGGAGGAGCAAACATGAATGAGTGTTCAATAACAACCATGGAAGCCTTTGGAAGGACCTCGCTGAAATCAGATTAAAAACAAAAGACTGCTATAGTCTTGTTAGACACTGCAAAAGAACAGTTTGAGGGGACATTGATTAAGCCGTTTTTAACGTGTTTCAAGACGTTTTGCTAGGGAGCCATCCACACATTTGTTAATCAAGCGTTTTCCTAAGTGACCAATTACAGTAGGAACATAAATGATTTTATGGCATAGCTTGAATAACGGACGGTACTAACAACTTGTACTGTTGTTTAACTATAGCTATAGATTTGTGTCAAAATAGTTTTAACATAAATCAATTTTAACTGAAAATGCACAGTTTCCTCAAAGTAGTCATTAAAAAGCAATGTAATTGCTAAATAGTGTATAGGGCCACTTCATTATGCTAGCAAGTGATTCTGGTTTCAATCTCATCTCAAGTTTTGTAGAAAAGGCAAAGGACTCCCATTATCAAGCACAAATCACACACAAAAAAATAAGAATTATGCCTCTCATCAAAGGGTGCACCTCGTTATTTCAAAAACAGTGAAACTAGCAGATTACAAATTGTGTTGCACTACAAGACCTCCCAAGCAGGCATTCATGTAGCCTGGCATTGGCCAGACTGATAACGTGGATCCACTCTCACATTCCTCCCCGGTATCAGTCTGGACTTCGGCCCATAAGGAGCTAGTATGAGAAATTAGAAAATGATTTTGATGCTTTCAGGGTCCCCACACATTTTTAGCAATGAATTTCCAAAACTTTTCCAAAACGTTTAATTCCAGAATATTTAGCCCAATTTCCAGGCCTATAAAACAATCATTCAGCGCAATAATGTGTCTCTTACTCTTATGTACAATGCCCAAAGATAGGCAGTGTATCAAAAATAAAGCATAGAATATAAAATAGTACAATGTCATTCAACATTTCATGCAAAATTAGGGCATAGTGACCCTGCGAGCGAAAATAGGAGGGGTGGACGATGTCGTAGCACGGTTCGTTGTCGCTCGCGGTAGGTCAGGACGGTCTCATTCAAAAACATGTATTTTAATGAGATTTCATCGCCCGCTCGCTTCGCGTCACGTCGCATCGCTGGCAGTGCGGATGGGGTGTTACACAGCCCGTTCGTACTTATGTTACATATTATATAACTACTTATGTTACATATTTTGTGTAATGTTATACATGTTTATGAAAATGTTTTGTATTAAAAAAAATCAATAGCCAAAACAATGCATAGCCAAATATTTTTCCAGGACCCTTGATAAATTCCAGGACCTTTGATCAATTCCAAACCTTTTCCAGTACTGGATTTTTTTATTTATTTTTTTCAAAATATTTCCAGGAATTTCATGACCGTGGGGACCCTGTGCTTTTCACTGTTGTACGGACAGCAGTGGAAACGCAGTCACTGATTGGCCCGATCATTTTCTGATTTCTCATACTCGCTCCCTATGGGCCGAAGTCCAGATTGATACCGGGGAGGAACGTGAGACTGAATCCACGTTATCAGTCTGGCCAATGCCAGGCTAGCATTCATGTACCCGCTAGGTGGATTTTGCAATCAATTTAAAATCGAAATGCTTAAACTTTGTATGATCTAATGTCGTGCTTCATCATACAAGAGTGTTGGACAAAAGTAGTGAAAATAGCAGATCTATAAGCTCACACCACGTCACACTGAGACGTGCTGTGACCTTGTTGATCGGCTGTTTTCACACTTTTAAAAAACATAATATAAAACAGGAACCGTTTTGGACTTACAAGGTTTCTGCCCAACAACAACGATTTGCAATTCTCTGTCTGTCATGTGACAGCACAATACCGGGTGTCCTTAAACAAGTGCACCCTATGGGAGTGGGAGACTCTGGGAGTGACCCTGGCCTGTGTATATTTGTTTTGAATATGTAATGAAGGCATGCTCAAAATAAAATGGAGCGTTAGGTAAATAATCCAATCAGCTGATATGTGATTGTTATAGTAAAAGCAAGTGCATTACTGCACTGATATGAGCCGGAATTCATCATTGTAACGTACCTGCATATATCAGTTTCTGTCCATCGACTGGAAAACCGTCCTTCCCCTTCTCATGTTCAATCCTTTCTTTCAATGTCTTGACCTGTGGAAACATATAAATACATGTAAAGTACCCTCTTAAATGTTACAGTACATGTTTGACAATCAAAAGTGCAGATCCCAATAACATTGGAATATCCGGAGAGAGAACTACACAAAGACCATTGAGATGAGCGTGTTAATTTATCATTTCATGTATCTGGGGTGAACGGGCTGGTTTTAATTTTATGGACACTGGATCAGATCAACCTTGCAGCCGTTGGGGGTCACATTTTTGATAGCTCATGCTTTGTAAACAGCACGCTGTACGAGCGTCAGTGAAATCTGATCTCCTCGATGTTGCCGGTGGCTCAGCGGTCAATCCCTTCCGTTTGATCGCTCCATTTTCTGTTTTTCATGGTCAATGTGTAGTCACAAGCTGCTTTAATACGTGACTGTTGCACTACCAAAATGTCCAGGTCGCCTGCAGAAATGTCCACAGTGCAGCGCTACCGACATGATCGATTCCCAACTACGCCCGGCCTGCTGCACAGCTCCACTTGTAAATTAGTAATGTTAATCAGTTCAGGTTGTCATATTGCTTATTACTAATGCAATACAAGACGGATTTAGCACTGTCGGTAAGTAGACGTGATGTTGTCGGCATAGGTTGCTGTTGTAGGCTACGTTTTACTTGCCAGCACATCTCATAATGACGTATACAGTCAGTCAGTCAACCCACATAAAATCAAACCGGTATAAGCTTGTACACCAGACTGGGTAAACCGAAAGCAGAACCAACTCTAGTCACCACCTGATGACAATCTGAATGCACTACGATATGGGGATGAGATTCTGTAGTCATTGGCAGTGTTGCCAGATTTTGCGAGAGAAACAAGCAACCATCAGGTCTATGAAAATAAGCCCAAAAGAAGCGATTGTAGGCCACATGATCATTGGCTATTTACATTGTATCACCATATACATCAGCTATTTGAAAATTGCCCATCGACAAGCTTGTAGATCTGCTTTTTCAAAGAAATCTTGATGTACAAATTGTGGAATGTTTTTGTAACATTTAACACATATCTTGTATGGGGGTCCCTGGTACTCCTTGACATGAAAATGTTTGAGAACCACACCCAAATAAGCTACTACACAAGCCCCCCAAAAAAAGCAACTCAACCAATATTTACAGGCGACTTTACAGTCGCTTATAATAAAGCGGACATGGCAACCACTTGGTGACCCCAAATCTTCACAATCTGGCTCCTAACGCCATCCTCAAAGATGACACTGCTGGCCCCTACAGAGGCAGCATTGTAAATATTACCTGCAGGATGTGGAGAAGAAAGGATGGAATGAACTGCCAACAGCCCAGACCTGGCTCAAACCAATAGGCTCTATGCACAGCAGCAATATTGGACAGAAATTGGGCCCCTTCCTTGCTTCCTTCACAGGTTTCACCAATGACACTAATGAAGGCTCTGTTCCATTTAGTGTAGCACAGTGGTTCTCAAACGTTTTGATTTCAAGGACCCCCATAACTCTGAGAGTGTACAAATGGAACCAAATGGACCTGGGAGGGTCCATTTGGTTCCATTTGTACACTCTCAGAGTTACACCCTCTCAAGGAACCATGAGGGTCCCTCCCTGGACCACACTTTGAGACCCACTAGTATTTCTAGTGAGCCAACATGCACAATATCAGCACCCTGACTCTGTTTGACCAGAATGGAACAGAGCCTTCATTAGTATCATTGGTAACACCTGTGAAGGAAGTAAGATGAGGCCCAATTTCTTTCCAATATGGCTGCTGTGCATAGAGCCTATTGAACACTTTTGGAATCTCCTCAAGACAATGCCGTACCTTGCTGGAGTAACAAAGCCATCCATGTTGGCTGACCCGCTACAAATCCTGGTTAGAGCTCAACCAATATATCAGCCTTTTTTTTTTTGACGAGATCAGTATCTGCAAACATGCAGCCGATGGGTCGTTTTCAAAAATGTTCTTGCGTTATCAAAAACACACGATCTACAAGCTCACAACACGTTGCAGATATGACAAATAACTTATGCACAGAGATGACTGACAATGACCAGTACCGGTACCAATGATCAAAATAAATCACCAATAAATAACTATGGACAGAACTATCTTATATGTTCCATTTTATTAAAAGAATAGCATATCTACAAACTCTCCAGGAGATTATCTCAAATAATTGCGATGAGGCGATTATGTAAGAATCGTGACATGGCTGCTGCTGTTTGTTCAAAGAATACAGCATCAAATTGCCAATTATGTCCTGTCTGTGTTGGCTGTTCTGTTGTGCACAGATAATGGCAATGTGGGCGCATTTCACTGGGGACCCACCCACATAATCAGCATGTTTTTGCTCATCCCACAAATGTATGTACAGTACATTACAAAGGGCACATCAATTTAAAGGGGAATTCAAATGGACAGAAAATACATTACAATGATATAAGTAGTACAGTGAATAACAGCAAGGTCATGATCAAACACATATTTCAAAAACCTTTCGAGGGATTTACATGCAGACAGACAGACAGACAGACACTTTCATGTCCCTGGTATGGTTTGAATCCTTTTCAAAAGTCATCTTTGCTGAATAAATGTACATGTCACATATTTTTCTCTGCTCTACTGCAATGTTTTCTTCCTAAACTTAATTCTGTATGAAGCCCAGGCGGTCGGACAGGGGGGTCAGAAGGCCCTGAACGCCGCGATGACCGTTCCGTTACTGGCTACATGCAGTTGCTCTCTCAACTCGATCAACTAGGTGTCAGACAAGGTAATACACAACAAATCGTTGTTCTGTGTATGCTGGCTGTAGGTGTGAAAGCAGCACATGGGCTCGGCCTGCTAGAATCAAGTGCTGCTATGATAGACTGACTGACCAGGGATCAGATTACTGCAGCAATATGGGAACAAAGTTGTTCCCCCCGTCAGTTTAAGTGAGAGCCGAGAGCGCACGCACAAAGCGCATCAAACTATACCTCCGTGGAATCAAAGTGCACCATGTGTGATCATGGATTACTTATTCATCGGGGTGGAAACATGCAATTTAATGTCATCGTCTCTTATTGTAGGCTGCTACAGCTGACCTCTCGCCTATACTGTGGTAGAACAGCATTTTAGGTTTGTCGGGTCCATAAAATAATGTGTGCCGTCCAGGTGTCTCTCTTTTTTTCTGTCGGCTCCACTCGGATCTCAGAACTAATTTCAGGGGTCCATTAGGGTTTGGGGGGTCCGTCATTTTGAACCTGTGAAGAGCTCTATGTGTATAATATATACAGTAATCTAATATCACTATTTATTCTGACTCCTTATTACCAAGTGATGTTTATTGAAATGCAATGTTTCGTGTAGTTCTTCTAACTTTCAATATAGAGTAAGCTTGAATTTCCCTTAAATAGAAAGTCTGAAAATGACTTTAACATGTACAATCTGTTCTTTATCCAGAGCTACTTAGTGCTTATAGTTAGTTAATTAAATTCCGAGGACTCGGTTGTCCAATTGGACTTGGTTGTCCAGTTGGTTACATTTGTATAGCCTACACATTCTTACATTCAAAGTACATCTGCATGGGTAACAGGAAGAGCGGGCACCAAGGAAGAGTGGGCACCTCGATGTTAAATTGGATTTTTTTCCCCAAAATGTAAAAAAATATATATATATTTTGGCATATAAAATATTTGGAAAATGGTCTTAAATTATACATGATTAGAACATGCTTGAACATTCGACAGATAAGGTCTAACATTTCTACAATTGCAACAAAATAGCAAAACCTGTATATCCAGCCATTTTGGGCAGAAAACAAGAAGTTGAGAAGGGTACATTTAAGTCTGATAATGATCAGACTTAAATGTACTGTGCATGTTCACACCATGTATACTAATAGTTTAACATTACTTAATTACTTACCATTTTCCAAATATTAAATGTTTTAACATTTAATGTGCGAAAATGTCAATGTAACATCTGAGGTGCCCACTCTTCCTGGGTGCCCACTTTTCCTGTAACCATTTTCAACTTAGTCATCATTGGTTTCCATCTTCTCTATGGGACGCGTCTATATGCTGGACCTGGCTAATTAATTCACCTGACAAGTTAACAACACAAGCAATAATGAATCCGTCTCTAATGACCCAACCTGGCAACGTCATGTTAACAGTTTCACCACACAGGAAAAACTAAGACAGAAAACAAACTCCATTTAAATGAATAACACATCACGACTAACTACTATAGAAACCCTTGAAGCAACCAGAGTTGCCATGTCCGCTTACTATAAGCGGTTTTGGGCTAGTTTCTTAAGTGTACGTGCTGATTTTGGTCTCGTTTCCAAATGGTGTTTAAACCAGTAGTTCTCATCTCAACATTTTCATGTAAAGGACTATGTATTTGTCCACAGACCGCCCCCTCTCTTGTATGGGGTTGGGGTGCCCCAACCCCATACAAGATTTGAGTTGTTAAAATGTTTCAATGATGTTCAAAAGAACCTTTTTTCCCCCACGGTTCTCTTTTCTTTTTAGAAAATGGCAACATCGGCTATTTTTAAACAGCCTAGCCTACAGTTGCTTATTTTGGGCTTGTTTTCTAAGAACAAGCTTGCTTGTTTCTCTCGCAAAATATGGCAACAGTGAATACAACTTGCAATAAGTTAAAATTCCGTTCCAGGATATAGTCGACTCCCGGTCAGTGTTGCCAGGTTTAACGAGAGATACAAGCAACCTAGGTCTATGAAAACAATTCCAAAAGAAGCGTCACACATGAGCACTTTAAACCTATATTTGCATCGTCTGTTTGAAAATAGCAGATCTACAAGCTCACAACGCGTCGCATGCAAGCTTGTGGATCAGTTATTTAAAAAAAAAATCTAGAAGAAAATGTGAAAGATGTGGCATATAGTCCCTGGCATAAAATATTTTCAGATGGGGGGGTGAAAATTACATGAAAATGTTTAAGAACCACTGGTTTTAAACAACATCAGGAAAACAAAGCCCAAAATTAAGCAACTGCACTTTAGAAACGAGCCCAAAAGAGGCAACTAGGCCACATGAGCCCTTTAAACCGGCTATTTTCTTGCAATGAAATGTGAAATATTTGGAATATTTTTTTAAACACTCAAACACAAATGCTCCCTTCATGAAAATATTAGAGAACCGCTGGTTTGAATAATAATTAAAACATTTGGAAGCACGCCTAAATAAGCTGCTACACTAAAGAAACAAGCCAAAAAAAAACTATAACCCTGCAACTACCAACAATATTTACAAGCAACTTTACAGAAAAAAACAAGCCCAAAGTCGCTTATAATAAGCGGACATGGCAACCGTGCTCCCTGTGTGTGTAAATGACATGCATTAATTCAAACCCTCACCGTCTCCTCTCCGTCTATGTCTATTTTGAACGTCTGCTGCTGCAGTGTTTTCAGCGTGATGGTCTGCATGGCGTTTTCTGGACGATTCGTTTGGGTTTCTGGGCCTCTCTGGTCCGTCTAAAACACAACTTGAAGTCTCGTTGTTTTCACTAGTGCTTCATTACGAGCTGCTGACAGCCGCCATTGCGCTTGTTTTGATTTCTTCTTCGACTCTCTCTCTGTCGCTCTCTTTCTCTCTCTCTCTTTCTACAGAAGGAAATGGTTGGGTGACAATCTGCGCCCTCTACTGGTTGTTATGTGTCAAGACTCAAGAATCTAGAACGTTTTATTATTCTATTTAGGTACAAGCAGTGAAATTGTGCTTACAATCTAACATGATAATAAATTGAAGCAAAAATGTAATGATAATAATAATAATAAAAATAATAATAATAATAATAATAATAATACAATAATAATAAAAGTGTACAATGAAAAATGTACATGCAGTTAATGTACATTATCTTGGATAAGCACAATAATTAATACATAATAAAGTTTAATGTAAACAAATGATTTGCCATGTAACTCTTTTATTTATGTGTAAATTAAACCACATCCTACCATGGAATTTGTCCCCCCAAAAAATTAACTGTATGTGTAGGATTAAATATAAAATATAAAATAACGTTATTGTTTTAATTGAAAGTGCTGCATGTCACCTTGATGTGGTTCATTTTTTATTTAAAATTGTAAAGGTACAAGAAAATACATCTTTAGTAATTTCATTGATTTGATCAACCCTTTTAACCAAAACAAGGATCAAGGTTCAATGCTTTTATATCTCATGCATTTACAATACCAGCTGTGGAAACATTGCAGGAAGTGAGAGTATTGTTCTAAGAGCCTCTTCAAACAGTGTGACAACAATTAAAAATACAATATAAGCACATCACAACGTCATGATAATAAAAAGTTAAATAGCAACAGAAATAACAGTGCAAGTGGCATAGTATATGTCTACAAATAGAATAAATTAAAGTTTTAAAATAATTAAAAAGTTCTCTGTGCGTGCGCCTGTCTGTCATTTGTGAATTATTTCATAGTTTTCAAAATAGTTCACTTTAAAATCTATTGTTCTTTCACAAAATACAAATATCTTGTCACGTTAAGCTCAATTAATAGTAATCTATAGGTTTTGTTTAGCTTTTTATAATAATATTGATTTACTGGTTGACATTTTTAGGCTACTTCACACAGATGAACGTCATTGTATTATCGCTCAAATATAATAAGAAATCATGGAGGTGCCACCAAAACATGGTTTTATAAAGCTAGTGTTTGATGCTCTCATATTGAGGCCTCAGATAACTCTTTACAGCTGCAGTATATCTGAAGAAATAACTGCAGCATTGCTGCAGTAGGAGGAATGACTACACACCTGTACTGCAAAGCATCATGATATCACTTTAAGTGAGTCAAGAACAAATGAGCCAATGAACAAAACAAAGGCTCAATCATGTTCTCATGTAAATGTACAGTACATCCTATAAAAAAAACAAAAAAAAAACATGATAGAAACTGCTCTAATCAAACTAAGCTAAACCATGTGGTTCTCAACCTTTCTGGATCAGGGACCACTTGAAAATTTCGGCCGCGTGCATTTTCAGTGCATGTTTATTTCAATGATCAATCAATCTGTGTGTTCCAGTTTGGATCAATGGAACTAACGTAGTACGCTTTAAGTTCCTTTTTAGCGATATCTAGGCCTATATCTTTTAGCAATGACAACTCACTTTTTCAAGGTTTTAAAGAAAAAAATACAAACACATTTATAATGTTGTGTTATCATTACAATCTAGTGTTTTGCCAATTATTTGGGGGCCCACTTGCCTCACGGCCCACCACTGGGCCCCCGGGGGCCCACAGGTTGAGAACCAGTGTGTTTTACACCTTGGGTTTAGTCTCTCCTCCATCCTGGCTCCTTTTTGGTGCGTCTCGGTGTGACTGGCATCGTCTATAGCCGTGTATTCAGAGGCTTCAGTGATTTGTGTCTGACAGGCTGCCAGGCCCAGCAGCTCTGACTCTGTCAAGTGTAAGAGATAATGCGCTTGGAGCTCAATACGGTGACACTCTGCTCCTTCGCCCTTACTTGCTGTCTCTGTGGTTGCTTCCATCTCTCCCTTTATCCGTCACCTTGCTCTCCCTCTCTCTACCAGTGGTGTAAAGTAACTAAGTACATTCACTCAAATGCTGTACTTAAGTACAAGTTTGAGGTATCTTTCTTTATACAACTTTTTACAACTTTTTACAACTGCAGTATATCTGAAGAAATAACTGCAGCAACTTGAGTATTTCCATTTTTTTACTTTTACTTCTACTCCACTACATCTCTGAGGAAAATATTGTACTTTTACTCCACTACAATTATTTGTAAAAAAAATTAAACTTGAAATGGAACATTCTGCATAATGAGTACTTTAACCTTTGGTACTTTAAGTACATTTTGATGCCAATACTTTTGTACTTTTACTCAAGTAAATTCTGAACGCCAGACTTTTACTTGCAACGGAGTAATTCTACATTGCAGTATTGATACTTTCACTTAAGTAAAACCTTTGAGTACTTTTACCACCACTGCTCTCCATACACAGCGCTCGTCGCTCTTGCCCTCTTCCTCTACCACCCCTTCTTTTCATTCCTCCATCCATCCATCCCTCCCTCTCTTGCTGGGTCATTAAAGAGGGGGGACAGCAGTCAGTGTCTTCACTTGCCTTGGCTTGCACTCCACTCATCAGGCATTCAGCATGTTTCTCCTCCACTCATGTGTCCTCCTATCCCCTCTCTTTCCTCCGTGGCTACTCCTCCTGCCTCTGTCTCCAGGGGTCGTCGGGGGCTGCCGTCGGCCCCTCTGAAGTGGTGAGCCGTGGAGATTACCGGGCTGATCCCGGGAGACATGGAGATATTTTTAAAAGATGATGTTAGACCTGTGAAATAAGTAGTTGTGCCCCCAGTCCCCCCATATAGGCAGCAAAGGAAAAAGTATGTAAAAAAAAAGAGAGAGGGAGAGAGACCTTGAATATGAAGTGTTCATATTGATAAAAAAAGACTTGTCAACAGCATAAGGCAGGGGTCTTCAACCTTTTCAGGCCAAGGACCCCCTAGCTGAGAGAGAGATGAAGCAGGGACCCCTCTATATTGTATAAAATTGTGTTTCAGATTATTTATTTATCTACAAGCTCTCAACGCCTCGCGTAGATCTGCTATTTTTGGCTAATGTTCCCCTCAGAAAAGGAATTCTAGGGTTCAAGTTAATGTAAAAAAAAAACGAAATCCTATCACACAAAGATTTGGCAGACCCCCTATAGTAGCTCTGAGGACCCCCTGTTGAAGACCCCTGGCATAAGGAATACACTTTGAAACGTGTTGCACACCCCTGATCAGAAGTGTGGGCCCCACACAGCCTCTAAGCTTTGTGTCCTGTTATCTGAAGCGGTTTCCTCTGTTCTTTTTCTTCTTTTCTCTGTTCTCATGACTACTTTTGACACCGCAAAACATTGAGATCTTGTACGAAAAACAATGTCACCCTCCTTTACACGAGTGACGTGACGATAAGTTGGAGCAGCAGCATATGAACACGATTTGTACAAGTATGGGTTGGGGTGTCAAATTAGCATGTGCACATGCCACACATGCACACATGCACGCACAAAAGTTTATCATTTATGATCATACATTTGATGTTGTAATGAGAGGGTTATGAAGAAGCTACTGCACTATTTGACAAAGGCATATTTATTTCCTCTGCTTGTAAGGTTATCAGATTTTAAATATAGGCTACCACATGGAATAGTCATATTCCACTCAGTATCACCAAAAAAAGAATATACTACAGCCGTGTTATTAAAAAAAAAGAATAATTTCTACAGTACAGTAAGTACCCTATACTACTGACTAGCTCAAGGCCAGGTTTCTTAAGATATAAAAAATCCTACTATAACACAGTGACAAAAATAAGTGAATTGAAGTTGAACATGCTTTGAACTGGCTCTAATAGTGAATGTCGGACCTTTGTCTCCTAACCTGGTCACATCTCCAAGGCCTGTGGGTAGAATGGACGTCTCTGATGCAAACATCGCCGAGCTTTGTCACCGTTCCTTTAGAAGCGACTGCTTGTCACATCTTTTTATCTGTGCCCAAGGTGAAGCGACTACTCAATGGCCTCTAATGTCACACCTCTTTTGTCCCAGTCTGCCTGCAGGGACACCCAGCACAATGGAAGCTGTGTAAATGAAGACATCTGATTAAATTCCAGATACTGTATGCCGGAAGTCACTCGAAGGAAGGTCATGTTTAACTACTTTTCAACCTTGTGCATGTCATTATAGGTGAAACGTTTTCCTTATTTTCCCCTTGAAAATAGACAAATTGTAAACACTGGTTATCACTGTTTCCCTTCAACATAATTATACCACTCTGTCAAGTTAGGTTATACTTTATTGGGTACATTTGTCATCTGCATTGAACCCATGCTACAGTAATGATTAGGAGCAGTGGGCAGCCACTTAGCAACCAGTGGCCAGCTACAACTCAAGACCACTGCCTTTGCTCAAAGGCCCTGGCAGGAGGATGTCCCAAACATCATGTATGTGTTTTGGTGCGACAGGAAACCATTTAGGTCGAAACATTGTACAAATAAATTCACTGTGGCAGATTTTTTTATCTATATTTTCTCATGTACTGTTATTCTTTATCCTGCAAATTGGAGAACATGCAAACTCCACACAGAAAGGCTCCAGACCGGTTTGAAGCTGGTGATCCACTCGAAATATTAGTATCTTCTGCAAAGTGCAAAGTTCTCTCACTTTACCATTGATCTCGCTTGAGTCTTGAAAATTATAGTGACACATGGCTGTCTTGATATGCATCCAATCTCATTTGTTCAGGAAATTAATGAGCATAAGTAATGTATTTAACATACTATAGGGTGTATGTAGGCTACCATGTGATACTGTATGGAAAATATGTCAGCATTACCCTCATAAAACGTTATTATATCAAAGCATATACTGTCATGAAAAGAGAGAGCACACAATTTAACTGTTATCTGATAACTTTATTATCAAGTTAAAAAAGACAATGAATTACAATATTTACATAATATCCAGAGATAAATGGAATAAAATTGTAAACAATCATTCTAGGCAACATCACAACCCATCATCAGGTAATCGGATTTATATTGGAAGAAAGGCAAGATGGAGAAAATCTAGGACTCAAACTAGGGAGAGAACAGTCTGAAAAACAAACAAACTAAACATATATACAAGTATCCAGTGTGTTGTCAGCAGGGGCTAAATTGGGGGCAAATTGGGATTCAAGAATAATACAGAGTTTATCTCCCTTATGGAAATATGAGACTGTACACAGTGAGTTGTTTAGAGTGATCTTCTGTTACCCAGCTTTACTACCTGCAATGTCCCAATTTATCCCCTGGTTTTGAGTGGGCTTGCGAGCCTCTGAACAAGCTCCCACTGCAAAGCTTATTTCCATAACGGTTTTTAGAACGGTTATAATAACTTTCAAAAAGCTACATGGTAGACATGTAAATTGGGAGAGAAAAATAAAAAGGTTTTGAGTTTCAGCACAAACTCAGCCTGTGTTTCTGAGGTACTGAGGCTGAGGAGGGGCGTTGTTGGGAGAGGGCAGCTACATTCCCACCTGTTAGTGTCCCATCTATGACACACTGGGATCAATGTGAGGCTTAACACCCCGGGGCGACTTTAGCTTGTTAGCCGGGTTGACCACAGATGAATGGACTGCTTTCTTCTCTGTTACTCGGAGTGGCAGGGGACCTTATGGGTATTAGATACTGGAGTTTCTGGCTTTCGGAGGGAACTGGCCTCTCCTAACCGAGAGTTTGCTGGTTTACCAGTAAACCAGATGGCGAGTGACCAAAACAGCTAAAAAGACGCTCCCGAAGGCGCAGGTTTTCAAAGCGGGCTGCTGGAGTGGAGCTTGGGGATAGAAAGGAGATGGAAAATAAATAAAATAAGAAATAAAATAAAATCATATATAAATATTGTGCCAGTTTAATCCCTTTCAATCTGGCGTCCCTAAAATTGTGTATTTTTAAAATTAGCATTATTTTTCCCCAGCCATTTTGCAAAGTGGGGGCCACAGTCAGGGGCTATGGCTATTTGGGGGTCCTTGCCATGGAAATGGAGAACCCCTGCCCTAGGGAACCTGCCGCTTTCTCTTGCTCTTTCTTGCTGTTTTTCCCCGCCCACAGTAAAAGCCCCATGTCATTGATCAGTAAGGAACTACATGTGTGTTAATATAGAACAACCTGCCCAGTCCCAATACAGTACAACAAAGAGGAGATAATTTCATTGTAACCAGACATTGTACAACAGCATAATAACATTGGATGGGGGGCTAAAAAGCCCCCAAGGGTTATCTATTATCTTTTGATTTATTTACTTTTTTGTTTATCATGAGAACAACACCTAAAGGAAAAAGGGTTAAAGTATTCTTTCTGAAACACCACAGTTCAAACACTTGACAAGTAGTTTTGTTTTCTATACATGGCTGCAAACATGCAGATGATCTGGGTTCCTACCCACAGAATTTAAAAATCTGCTTCTAAAATTCCATGGTTCCCATTTCCATCAATGGTTCATTGCTCAGGAAAGACAATCACAGCAAACATCGCCAGCTTGCTAGACATTTTGGTAACAAGAACACAACTCCATTCCCTTGCGTTCTCTGCCTACACATTGTCACTCCCAGGTCGTAACATGTGGCGAGATGGGAGAAGATCTACTGTTGCGTCAAAAGTTTGTTTGACGCACCAGGGCAGGCTCCCGTATCACGTTGCTCTTCGAGGTTCAGGGCAGTCCCGCGCCACGTGACTGACAAAGGAATGCGGACGTGCGTAGTAAAAACATTTAAAACAAGTCGGGCCGGGACGGGTCGGCAGAAGCAGACTTGAGCCCCGCGAGGCAAGCTCGAGCGAGGCGATAGTCGAGCGAGTGCCCGCGCCGAGCGGTGCGATGTCTGCTTCTGCCAACTTAAGTGCCGTTCGAGTTGCATACCGATTGGCTTTAAAACGTAATTCATGTCTGACACTTGGTCAGAAGGTGTCCAACGTGTCACCGTAGTACGACCCGGCTGTGAGGATGTGTCGTCTCTGCAACTTTGACTGCTCAAAGGAGTTACAAGTAACCATTAATCGTTTCAGACTGTTAAAATGTTGCTTACTGATCTCATCGGAAATTGAAATTAAAAGTTGAATTAATTGCTATTCATTTCTAATAAGGCTTTGGGGTATTAAAGCAGCAACTTCCAACAAAATACAATCTCTGCCTTATTTGTCAATAACATCAAAAAAACAAACACAGCTTTGTTTAAAAAGAAGAAGCACACAAATGCAGGCTCTGACGGTTGTCTCAACACAGAGCAATATAATATTATAGCCTCGCATTTGAGGTTCGGGGAACAACAATGTATACACCTCAAAATAATTATTCAATCTTCACATTACGGCCCTCCACTACACACACTCCCATTAGCATACATTAGCATACATGTATGTGCAAACAAATGCTGTCCAAAATGTCTTTTCACCCTGGTGGCCCTATTTTGGGAATTTTCCAAAATGTCCCCAAAAATTCCAAAACATTTCAAAAATAGATATAGTTGTATATCTGTTATTTTTGAGTTTTGAATAGGGCTTAAGTAGTTAATGAGGAAAAAGACATACCACACGTATTACTACTAAACGAGTTGTGTTCCAGGGTAATACTTGTTGTTACTGTATATGACTCGGCTCAACGGTACAGTTATGACACGTTAGCATACCTGCTGAGCTGGTATCCTGGAATACAATCACAATATACAGTTTTATAGGGCAGAAAATTCAACGCAACATAGTCCCTTCATTATGTTATTATCAAAGAAATTATTAGCCAACAACAACAAACAAACAAACAAACAACAACAAAGTAATGTTGGAGTGGAAATGCTAAGGGGAGACAAAGGCTGAAGTACATCAAGGGAATTATGATGTAGCATGACGCAAAGAAGGGGAGGAGTGTCCTACAAATTAATGAAAAAATAATAATTATGTATATAACTAGGATAAATAAGGTGCAACTATTCCTCAAGGAATACTTCTACTCAATTACTGTAATACTAGGCTAAGATGCAAAAAAAAACCTCTTTCAACTTTTAAATAAACAACAAACGGTAGCACAGCTGGGATTCTTTTTATACCAAATTAGTTCCTTTTAGGTAAAAGGTGAAAGGTAAAAGGTGCTTAAAAACAGTGAATTCTTAAAATTTTGATTCGGAAACATGTTTTCATTAAACATCTCTGTAGATTTATATAGGAGGAGGATTCACTGTAGTTTTTGACCAAAATGTCAGCACTAAGAGATCTGTCTACTATTGGTTACCAATATATTAAGATCTGTTCTAGGGGACTGCCCGTTTTAAAATGAGTACTGTAGGATGCAGTACAACATAATACTTCTAATGTGTAACTCGTGTAATCTAATAATATGTCCACACAAGAGAATTCACTTCAGTTTTCCTCTTTTTTTTGCATCGTCATTTCCTTTAGCATCCTACTTTGATACCCAACTCAGTATTGTTCCTATCAAATATTTAGGATTTTCTAGCTCAATATCATGTTAGGCAACAATTCTCTTCAACCAAACTGTTGATCGTTTTTGGTCTCAAGCAATTCTTTGTCTTCCACAAACAGATTTTGACTTCTCTGTGACAGGTCGGTAGGACTGATGCTCGATAGATCCATGACAGACGGTCCTCCTATGGGTGTCCCTGGGGTGCTGCTGGTGTCCATAATGGTCCTGCAAGAGGAAACAGTTCAAAAAGTAAACGTCAGCATCATGGTAACGACAAGAGATGAACACAAAAAAAGATTGCGGTTGTGTAGCTAGGCAGGCAGTCAAAAGGTGTGGCAATTGATGAATAATTAGAATAATTAGCATCCTTAAAGCTATACTAGGTAACCTTTTCAATTAAACACCACACATTACAAGAAGCTCTGCACTGTGCCCAGAGAAAAGACCAGCAGAAACCCAAATCAACATTTCATCTACAGCTTATTGCAATGCCCCTTTCGCTAGAAGAATCCAGCTGATTCTAAATGCTGAGCCTGAGGGACAAGATACACTGAACACATTACTACTACTTCACTCTTCACTTCCTATACGATACAGAACCATATACGATACAGAATAACACTACTTACTATTTACAAGCTCCTGAATATATCTCTGTACCTGTTCACTAGCTATAAAAAAATATGATCCTACTCTCTGGATCAACTCGACCGACTCTAGCTTAGAGAAAACTTTTATGACCAAAGTCATTAAATACCAGCAGCTCCTCAATACCCTCACAAAGCTAGGTTATAGGTGTAATCTACTTGATTTTGTTTTTGGCAGTTTAGGACATGTTCATAGGTTGGCCGTAAGAGACTTCCAACAACTTGGGATGCCCAAAAGAGCAGCCAAATGGCTTGCAAAATTCTGTGCCGTCTCTTCTATTATTGGTAGCCAACCAAACATGGCGCAGACGTTGTTACTAATACCCATGAGGGATTTATAAGTAACTAGACCATACCCGGTCGGCGCAGCGCATCCGTGGGGGGATATGCGCACATGATCTGGCAACCCGGGAGGCAGTTCGTCCAATAGCTGGGCAGCCCCGTAACCATGGCGACAGTGTTTGACACAAAAACGCTAATAAGAAGCTGAGATTTGATGAAATTGAAAAACGGGCTTCACAGTTAAGTTCAGATGGTAATGGTCAATGGCTGTGTGCAAAATCAGAGCAATTGGTCCAGCCACTGAGGAGAACCGGGTAGCTTCACCTACTCACTCACTCACTCACCACTACAGACGGACGGACAGAGGTTACTAGAATTATAGTAGGATGTTGTTACTTATACCCCAGAGGTTTCTTTGTGTACTTGTCCGGGATTTGCTGACTATACTTTTTACAGCACCGTGTAATGTTTGTGTCCCTGTACTTGTACCCTCTTATGTGGACATAAACAAAACATTAAAAAGTGTGGGGTAGGGTGTCATAAATGTATCATGTACTGTAAATGTGTGGTGGACATTATCTGTAGACGCTTCATTGTGTGTGTGTGTGTGTGTGTGTGTGTGTGTGTGTGTGTGTGTGTGTGTGTGGGGGTGTGGGGGTGAAATGTGCTATTCAAATCAACACTGTGTGTGACTTGACATGAGAGAGGACTCGGGTTGAAGTGGAGAATAAAGACACAGCTTACTTAAACGTATCTGTTTCATAGTTGGTCATATTACAGTGCCACGCAAAAGTAGTGAACACGGCCGATCAGTAAGCTCAACATCATGCTACATGTTTTGAGCTTAACAATATACTATAAAACCCACTCTACTTGACATACAACACAAATTCCTCAACATCTGAGTGCGAATGACAGGACCCTCATTGAGATCCAAGATATAATCTTTCCCCAGAAACATGGAGTGAGGTGCAGATGGGTAGTGATTGGTACAGTATAATCATTGGGACAGAGAAAAACTCCTGGTGATACCAATAGTACAAGCCTGTTCTATCTTCTAGCTGCAGACACACACGGTTTCTGCCCCACAGTTACCATTAGGTAATACAAGTAGAATACTTACATGCCATGTCGCAGGACATGTTTCTCCCACTCGGTGCTGTTGGTGAAGCAGCGACCACAGAACTCACAGGGTAGACGCTTCTCCACGCCGCTCAGCCCGTTGGGAGTGCTGCTGGTAGGAGCTGCAAAGGCTTCTGGGAAAGAAATGTAAAAGAAAAATTATAAAATGAGTATTATAATAATAATGATGATCTATTATCTGTTTCTAAGTCTTTTTCCTCAGAGCTCTCACCAGATTCAGTGAGAAGCATGACCAGCTAACAAATACGGAATAAGTAAATCATTTCATATTTATTATAAAATAGTAAATTGTGCCAATTTGCTGGGGAATTAAATAGACAAATCCATGCAATTATATCTTAAATCAATCTTGAATTAATTATTGATTAATCATTCATAGTTAAAAGAATGTCACTTTCTTGTTCCTCACAAGCACGTTTTATGAGTGAAACAAAATACATTGGTTGCAAAATATGGCTACCGATATTCTGTTTTTGAATCAGTATTTTTAACTACATTGTCTTCATTACTTTACAGTGTTTGGCAGTGATAGTGGTTATCTATTTCAAACTGGAGGATTCACAAGCTTTCTGACACCAAAACAATGTTTCTAAACACATCAGAGAGCAATTTATTAGAAAGTGGGACACTGGCAGTCAAGATAAAGTTATTCTCCCTTGCTAACCTTGGCAGCTGTCAATGCTTGGGAATACTACTTAGAAACTAAAAGTATCCGCACACCACCTTAAAAGCTCCTTAAATAACTATCAATTCGGAGTACTGAATTAATTAATCATTCATCAAGTCATTTACTTTATGACAAAGTTAACTAGTTAATCAGACTAACTGCTTTTAATTATAAAATATTAGTTGATTATAAAAAAAAATGTTTTTTGTGTTGATTCATTGATATATTGTATATGAAAATCTAACAAATTATATAAAAAGTGTGCTTCTCGATTATTCAATTAATCGGAAAAGGAATCGATAGAATAATCGCTTAGAAAATAAAGGATAGTTGCAGCCCTATAATATTCAACGACAGCAAACGGTGGTTCATTGGTGATCATCTTACCTCGTGGGGACGGTTTCTCTGCCTCCATGTCCCCAGCTTGCTCTTCCTCACCCAATTCCTCCTCCTGCTCCTCCTCCTCCTCCTCTTTAATTCCTCCCTCCAGGACGGCGTGGTCCGCGTCTCTCCCTTCCTCCACCTCATTGTCCATCATGTCCATCCCTTCGTCCTCTTCCTCTGCAGCTGCCGCTCCATCATCTATCATTAAGCCTGCCTTGTCCTCCTCTTCCTCCTCCTCTTCCTCCTCCTCCTCCTCCTCCTCGCTGCTCCCTCGCCCCTTCATCATCTCCAGCTGGTCCAGGTTGACGCGGCCCATCAGCTCAAAGTTTCTGATAACCTGAAGAAATACAGGAAGTAGATCGATCGATCAATCAATCAATCAATCAATCAATCAATCGATCGATCGATCAATCAATCAATAAATCATTCAATCAATTATGCGATATCTCCGCTTTAACAGTTAGAAATATAGAAATGCAGTCATTTCTCTGAATCAAGATTGAAGAGGTTCCAAATGAATTCAGATGAAGATTAATTTGGAGGTTATCAGTAAAGGAGTAACACTTTAAATTGCATGAATGGCAAACTGACAGTTATTCTTTTCAACAGAGGTGTTTTTCCAAAGAATATGACGGAAGCAAAGAAGGCTAGTGGTGACAGAACTTCAGAGCGATGGAACCAGCAGCACTTTCAAAGAGCACACACACTTCACACTTCTCCTGAGCTTCTGCTTCCTTCCTCATTTATGATAGAGTTTAGAGCTCTATGTCGGCAATCTTCTTGTACTTCTTCCACTCCTCTTCCTACAATCAATAGACCCTGTCCATCAGCTCATCTTCTGTCGTTTGATGAGCACCAGTTACTCGCTCCCATTAAAATAGCAACTCTTGCAAAACCCATATCAACTGGCAAGAACATTTCTGCTGCTACTGAAGCATATTTCTGCATGATTTCAATAGCAACGTAAAAGTAAGCTAATGCCTTGAAAATTGTGTCTGAAGACAAAAAGCAGAATTGTACAGACTGGGGGAAAAACTGTATATACACATACCGTATATAACGTGTATGCGTGTGTGTGTGTGTGTGTGTGTGTGTGTGTGTGTGTGTGTGTGTGTGTGTGTGTGTGTGTGTGTGTGTGTGTGTGTGTGTGTGTGCGTGTGCGTGTGCACGTGCGTGTGCGTGTGCGTGTGCTGTGCGTGTGTGCCTGCTTGCAGCACCTGAAACATCCTTAAGCACAAATCACCCTGTTTTCATTACTTGGTTGTTCCTCTGCAAAACCTTACACATTTATTCAAGCAAAAGATGTTCACTTATCACTGTTTCTGTAGCGTTCCACAACGATAGTTTTGCAACAGGGTATAAAACTGGGCTTAAGTGGTTAAGACACTAAGAGACCCCAAACATAACATTTGCGGTAGTCAGATAAAGATCTAACATCGTCATCATCCTGTCATTGGTATCAGAGAGCTTCTCCATTTCCAAGTCTGAGTAGAATTCATGGTCTTCTTCTTGAGGTCCCAGAACGTCTACAGCGGTGGTTCTCAAACGTTTTCATGTCAAGGACCCCCAAATTGATATGTATTTGGCCGTGGACCCCTATCTTAAAAAGAGTTTGTGCCAGGAAAGGGAACCCCATAATTAGATTTTTGGATATAAAATAGGCTGGAAGTGGTTAAACCGATTTCAATGATATATTAACCGATTTAGCTGGGGACCCCCTGGAATGCCTTTAAGGACCCCTGTTGGCCCCCGGACCCCACTTTGAGAACCACTGATCTACCGACCTCCTCGTGACATCACATCCCTCACAGACACATCAGGACCACCAGCAAATACTTCATTTTTGAATACTTCATTCCACTGTCAGTCTCCACCCAAATGTCACTGTTCCCCTTTCCCTCATAAAAATGGCAGATCCAATTTAGGCATTTGAGCAGACGCTCTAATCCAGAGCGATTTACAATAAGCAAGGTAAACACATACATCAAATGCAGAGAGACAGTGTAGTGCCTCAGGAAACTAGGATCGCAGGTAAACCAAGAACCTTGCAGCAGTCTAAACAATATACATTACTATCAAAAAATAATCTGTACAATGAAACTATAGGATTCCAGGTAAACAATGAACCTAGCATCTGTATAAATAGCATGCTATCCAAATGACATTTTAACCGTTGCATAATGCGTCTGCACGGTCGTCAAGACTAGGTCAAGTGCTACGGGCTAAGGTGGCGTCTGAAGAGGTGAGTCTTCATCCAATTCACTTATTTTTTTATTTTTCCAGAGACGTCGAGTCCCTCTTCCACACTATTTCCAGACATTCCAGGTCCCGCCCCTGAACTATATCCAAACTAGTCCGTTTCCTCCAAATTTCCAGACATTTAACCCCTTCCCCTCCGACTCACAGAATGTCCAGTTGCCACACTCCTCCATCCCAGATCTGCAGTTGTCAGTTCTAACTTCACAAAAGAACCAGGACTCTCATTACCGTCCTGGTATGACGATTCTATAGTTGCCGGGTTCACTGTATCCTTCCTACCCCAAGTCAGCCAGTAGCCCCTATTCAGAGAGGTTTCACTATAGGGTGTCTGACCCCAACCCACTGACTTCACTGTGTCTTTTGGTGCTTTTCCAACGCATAGTCCTGGCATCGCCATGTCACGCCTCTACTCTCCTAGTTTTGCCAGGTACAAACACGTACGTTTTTAGTATCTGTCACGTTCAAGCTCAGGTTCTTACAAACATCTAAACACCTTTTCCAGTGCGTATCTCATGATGTGAAATGCTATACTACAGAATGACCTATGTATAATAACAACTGCACTGACTCATACTGTAAAAGAGGTTATGGCCATTATTAATCTTTGTTTTTGCTGACTATATTGCCGTTGTTCCGTGGAGCTTCAAAAGTGCATCTGTGCGTCTCTTCTTAAAATTATTTCTGTCTGAAAGACGCAAGAAGCTGTTGTCACACGAGTCACATGAGCAGAGACGCATGGAATTACATCTATTAGAATTTTAAGATAAGTATTGTTGTTGTCTGTTGCCTTGTCATTCTCTATTCTCAGCAAAAAGCCTCATTTATGTCACTCAACTAAAGCACTTTAACCACTCAAGTCCCTCAGGGCTCTATACTGGTGTATTTACTATATTCGCTCTACATTAAATATCTTTGAAAATAGCCAATCTACAAGCTTACAACGCGTCGCAACGCGTTGTAAGCTTGTAGATTTGGCTATTTTCTGCAAAGGTTTTCCCCAGAATATGCATGCTGGGATTCAAGTGGTTAATGAGATACATACTGTATCAGACAGTTGATTAAAAAAAAACAGTGTTTATGCCACTTATTATACACACACAAATTATAATTTGTATGCAACCGTATGAATTTCAAATCAAACCCTCAGGACAAGCATGAAAATAAACTCGCAATTTCACCGGTAATTCTCTGCATAAAGTATGCAGAGAGAAAACTGTAGCTTTTTCCCCCTTTCATTAAAAACAGCGGGCACAACCGTTTTAAGTATAATGTATACTTCAACCTTCCGAAAATGTCGGATGCCCTCTCCTAGCGTCGCCTGCATTATCTCCATTAAGGGATTGTGGGAGATGAAACGCATTCTCTTTCTGGATGTGTTCGGAATTGATGAGCTTTAAGCAGTGTGATCTGTATGCACCCAGTGTAACGCCCACTGCACCCTTTTTCCCTTTTCTTTTCATCATCACCACGCTACAAGAAATATGATTTGGGTTTATACTAACTTTATCTTGTCATTTGGAGCCTGTGTCTGTGACTGAATCAGTCACGTGGAATGCAACAGACGTTTTTAACACATTTTCGCATTATACTCCCCAACAGTTAGGCCTAAGTGAACATCTCTAGAATGCATTTACTTAAAGGATAAGCTTTTCACCCATTTTAAACACATCTTCACATAATTGGTCCTCACTAATGCTGATTGTAAGCTGTCACATGCAATTTCCGTCTACTCACTCTGTGTCTCATGGGTGGGATGTGTATGGTTCAGAAACCTGCCTACCAATGACATCATCGATAGGGATTCAAACCTAATAGAAACTACAGCCTTTCTCTTACTGGAAAGTTAACATGTTATAATATGATGATGATGTCACTGGTAGGCAGGTTTCTGAACTGTCCACAGCCCTTCTCTGAGACACAAAGTTAGTAGACAGAAATTCTATCATCTTATAATGAGCATTAGTGAGGACACATTCTGTGAAGATAGGTTGAGAATGGGTGAAGAGGTCTTTTAAGCAACTTAAGAAGAGATTTTGTTATATTAATTCTAAAACCAGACTACAAGTCCTTTCACAACGGGGCCTTTTTCCCCCTATGCGATTCAATCGCCCGAAAAAAACATTAGTTTTGTGGGTGCCTGACATGTAAATGGTTTGAATACCAGGGTCTACACAACATATAAATAACCTACTGTAGATGAATATACCCTCGGTGAACGAAATGTGCGTCGTCGATACCAGGGCCAGTGTACGGACCAGTGGTGTAAAGTACATTTACTCAAGTACTGTACTTAAGTTCAATTTTGAGGTATTTTTACTATACTGGAGTATTTCCAATTTTCAGTACTTTTAATTCTACTCCACTACATCTCAGAGGCAAATATTATCACAAAACATACACTAACCACTTCAGCCCTTGATATATTTTGGCCATTTGAAAACCTGCTATTTTCAAAAGATTTTGATACATTTTGAACTTGTGAAATGGGACATTCTGCACAATAATGAGTACTTTTCCTTTATGTACTTTAGGTGCATTTTGTACTTTTACTCAAGTACATTTTTAATTCCGGTCTTTTACTTGTATTTCTACATTGCAGCATTGATACTTTCACTCAAGTACAAAATGTGAGTACTTATTCCACCACTGGTACTGACCTTGTGCTCGAGGCGGAGGTGGTCCTCAAGCTGGCTGTTTTGGCTGGTGTCGTAGTAGCACAGCTGGCACTGGTAGGGCTTGAGCTCGGCGTGCTTCTGGACGTGCTGCTGCAGGGTCTGGTCACTGGAGCAGGTGAAGGTGCACTTGTGACAACGGAACACCAGGCCCTGGAGATGGCGCGACAGCTTGGAACGGCTCACCTCCAGCGGTGCAACTCGCTCCTCTGAGGGAGGGACGGGGGGGAGAGGGGGGGGGTTGTTGTTAGGGTTGTCACGATCATGATGTTGTTGTTGTAGGGCAGAAACCACTTATCTTATCGACGAGTTTTGAGCTTGTAGATCTGCTACTTTCCACCCGACGATGAGACGATGACATTTTACTTGACCCACATAAATAATTGCCATTAACGATTTTATTGTGTTTTTGGCATTGAACACTGGAACATATGAACAATTACATTTCTGTTTGGCTCTTAAGCTGCGGGAACAAAAATTCCACAGGGCAGACAAAATAACTTAAATATACAAAGAAATGATAGACATGTTTAATAACTTCATACTTTCAAAAGGTTTTTCACAAATAGTGGAAATGGTCTATCTACATCATCACAACGCGCCGCACATGAGCTTGCACGGCTATTTCTAAAAAGAATTGTAACGATTTTAAATGTATGAAAATGTTTTGAACATGGAAACGATTATGACAATTATAATAATTATGACAGGCCAATTCAAGATTTGTTCGTTCAAGAGGAATTTAAATAACTTTATTTAGTATTTAGTTAGTATATTCAGTGGTTCTCAAAGCAGATTCCGAGTACCATCAGGGTTCCTGAGGGGGTTCCAAATGGACCCTTAAAAAGGTCTGTAACTCTGAGAGTATACAAATGGAACCAAATGGGTCTAATTGGTTCCATTTGTACACTCTCAAGAGTTGTGGGGGTCCTTGGAATCAAAAGGTTTGAGAACCACTGAAGTAGATGAAGGGTTGAGGTGAGGGAAAGGGACTGGAACCCTCAGCTAGGATGTAGATTTGTGGATGAGTGTTCAATTTGTGACATCAACTGTGTGAATTGTTGTGGTTTTGAGAGAAAACTAACATTACATTTTCATTTTCCGTGGCACTCTGATCTTACAATATGGTTTGCTTCTTGGGCAGTTCTCAAGGCCATTGTCTCAAGGCCATTGTCCCAAGGCCGTTGTCCCAAGTGGCAGTGGAGAGAATGGTTGTATTTTTTGACGTCCCCAGCTAAACGATTGATAGTTATGAACCAAATGGACCCTTACGGGGTCTGTTACTCTGACAGTGTAGTGTACAGTACAAATGGAACCAAATGGACCATTCAAAATGGACCCTTCAAAAGAAGCATACGTGTGCATTTTCTTGGCTAAATGTTTTCTGTAAGGCGCTTCACGATAAAGATATTCGAAACGGATGCAGTACTGTCTTTTTATTATTACATTTTCATCTATCTACATCACTTTCAGTAAGTATTTTTTATCTTAAAATAGAAGATGATGTGCATTGAATTGTTAAGTTCTATTCTGGTCTGCAAATAATGGCGCTGCTTCCATTTTGCGTGTGTGCGTATGTGTCCGTGCATGTGTGTGTGTGTGTGTGTGTGTGTGCGTGCGTGCGGTATTACCTCTGTGCAGGACGATGTGGTCGATCATATTGCTCTTGTGTTGCGTGTGGTAGAGGCAGAGGGGACAGCGCAAGTCTTTAGGACCCTCCTCTGGGACGGTGACGTTGTGACCCGCCTCCACGTGCATGGTGAACGTGTTCCTGACGCACATTCACAAAGACACACAATTATTCATTGAGCACAAGCATACTCTTTTGTTAAATATGATTTACTAATACTGTCTAATAATACAGTATAGCGTCTCTGTCGGGTGGAAACCTCATATGTTCAAAACTGTTACTTTTCAGGATTCAAGTTCAAAAGTAGCAAAAGTAGCAAAAGTAGCAGATCCACAAGCTTCCGTGAGAAAAAGTAGAAGATCCACAAGCACAAAAGCATCAAAAAGCTGTGCGTTTTGATGCTTTTGTGTGACGCTGTAGTATGATCAAGTAGGCCGTTAAATTTACGTGAAAAAAACACAAAAAGTTAGAATGTGGAGATAGGAGGTTTCTGCCTGACAGCGACAATATATCTGACTACCCTGGGGTAACTATCCTTACTTGTAGCAGGTGAAGAAGGAGCAGTCTTTGCACTTGAACAGCTTCTTGCCACCGTGGCGGTCCCGGTAGTGGCGACGGAGGCTCTGCATGTAGCCGGAGCTGAACTCACAGAACTCACAGGTCAGGATGCCGTCTGGACGGCCGTCGGCGCCGGCCGCTGAGCCGCCGCCGGACGTTGGACCGGAAGTCATGTGACTGCGTGAGGCCAACTGGTAGTGGTTGAGCTGCTGGCGAACGTCGGCCGGCTCCAGGTATGATGGGTCTATGACGACACAAAATATTTGATCAGGCAGACCGTTCATGTCAACAGGAAGTATCGTTATCAAGACCGGGAAAGCCTATACATTGTTGTTGTTGTGCCTTTTCTGAAAACTTAGATTAGGATTTAGAAGGCGTATTTAAAAACGGCCTCAGGTCTCAATGGGTCAAAGCGGGAATCTGTAACTATAACTATAATTATCCTACCTTAGATTCGAACTCAAGCGTCCAGCGTGATATTAAACCAAGACTGCTTGGCACGATATAGTTCAGAGGTAAACTATTTTTTCCATAGAACATTACAAAATGTTTTCCCCTTTTCTCCTTTGTACATATAGTGTTTTATATTTGTTGATGATATGTATTGTTGCGTTATGTTTATGCTATGTTGATGAATTGAATACATAGGACCACAACGGAATGTACAGATGTACTAGTTAAATTGTATCACTCACACAGAAACGTTTGAAAAAGAATTCCTCGACACCTTTGCTGCAGTGAGAGTAAATACATTCACAGCAAGTGCAAGTGTGTTTGACGGTTTTGACGCAGGATTTGTAAAAGAGATTTCAACACAACAGGCGCATGTCCTGTAACAGTACAGTGGTGCTCATGACATGTCTGCACACAATAAGCTAGAGATGATTTAGATCAGACATCTGCTCTGAGTCTGTCTCCTATTCTTACGCACAGTGAATATGTCATGTCATGTTCAAAATAACATGAACACCAAGTACAGTAACATCATCTGTGTTAATTGGTCCATTTGTAACTACGGTACATACAAAATGTACACCCTGGGATTAGGAATAACAGAGGACCAGATATTTAACAATGATATTTAGGTGTACTACAGCAGTGGTTCTCAAAATTAGACCCCCCCAGGGGTCCTTGAGGGGGTTCCAAGCCAAATTTGTTTAACCACTTTAAACCCATAAAGCTTACATACATCTGTGATGTGAAAATAGCTTATCTACAAGATCGAAACATTTTGAATATTTCTTGTATGGCACAACATATTTTCAGATGCGGTCCGTGACCAAAAACGCATATTAATTTGGGTGTCCTTGACATGAAAACGTTTGAGAACGACTGCACTACAGAACGACTGCACTATAGAACTCTTGCGTGATGCTATGTCACTGGATTACTGGGAGCTCTGTCTGCCCCCCCCCACCCTTTCTGCTCAGTCTATAATATCAGTGAACAAGCTCCTCTTCTTGTCCCAGTTTGAGCCTCCACCACATCAATAAATAAAGCCCAGTGATGCTAATAGAAAGTCTATCCATGTGAAAAATGCCTCATTCAGCACAGGGAGAGCGTGAGGTGGCCAAGAGAAAATCCCCACACTTTCTCTTTTGACTCTTTAAAATGCTTGTGATCCAGTTTTCTCACTTTTTGCATAAGGGGCAGATTTCATATGAATCAAACAATGCCACAGTTGATTCATGCTAGCAATATTTCCCCCATTTTCCAGAGGTGCATATGGAAGTGAAGACGGCAGATGGGAGTTTTGTGGTGATAAGTCTTCCTGAGTAGCTGAGGCAGGTCGATGCCGTCGAGATGTAATATTAACATTAGTGTGCAAAAAAAAAAATGAATAGAGGAAACCTCTGTTAGAAAGTGGACGAGACAAAAGGACAAAAGCTAAAAGTCTTAAGGCTGCAGTCCCTGAGGTTTGTATGTCCTTTCCGGGATTCGAACGCAGGTCTCCCGAGCGGGAGACAGAATTTCGAACACTAAGATGCTAAGACAGAACGCCCGCTTGGGCTGGGGAGATATTGTGCTTATGAGCGTCAGGCAGTTCTACTTGTCAACCAGGAGGCGACCTACCAGACACCAGGGTAGGAGACCACCTCTAATCACTGCAGATGTACCAGTTATATTGTATTGACATATTCTACCATACATATTATTCATTAAAATAAGTTGCGGATTGCAGATTTAATAATTAATTGAGTAATTTCCCAAAGCACTTGATTATCAGCAAAAGTTTGTTTTTGAAGAGTCAAGGTTGTCAGGCAAAACATTTTATTTTAATGAATGAAGATAAGATAAGGCCAGCAGATAAACACACACACACACACAAAAGAATCAAGTGATCCTTCATACTGCATTTTCTTAAAATCCATCGGTATACCTAACTTGTTCTTTAAATTAGTCTGAACTCTGAATACTTGCAACCCTGCAGCTTCTGTGACACCAAACTATAATGCTTTAAAGTTGCTGTAGCCAACTCTGCAAAAATAGATATTTGATATTCTCTGCCCTTTCTCAATGCTTCGTTTGTCTCGGTAGGGCCTGACCGACATCGGTGTTTGGTGCACCGAGGAGGAATGCTGCTCTACTGTGTGCTTCTTCCTCCTGGGAAGATTCCACGGCTCCAGCAGAGCTAGGTGACACCTACTGCCAAAGATCTGTCCGGAATCTAGAGCACCGTATACCCAAATAGTGGGTCGGGACCCGTGTTTGGGTCGCGGACCAATTTTTATGGGTTGCAAGTAAATATCCCCTTCTTTTTCGTTTCATTAAATGCACAATAAAACAATATTTCAAAATATTTAATACGTTTATACAAAAAAAGTCACTACTTTTCATCAATTACAGCAATTCCGATTTTCTTTTTAAAGTTAAGTAGTAAATAAAATAAAAAGTTTAAGAAGTAGTGAAAATAGCAGATCTTGCAGATGAGCTTGTAGATCTGCTATTTTCACTAGTTTGGGTCCCGGGCAAACATCTCATTTCTCTTTTGGGTCTTGAGCTAAACGGTTTGGGAACCACTGATCCAGAACACCTAAAACATCACACACCTAACTACAAGGCTTACCCGTTATGACAGCAAAGACTGTTATAATCTGTTTGTCCACAATTACCGAAAACTATTACTTCATGAAAATGCAAATTTGCGTCACTGTGCTGTACAGTGAATATTAAAAGAGGATTTAGGCGTGAAACCTATTATAAACAGGATAACTGGGAGCGCTTGCAGAAGTGTGAAATTAACAGATACTAATACTTGAGGTAACACTGCCTGTCGTGTTATGCATGTATGTTTAATCCCTAATTGAAACAGAATCGGCTTCTGTTATATACCTTGAATATATATTGAATATTCTAGTCAAATACACTGATAAGTATACATGAGCACTAATACACTATATAGTTCAGAATTGCTAGCTCCAGAATGAAAGAGGGCTTATCAGAATGAACACAAAATAGCCACTTAAAGGATAATTCCGTCCGTTTGGGTTTTATTTAGCCTGTTTTGGTAATGATCAGATCATGATCACATAATGTGTAACATGTGTGTTTGGATTGGGGTTTCACTCAGGGCATACAATGCATCATATTGTAAATACTGTTTCATTGGTTCTCAAAGTGGGGTCCGGGGACCTTCAGGGGTCCTTGAGGGGGTTCCTAGGGGTGCCCGGCAAAATGAGGAATATTGAAACCATTTAAGCCCTATTTCATAATTTCACACATTTTTAAAACAAATAGTGGGAATAGCTTATGCATTCTGTGCTTGTAGACTCGCTATTTCCACTGAATTCTCATCTACAATGAGATGCCCAAAATATGGATGCCATGTTGGAAGTGGTTAATTTCACTGTTATTTCAATAGCTAGCTAGAAGTCGGCCAAATGAGAGAATATATAATATCGCGACACGTCGTGAACTTGTAGATCGGCTATTTTCAAACATTTTAGTACTTTTACTTTTGATACTTTAAGTATATTTTGATGCCAATACTTTTGTACTTTTATTCGAGTAACATTTTGAACACAGGCCTTTTGCTTGTAACAGAGCATTTCTACATTGCAGTATTGATACTTTTACTTAAGTAAAATGAGTACTTCTTCCACCACGGCCGTACATCCCCTGGGATGCGCAGTGAGAGAACTCTGCTTCAGAGACGGATCGTTAACAGAGTGACATCATTAAGGGGGGGCATATCTATCTTACCATCTGGGGCCAAGGGAGCCTGCTCTGTGTCACTGCCGAGTCTGGAGGGCCTGAGGCTGCCGTGCGCAGACTGACTGGCAGCCCGGAGCTTGGGGAGGGTCAGGGTCTCGCCGTGGTCTCTCAGGGAGTGCTCCTTCAGCTGGCTGATGGTCATGGATGAAAATGGACACGACAAGCACTTGTACGTGTGCTCTCCTGAAGGAAGAAGAACATTGTGTAGAATACTTTATTATTGGCAGTTTAAACACACACAAAGTACGCATTATGCAGAATGTCCCATTTCACAGGTTTTCAAATGTATAGAATGTATTCAAATCTTTTGAAAATAGCAGATCTACAAGCTCACAATGCGTCGCGATGCGACGCATTGTGAGCTTGTAGATCGGCTATTTTCAAATGGCCGAAATGTATACAGGGCTGAAGTGGGTAATGCATGTTTTGTAATTATAATCAACATCTATAAAGTAACTAGTAGCTAAAGTTGTCATAGTATTGGTACACAACAATGTCACCACTTAGAAAACGCCAACGTGGATTATACACCAAAAAAAGCCAAAGCTTTGTTTCCATTGTGGTCCACTTTTAGACATAGAACAACACGCAACAAACTGGACAAATAAGAGGCACATGTCGTCATGAGGTGTTGTGAAGCCGCACAACGCTGGCTGCCCAAATGAGTTTAGAAGAAACCCATAAATGATGCTAACAAAATGGTGCATGCTGTTTTGGGTTGCAAAGATTATCTTCTTGGAGATGATTACTTTTTTGATTAAACAAATAATCAAGAAGCAGCTTTTTTATAGTTTAAGTTTATTTTTACTTTAAAGGAAATATATATTTTTTATCATTTTATAAACATTTTTTTGCTAATTTTAATAAACAATTAAATCATTTAGTTCGAATACTGAATACTGTTGCCCCTAGTTCAAAACATTTTGTTAATGCACACAGTAAGTAAAAGTAAGACAAGTGATCGTAACTCCAGCGATACTTGCTGAACTCGGCTGCGCCTCGTTCCTGACCACATCACTGTTGTGTAATATTTCTTATAATGTCCTAATCAATCAATCAATCAATCAAAGCCATTGTTGTCAATAAGATATTGTCCTTGATGCTGTCGTACCAGTTCAACTTGGAATGGTGTTCCACTGAATACAAGAACAAGTCCAAGCAAGAACCAGTCAGGGCACGGGCTACGACAAATTCAAAATCTGCTTCATTCTCCAATTATCTACTCTGAAAATAGGTGCATTCATTGACAGTCATTTTCTGCTGCTTTACCCTTGAATGGCTTCAAAGCACCAAATGGAGAGAAGCATATTCACATGGATCTCTTACAGTGGTGTAAAGTAACTAAGTACATTTACTCAAGTACTGTACTTCAGTACAATTTTGAGGTGCTTTTACTTTACTGGAGCATTTCAAAATGTCAGTACTCTTACTTCTACTCCACTACATCTCAGAGGCAAATATTATACTTTTACTCCACTACAATTATTTGACAACTTTAACTACTTGTTACTTTACAGATTTTGATTATAATTACAAAACATACATTAACCACTTCAGCCCTGTACACATTTCGGCCATTTGAAAATAGCCGATCTACTCTCTGCTCACAATGTGTCGCGATGCAACGCATTGAGATATTGTAGATCTGCTATTTTCAAAAGATTTTAATAAATTCCATACATTTGAAAACTTGTGAAATGGGACATTCTGCAGAATTCGTCCTTTCTACTTTTGGTACTTTAAGTACATTTTGATACCAATACTTTTACACTTTTACTCAAGTACATTTTGAATTACGGACTTTTACTTGTAACAGAGTATTTCTACATTGCAGCATCGATACTTTTACTTAAGTAAAACATGTGAATAGCTTTTCCACCACTGCAAACCATTCACCATGTGATATGGATCCCACGGCATACAAAACATTCACCAGCGTAACACAAAGAGATTCGTGGAGCGTGGCGTTTCGACAGACAAACAATCAAATTGAATGCTGAGAAAGACACCGGCCTCCACTTTTCAAACATAATCACTATTCTAAATAGATTTTTGGTTCATGTCCATTATTCACAGCATCTGTCAAATTTGACTGGTATTTCTTGTACGCTCCTAGCACAAAGATGAGAACATTCTTTACATTTTGAAAGAAGGTCCTTCTCTATTGTTATTTTTAATGAGAGGCTATTGTGCTGTTCCGGTGTTGGTGTGTCTGTCAGCCTTCAGAATCAATTTCTGCTGTCTGGCCTCTTCAAAATAAACATCACAACACTACAGGTATATGTTCCACTTTGTGCCAGGATGGAAGTTTTCTTATCCAAGTTTCAACCTGGTGTCCCTATTTTGGCCATGATCATTGGGCCAAAATGTTTCAAAACTTTAAAAATTAGCTTGTAGATCTGCTACTTTTGCTATTCAGGGCTTAAGTGGTTAAACAGGCACCCAATGAATTAACACCATTATCGTTGTATTATTATTATAATTTAAAGCTGCAATCCACAACTTTCATATCCATTTTGGGATGTGGATATCTAAGATAACCTGATGAACGTCTCCAGACCAAAACATTGTGATTCCCATTATGTTTTTATTTGCAAAAAGAAAATGAAACGATGTGCAACAGTCTTCCACACCACTGGTACACATTTTCATGTGAAGACACCCCAAACAGATATTGATTCGGCCGCGGGCCATAAGAGAATATTTGTGTTGTTAAATATTTCGAGATTTTCCAAAAATGTGCTGATTCAATGAATACAATTTAAAGTTAAAATGTTTTAACATGTTCCTCATTTTGCTGGGGACCCCCTGGAACCCACTCAAGTGTTGTCTTTTACTAGTTTTAATCCCATAAGCCCTAATGATAGAAATTGTTCTCAAAATTGTCAGAAATAAAACATGGGTACTGTCATGTCCCTGGGCGTGTTCATTTATTTACCTGCATGTGCCTTGTGCAGGTGGCTCTTCAGGCGGCTCAAGTAGGACGACTTAAAGGGACACAGCTTACATTTGAACGGCTTGTGGTGCCCGTGGTGAGACTGCACATGTCTGTCCAGACTGGAGAACAACAAAAACACAAGGAATGGGTATAAAAATAGACAGATAAGAGGCGATAAGAGGATAAAAGAAAACAGAACAGAGACAGGACAAAGGGGTTCAGATAAGGTAAAGAGAATACAGAGCAAGTGAGAGGGGGGAGACACAGAGAGATGCTCAGACAATATGAGAGACAGACAAACAGAGACAGGGAGTAGAGCTCGACCGATATATCGGTTTAGCCGATATATCTACTTTCAAAGATGTTCGAAAATAGCCGATCTACAAGAGATCCGAGCTAGCAGATCGGTCAAAAAAATATCTCTAATCGGTGACCTGGTTGACAGTGGTTTTCAAAGTGGGGTCCAGGGACCCTCAGGGTTCCTTCAGGGGGTCCCAAATGGACCCTTACAGGTCTGTAACTCTCAGAGTTATGTGGGTCATTGAAATGACAACGTCTGAGAAAACTGTTCTAGGACTCTCCAAAATCTGGATAGGCGTTGGACACAAAACTCTGGCATGGGTCAGGCTCTAACGGAGAGATTCACTAATGTCCCACAGCATCAGCTTCGATGGTTCCTCCAGCAGGACACCTAGCACCATCTAAGCCCTTGATTCTGTTTATCTCTCAACAAGCAGCAACACATTTCCAATGACTACAAAACAGGGAACCCGTGGGGTGGTGAACTCATCTACCCACAATCCCCCGGGGAGAATGGATGTGTGTGTGTGTGAGTGCCTGCAGGGATTGCGGTGTTTTTTTTAATGCCAACCTCATAGGTGGGCATGAGAATAACGGCTTCTTTCTAGGTCAGGGCACATACAGAACAGAGGGATTACACCGGGGGAGCCGAGAGGAGATGAGGGCGCTCTCTCTCTCTCTTTCTCTCTCTCTCACTCTCTCTCTCCCTCTTTGAATAAAACAAATTATAGATCAGATATCTGTCTCACTAGAATGTTTGTTCCTAAGTCTGCCTCTCTCATAGAAGAGTGGTTCTCAAATATTTTTATGTCAAGGTTCGCCAAATCTCTATGTGTTTAAGCAAGGTTTAAGGTTTATCACGTCACGATAAGTTGCGAGCTTGTAGATCAGATACTGTATTTTTGTATTTAACAGAAGTATAAAATAGGGTTAGAGTGGTTAAACTGTTCCTTCTTTTCCTGGGGATCCCCTAGAGCCCCCTCAAGACCCCTGGGTGTCCCCGGACTACAGTTTGAGAACCACTGTCAAAGGAGACATGTGAGGATGTGAGGTTGAAAGTGGTTCAAAATAAAGACACATCGGCTGCATAATTGCTATTATACCGATGATGTCAAATAAGTCAAATAAGAACCAATATATTGGCCAGACCAACAAGGTAATCCTTCCCATCATCAACTGTAAATAAAAACTACAGTCATCTCAGCTTACTTGTGTCTGAAAGGCGAGATGAACTGGCAGTACTGGCAGCTGTACTTGTCCTCTTTGCTGAACAGGGCCATGGCCGAGTGGCTTCTCTCGTGGGACCTGAGGCCCTGCATGGACATGAACACCCGGTCACACTGGGCACACGGGTGGCCCCCGGACGCCAAGCGCTGCTTCAGCTGGCCCCCTGCCGCCGCCGCCGAAACGGCCGCTCTCGCCGCGGCCACGAGAGCCGCCGCCCTGCTACTGCCGGCGGCAGCGCCACCGGCCGTCCGGGGGGCTCCCATCGTCTCCATGGCGACGGCAGCGACACTGCCTGGAGTGGAGGAGCCCTCTGGTGGGTCTGTTGTCGTGGGGGAGGTGGTCTCCAAGCCGTCGGGTTCTGCCTCTCCGTTAGTCATGCTGTCCTCTGCGGGGAGGGACAGGGGCAGCTCACTGGACTCCTGCTGCAACGGGAAGGAAGAAGAGATGGTTCAGTTAGTGCTCTCTGGTCGCCCAGTGCAAAGTCACTCTTATTACTTCATCCATTAAGTTTTCTGAAAAACCTATGTTTCTATATCAGGGGTGCTCTAACCTTGTCAAGGAGGACCACCCAAAATGATATGTATTTGGCCGCCGACCCTCATCTCAAAATATCTTGTTCCAGGGACCCCCCCAGAAGCAAAGATTTGGTTACAAATGTTCGCTTTAAAAAATATATATTCAAAGTTTTGCACACATTTTCACGTTTTTTCAAAAGTAGCAGATCTACAAGCTCATATAGCGCATAACCAGAAAAGGCTCAGAACCACTGGTTTAAAACATTTGGGCCCAATTTAAGTTTTTACAGCTAATTGAATAGCGGCTCTATACGCTCAAACGTGTCGGGAGCTTGTAGATGGGCTATTTTAGAAAAATGCTGAAAAACCTTGACAAATCTTCTCTTATGGGGGTCCCTCTTTTCAGATGAAGGTCCGCGGCCAAATACATATCAATGTGGGGATCCTTGAGAGGAAATGTTTGAGAACCACTGACTTGTCTGATGCTACTACAGTATATTGCAATGAATTACAGAATTACAGACATGGATAGTTTTGGATACCCTTTGAGGAAGCTTAAAATTGTGTTGTGTGCAGTGTTGATTTCGTCGACTAAAACTATGACAAAAAATGTTCGACTACGTCGACGAAAACAAAATGAAAACTAAATGAAAACTAAGCTATGATGACAAAAACGAAGAAAGACTAAATATATTAACAAATAAAAACTAGACTAAAATGTTAGGGAGGGACTAGTGGAGAAGATATCAAGTAGAACTAAGACAAGTCATTTTATGTTTGGTTGCGCTCTGAAAATAGCAGATCTACAAGCTATTTGCAGCATGCAACCAAGTGTAAAATCAGCCATTAAGGCGACATCAAGGCCTGCCAAAATACATTTTAGTCGACTAAAACTAGACAAAAGCTAAAACATTTCAGATGACTAAACTATGACTAAAACTAAATGGAATTGTATTCAAAAGACTATGACGAAAACTAAATACAAATTTGTTGTCAAAATCAACACTGGTTGTGTGTTATGATTATAATGTGTTATTATTATTATTATGATGGGTCCTACATGAGCAGTGGCCAATAACTGAAATAACTAGTGAGTCAGTACACCCTGCAGGAGGTTGTTGTCACACCGTGTGAATGTGCAAAATGAGAGCAATAGCCCAGCAAAGCTGACTTTTCCCACTACAGACACTTCTATGGCAAAGAAACTAAATAATCTATTGGTAATATAAAGTAAGACAGGGTTTAATAATGGTGTGGCTTCATCTGACAGTGGTTCCCAAACAGTGGGCCGGGACACATTTGTGGGTCATGGACCCATTTTTATGGGTCGCAAGTAAATATCCCTTTTTTCATTTCCTACAAAAACAAATATACATAAAAAATGTAATAAAAAGAATCTGCCATTTTTCAAAAGAATTTCATAAACAAACAAAACAAAACAAAAATCCATACATTTAAAAACCCTTTAAAAAGTAGTAAGATCTGCTATTTTCACTAGTTTGGGTCCGGGAGAGACATACAGTTTCTCTTTTGGGGCTCGAGCTAAAAGGTTTGGCATTGCTCCTATTGGGTAAGGTTTCAGCCCGATCTGACCCCCATTGCCTTATAATGCATGTGTGCAGTGTGCACAAGACATTTGGTGCTGATCGGGTCCATCAGTTTGCAAGTTTAGTCCCGGAATGACAGACAGACTCACAGACAAACCCATTTCTAGATTTCTAATTATTATATCGCCTCTTAATAATTCACTGCAATAATAACTGGCTGCCTCTATGACACACTATTGACTCGCACCTAAATTATACGATGGGGTTTTTCAAAAATAAATGTAAGTTAAGATTAAATTAAACATGAACTTTCCAACTCTATTTAAATTAGTCCCAGGCCAAATGTAGATAGCTATTAGCCTTGATTAAACTCCTGTCTTTGCTACTACCCTAAACATTGGCAGACATACAGATGACAAAGCAGTGCTCTCGTCATCTGTAAGAGTGCAGTTCTTGTAGCCATCACAAACATCTTTTTATGTCCTCCAGGAAGCATATTTTTTATGTGGATGGACCTGACCCTGCACTTCTTACAGCCATAAATAAGCTGTAGCGTCTATGAGGACAGTCCTGCCATTCTGGCAATGTTCCTAAAATCCAACATCAACGCGTGTGACTTCCTTCTCACTTTAAGTATTATGACATTTTGTGGACCTTTCAACTCAAAAGTACTACTTGAGGATACAGGTGAACACACTGCAGGTGGTTATTAGAAACAAATCAAATCTTTAGGTTTTTATTTTTAAACTTAGTTCATGTTCACTGAGCTTAGTTGAAAAAACGTGTCTGCTAACAAGGCTCATCATTGTTCAGATATGGAGAGACAACAAAGTCACATCTCTGTTCAGTGTTGGTGGTTGAGGTACAGGTTGAGGTATAGTTCACTGGGTCTCAACATGGGTCCGGGGACCCCACGTGGTCCTAGAGGGGGGTTCCCTCTAGCCAAATGATTTGATAGTGAGGAACCAAATGGACCCTTACGTGTCTGTAAACCAGGGAGTGTACAAATGGAATCAAATGGACTTTTACAGGTCCACTTGGTTCCATTTATATATTCTCAGAGTTAAATTCGTTGAGGATTGTGTATATATAATTCTGTTTACCTTGACATGTCCCTCTTTGACCTCTCCATACTGGACATGTTTCCTCAGGTGGTTGCAGATGGCTCTGAGGGTTTGGTGAACCTCCACACAGAAGTTACACCTGAAGCCTATGGGGGTTTTGTTTGTAGGATTCTCCTGTTAACAGAAAAGAGAAGGAGACAAGATACATGTTTATATGCAACACTTTTTAAAAGGATTTAAAATTCAATTTTAAAAGGTGTTTTACACCATTTCCGATCGTGGTATGAACTTCTGCATATACTAACCTTATCAGACTTGGTGTCGGGTGGCAGGTCTGTGGTCTTCTGCTTGCTGAGAAGCTGCCTCCTCCTCCCTTGCCGCGTGGCCCTCTTCTCAAAGTCCTCATTGTGGTTCACCAGATGTGTTGCCAGGACTGGCAGATCCAGGAACGTCAGCTCACAGTGAGAACACTGGTACGCCTCTGAGCCGTCCTCCCCAGGACTGACTGACACGGCAAAGTCTCTCTTCAGGTCTTTGCCGTGCTGGTCGTTGTAGTGCATGGAGAGCAGCACGGCCGTGCTGAAGGACAACCGGTAGCATTTCAGACACTTGAACGGCAGCCACTCGACTTGGCTGTCTTCCTCGGACTGAATTTGGGCCCTCACGTCGTCCTTGTCGTCCTCGTCGCCGGTCTTCTCTGGCTCTTTGGCGTAGATCACGGTGAAGTAGCGGCCCAGCTTGCTAGCATGCTGCTTCTTAGGGAAGACCCCCGGGTGGCGTTTAATGTAGTGTGAGACAATGCTCTTCCGGCTGAAGGCCTGGAAACTGCAAAGAGAACACTTTTTCCTCTCCACGGCCAAGCGCAGCTCTTCGCTCATCTCTGAAGTGCTGTCCCCTTCAGACGACGAGGGCACCGTCACTTTAGCGATTGGCTTGTCCGTCATCGTCTTGGAGGCGGCCAAACAGTGGGTGTAATAGGCGTCGATGTCGTGGCGCTTCTGGTAGTGCGCTGCCAGGCCTTTGCGTATGGGGTTCGTGTATGGACAGAGGGCACATTTGAAGACGTTGTTTTTGCCTTCGGGCTGAGCGCGAACATTGTTGTGCTTGATGCGGTAGTGGCGCGCGATGCCTTTCCTCGTGGAGCAGAAGTATTTGCACAGCTGACAGTTGAAAATAGCATGTTTCTCTGTCTTATTGACGGGGAACTGGGAGAGGGCGTGTTCAAAGTCTGATTGGACCTGGGGCGCCGCCGACACGCTCGTTGAACTGCATTCGCCTACTGCCTCTGAATCTTTAATGGAGGAGTAATGTGCGTGAGCGAAGATATCGGTGGCTGGTTGATTGTGATATTTTTCATAGTGGATTTTGAGCTTCTCCAGTGTCCCATGTGTGTAGGGGCACATCTTGCATCTGTATGCTCCATAGCCCTGCCGTTGCGTTTTGCATTTGTCGTCCCCTTCGTTTAAATCAGGGATCTGCTCTATGTCATCTGCAAAGTCCTCTGCAGTGACTTTCACTAACGGGTGTCGTTTCTGATAGTGGGTAAGGACCCCGTGGATCCGAGAATTCACGTACGGACAGTGGCGGCACTTGTAAACGGAACTGGGGTTGATGTCGGCCTCCTGTGCGAAATCCGCAGCTTTCACCTTCATGCCAGGATGCTTCTTCCCATAGTGTGTAAGGAGGCCATGGAGGCTGTTGTATTCAGACAAACAGACAGTACACTGATATGTGTTGTTGGAAATGGACATGCGGGAATGAGAGTGGTGGGAGATGCTTTCTTGGGGTGGGGTAGCGATGACCAGCGCTCCGTCATCTTCAACAAACTGGAAATTGAACGTTGAATGTTCTTTGGCCATTGGCGGCGTCAGCTTTTCAGGTGGCCTATTTCCTTTGATGATATCCAAAAGTATAGATTCATCCCCTTTGATGACCCATGGGTGAACTGCTTGGTAGTGACTAGTGATGTCCCATATGGTACAGGCTTCAAAAGCACAGTCTCTGCATCGGTAGTGCTTAGTGTCTAAACTGCCCTCTTGCTGGGTTGTTTCAGGTCCAGCCCATAGCTTACTGGCCATGTATGTGTAGTCTACGTTGTGCTCAGGGTGGCGTCTTTGGTAATGCAGCAACAGACCTTGGGGTTCCGCATGGGAATAGATACACCACTCACAATGATAACCAGCCTCTAGAATGCCATCTTGGAAGGCCCAATGTAAAATAGTCATTGCCGTGGCCTTCACAGTAGGATGATCTTTCTTCAGATGTTTCTTCAGGGCATAGACATAGGGGGATGTGTAGGAACAGTGTCTGCACTTTAATGAACGGAGACTTGAGGAGTTCTCGGGGTCTGGGGGCGGCGGTGTCACGAGTCCGACAGATGCGACATTTCCTGATTGTCCCATCTGAGCACGCTCACGCTGACTCCGGACAACCGCCGTGTGGCGCCGTACGAGATCTGCGTTAGCTTTGGTGTCCTTATGTTTCTTCTGGTAGTGAATAAGTACTCCTTTTACAGTACGGTTGCCATAGTCACAGTGCTGGCAAAAGAACAGCATCTCAGCCTCTCCCTTTTCTCCACTTCCAGTTTTGGGACTAGAGCTACTAGATGCATCATGTCCATTATTGTGGAATTGCTTCAGAAACTGTTTGGGAGTTGCGATTTGCAATTCGTCCATTAGTTTCATCAGTCCAGGGGTAGGAGAGCCGTGTTTGATGTATTTTGCCGTCACCTTTACTTCTGGGTGTCTCTTCTGATAATGGACCAGCACGCCCACCACAGACCTGTTACTGTACACACAGTGTTTACAGTAGAAGATGTCCTCATCAGATCCATACAACGAGGAGGTGGCCGAGGGCTTCGGTGGTGTGGCAACGCTGAGGTTGAATGCAGAGTTGGCAGCAGGTTGTGAGCTATCTACCGAGATGACCTTCATGGTCTTTTGTATACGGAAATAAGACGCCTTTTGTTCTGGATGTTTCTTCTGGTAGTGGACCAAAACGGAGTGCATGTTTGGGCTGGAGAAGGAACACACGTCGCAGTCATAGATCACAACGTTTCCGGCCACAGCCTCTTTCAGAGCTTCTGTCTCAGCACTGGTGGCTTCGGGGGTTTTGGAGGTGCTTTTCGGTGCCGGGCTAGAGGAGGATCTTGGGGTGGAGGTGGGGGAATTGAAATTCTTAGGACCAGAGTTCAGTATTTCCCTCAGTGTTTGAGATTCTCCACCCTTGTGAGATTGCTCCACCACATAACTGGAGAAGATCATGGCATTGTTGATTTTGACAGTGGGATGCATTCTTTGGTAATGAGGCATTAGGCTCCTGACATTGGGGCTTGTGTATGAGCAGAAGCGACACATGTACACCAGATTTGGCTGGTTAAAGTTGAGAACATTGCTAGCTTCGGGGTGGTGTTCCATATAGTGTTGGTGTAAATCATTATAATTTGTATACTCAATGTAGCACTCCAGGCAGCGGAAGACAGCGCTCTGATCCTCAGGATCTAGAATGTATTTAAAGCTGAATTTGATGTACGGGTGCATTCTCTGGTAATGGGTGCTGACACTGCGGGCTGACTTGTTGTGGTAATCACAGTGTTTACAGTAGAAGCGCGCTATTCCAGGTTGATCCGTATATTCTGCATTCTCCTGGAAAGTGTCCCTGCTGTCCTGGTTATTCTGGTCGTGGAGATCATTAGGGTCAGCAGACACGTTTTCACTGTCATCTGAGAGTGTTAGAGTGATGGGAATGTTTCTAGATTTAGACTTAGGGTTGCTTTTCCTTTTGCCTATTCTGCCACTCTCATGAGAGTTGAGGGATCCTCTTAGTTTAAGTTGCTGTGTGTTGTAACGGTGTTTACTGCTATGGCTGCTTGCGTCTTCATCGAGACCAGTGTGGTTTTCTGCCCCATCTTCCTCATCCATGTCATCTAGGTTTATTATCATATCCTGTTGGCTTTGGCTGATCTTGCTCTGAAGGTTGCTTGCAATTTCATCAATTCTAGTTCGTTTCTTAACTGAAGACAAATCCAAAGGCAAGTCATTGATGGACTTCCTCGCTCTTTTCCCTGCCACGAGGGGCTTTTTGGTGGCAAGACCAAGAATGGAGGTTTGGGTTTTTTGTAGAAAAATTGGAGAACTGTCCTCTTCAGTGTCGGGCTGGTCAGTCCCTTGGCCTTCAAAGACTTTGGCCTGGAGGTCGTCACAGTAAGAGTGCTTATGCTGCTGGTGAACCCTCAGGCCCTTTAGGGAGGTGGTGGAGAAGCTGCACAGAGTGCAGCGGTGAGGATTCTGATTTAGATCATTCAATGCGGTGCACGCTCTTTTCCCATTGACCCTGGAGCCTACACTTCTTCCGTTTACCGGGTCTGCTGCAGTATCATCCTGTGGTTCTGGGCTATCACTTGTTAGGTCCATAGTCTCCAAGTCCGAGGAGTTGTGGCTCTGCTTGTGTGTGCCTAGTTTGAGAGGGCTGGTACATATGAACGGGCATTTGTCGCATTTATACACTGTAGTTTTTCCAGACAGGTGGATGTTCTCGATATGCCGGGAGATGCTCCGCCGATGCATGGTTACGAAGGAACAGAAGGGGCACTGGAAGCGATTCATGTACTTTCTGAATGGTATCCCTTTAGTCTCCAGTAATTTGTTACTCTCATCATCAGTCAAAAGTTCTTTTGCATCGGCTGACAGCGTTCCAGTATAGCTGGGATCATCTATGTCACCTAAATCTTCATCATTCTCTTCCAAGCTGCTCTGAGAGTCCTCGTCGTTGAGCAGGCTGGCATCCACCTCACTGGCGGAATTGGAGACATTTGACACAGCAGCAAACCTCTTGGACACAATGGAGGAGCCTGTGCTGTTTGGTGTTGCTGCAGAGATGTGTGCGTGCAGCAAGGACGGGTTTTCAGCAGCCGGCTCCCCCGAGTCGTGTTCTGGCGCTTCCACTGTGGATCCCTCATTTGCACTCACATCATTGGGTGTTATATTTGACCTCGAAGGGCTTCTGGAAGAAGAGGGAGAATTTGGTTTGGAGGAGCTTGTGCTTGCCTCGCCGTCCAACTCTTCACTACCGGAAACTATCTTCACTTTGTCACCATGCTCCTTCACCACGTGATCAGTCCAGCTATCCCTCTGATTAGTCTGATAGTCACACCATTCACAGGCAAATGTTCCCTTGAGGAATTTACTGGATGCATCCGTTTCCTCTTCTGCCTCAGCCTGTGCTGAAGCCTCCTGCGTACCTTCAGAGGGCCTTTTGTAATGATATAGTTGGTGTTTCATGACTCTTGATTTGCGTGGGGACTTATATGTGCAATACTGACAGCAGTACACTTTAGTACCGTCATTGTGCATTACGATAGTGTATGGGATTCTTAGATGCCTGGGATTCTTAGATGCCTGGGGGACGGAGGAGTTACTGGTATCCGAATCTTCCTGTATATTATGCACCTTTTTGTTGTGATTCCTCAAGATGGATTTCGATCTGAAGTAACGAACACAGAACTTACACTGGTAAAATCGGAGGGATTCAGCTGTTTGTTTTTGTAATGGCTGACTGGAACTTTCATGGGAGTTGGGACCTGAAAAAGACACAAACTTCTGTTAGTGTTGTTGATAGCAAGAAGTATTGTAAAAACAAAACAAAAAACAATTGTACTGTAATTCAACCACTAATAACAATGTAATTTGACATAATAAATACGATGATTCTCCAACAAATACCATACTGTCCCTCACATAGTGTTAATGTGTTTTTTTGTATATATATTTTTTATTTTTCATGCTTTTTTTGTAAATAGTGGTATTTTTTCTCTGTATCTTCATGTTGATTTGAACAGTTTGGTTGCTACTAATGCTAATTAATTCAAGGACCCCAGCGGAAACAAGTCTGCAAGGACTTTTTTGGTCGGACCTTTAAGACAAAAGTATTATAAATGTAACTGTGTTGTTTTACATTCTTTTGCCTAATAAAAATTTCAATCAATCAATCAATTACAAGGAGAACTTGTTATGGACCAGAGCTAACTTTGAATACCAAAAATTGAAAGGTCTTGGTGTTTCACATGAAAAACCTCTGGTCATTTCTTATCTAAATAATACATAAATGTCTCTGCTGTCCGGCAGAAACCAGCTAACCCCAAAATGTTCATTTTTCAGGAAATTACAAAAACAAAACAAAAAGTGGAGTTAGGAGGTTTTGGTCATCATTGATAAGTACAGCTGAATGTACCTCCAAGCTCACAATGGGGGTTGGAGGTCAAAGGGGGGTGGAGCCTGGAGTCAGCAAAACCAGCAAACTCTACACCCCTTTGAGGGACTTAGCTGGTTTAGCAGAACGTTTGAGGATCCAATGGAGTCAGCTGGTTTTGTCAGAAGCACTTTTTAATACTTTCCATTGGTTCAATATTTGTTTAATAGACACACAGACGTAAAGGGTGTTCAATAGCACTGATTTATGGAAAAAATGCAAAAGCGGAAAAAATGAATTTGAGGTTTCTGCCGGACAGCAACGAATAGTGTTTTTTTTTTATTATTATTTTTATTTGTATTAACGTTTCGGTGCTGAGACATTCATCTAATGAATGTTGCTGCATCAAAACACAGTTTCAAAATGTGATAAAAAGTTGTGAGCTGCTATTTTCACTATTCATCATACGGCGAAGTATATAGGGCATAAGTGGTTAATTGCAACCAACCTAATAGTATACAGATTTGTTCAAGCTCTAGACCAGGGGTGTCAAACCCAATTTAGGTCAGGAGTCTGACTGGTCGAAATGCAACTTCACTTGGGCCGGTTTACTTTTTTTCAGTGCATGCATGTGTGCTCCCCACTCTAAAAAGCATGAACACTGTCACATTATTCTGTCACTAAGCATCAACAGGCTTTTAACCACTTAAGCCCTCTAGTCTTAGTGAAACGGACTTGAGTTACAACTGTACTCAGACCTTTTTTCCTGTCTATACCAAATCTCCTCGCCAAAAATAGCCGAGCTACAAGCTCAAAACACGGTGCAACGTGCTTTGAGCTTGTAGATCGGCTATTTTCGGTGAATGTTCCCCCCAGAATAGGCATAGGCATGCTGGGGTTCTTTAACAAGCCTATGATGCTCACCAGCACATATGCGTGCTATGATCAGTGTCCGCATGGGGCTGTAAATATAATTATTAAGAGAAGCCTGATGGTCTACAAATATACTACAAATAAACATGTTGTTGTTCATAGGAGGTGTGTCACTATTGACTTTGCACAAAGAATATAAATAATTTCAGTGTTCCCTTTTCCTACGATCTCATGCTGGATAAGAGCATCTGCTAAATGTCTAAATTGTCATTATAATTGACAATTCAAAGTACTGTAAGAAGCCATGACAGCATGATAACCTCCCACATGTCTCCACACACAAGTGCATTTTTTATTTTTTTTTGGCTTTTTATGCCTTTATTTGATAGGACAGTAGTCTGACAGGAAATGGGGAGACATACAGCAAAGGTCGCCGGGATCGGGAGTCGAACCCGCGACACGCTGTCAAGCTGGCTTACCAGCGTATGTGGTATGCGCCTGGACCACTAGGCCAGCGGACGCCACACACAAGTGCATTTTAATCGAACCAAAGAACAAATTCAGATGGGGGGGGGGAATGCAGAATGGAAACGATCATATACTGTATACAGTACGCGCATTTGGTGAATGAGGTTTATGTAAGGCCATTGTTGCCCCATTCATTGAAAACTCCCCACTTCTTCTGTCGTGACATGTTCTCACATGTAGTGGTCCATTGCTGTAACCAACTTTGAAACTCAGGTGACAGTTTGGTCCAAATTAAATCTATCATTTTGTAGGATTTCAAGGCGGAAGCAGAAGGCTGGCAGCATTGAAAGCACAGAGGGCACTTGGGAACAACGCGTGCAATTGCACACAGCTTCCCAACATGTTTACCTAGATACACCAGTAAGTGTACTCAGGTGGGTAAAAAAGACTTACGTCAGATGGACTCTAGTCTGTACCGATGTTGAGTACTGACCCAATTCAAGCACCGTCTGTAACAACTTTGTTGCGGCCTTTCATCCGAACACGAAGCACAATCAGGCGATCATGAAACAGTCTGGTTCATCTCTAACACTGGCTTCCATTTCTCGTTCATGAATAGTCCCAATTTCTGCACGTAGCCTAATTGAAAGTAACGTTTGAACACCCCCCTCCCTGTGTGGCACGGCAGGCCGTGTCCAAAATTATCATCAGACAAAAGAGCATCAAATTGTTGACTGAGTGAGTTGATTGGCTCTAATAAAATTTACCGTCGGTGCTCTCATCAATTGTAATAGAAAAGACATTAAATGACTTTGCCTTTGTCTTGTAGTTGACTGTAAAACACATCCTACAAGGTCCCTGATTGTCTCTTTGTTTCTTGATTCCATGATTCTTTCTGCCTTGTGGTCTTTAGGTCGTTGCACACAGCGGGAGGCTAACCACTGCCTCCATTGTTTTTGAAAATTGTCATTGTATGAAATAACAATCATGGCCACGGACTTTTTCTTTTTTTGACATTTTTTGTTGTTTTGTTGCCTCTTTATCTTAACTTTTTTCTTCACTATTATTATTATCATCATAACCTATGCTGCTACAATGTCTGAAGGAAGCCGAAGAAATATATACGTTTTACTCTTATTTATGTACCTGTGCACAAGATGTAACAAAAGAAGAACAACCTTGAACCTTTTACTAGTAGAATGATGTATATAACCCCATCTAAAGCCAAATTTATGCTCCATCGTTCGGCGGCGTCACACGCCGAGAACGGGCCGACCTACAAGCTCGCGACGCGACGCATCTGCGAGGCGTCAAGCTTGTAGATCTGCTAGAACTTGTAGATCTGCTATTTTTAGAAAATCGGTGCAAATCTTTGAATATTTTTTTAAACAACATTTTTAACTCAAACCTTTGCTTCTGGGGTCCCTGGAACAAAATATTTTGAGATGGGGTTCCGCAGCCAAATACATCATTTTGGGGATCCTTGATGAAGTTTGAGAACCACTGATATACAGTATAGCAACATAAGTTTAAAAAAAAAACTGTTAGGATTTAGAAGACATTTGTAGAATCCCCAGAAGCAAAGATTTGAGTTAAAAAATATTCGCTTTAAAAAACATATATATTCATAAGATTCGCACACATTTTCCCCATTTTTCAAAAATAGCAGATCTACAAGCTCGTATATATCTGCTATTTTCACAGATGCTTTCCCCGGTCCGGTCTTTAATGGATTTAAATAAACACTCACTGGTTCCAGCGTTAGGAGGAGGCGAGCAGCCCTTGTTGTCCTCTTTGCTGTCAGCGTCCTCTTCGTCTCTCTCCTCCTCCTCCTCCTCCTCCTCTTCGTCGTCCTCCTCCTCCTCCTCGTCTTCATCCCTCGCGGACTCGGACTCGTCGGCGTCGGCCGGCTGCAGGAAGGCGGTGTGCACCTCCTGGATGTGGCTCTTCAGGTCGTCGTACGACTCGGCGCGGAAGTCGCAGCCGTCACACTGCAACACCTCCATCCTGGAGGAGAAGAACCGCCACGCCCCGGAAGATCAGGGACACCTGGGAAAGGAGACAGAGAGGGAGACAGATCAATAATCAGTGGTTTAACCCACTGAAGACGATTCTACATGTCTCCTAAATCTCAACAGTTTTCTGAAAAACCCTATGTTTCTATATCAGTGGTGCTCAATCTTTTTCATTTCAAGGACCCCCAAAATTATACGTATTTGGCTGCGGAACCCCATCAAAATATTTTGTTCCAGGGACCCCCCCAGAAGCAAAGATTTGAGTTAAAAATGTTCGCTTTAGGGGCGTACGCTGGCCTAGCGGTCCAGGCGCATACCACATGCTGGCAATCCAGCTTGACAGCGTGTCGTGGGTTCGACACCCGATCCCGACGACCTTTGCTGTGTGTCATCCCCCATCTCTCTCCCCATTTCCTGTCAGCCTACTATCCTATCAAAGGCAGAAAAAGACCCAAAAATACCTTTAAAAAAGAAAATGTAAAAATATATATATTCAAAGATTTTCACGATTTTTCAAAAATAGCAGATATACAAGCTCATAGCGCGGCACAGACATAGCCCAAAGTGTAATATAATGTTTTTTAGCTCAAATCTAAAAATGACACAGTTCCAGGTCTTAATGGGTTAAAGTAACTAAGTACATGTACTCAAGTACTGTACTTAATAGGGGTGTGACGATACACAAAAATCATGAAACGTTACGCTACGATATTGGGCTCACAACATCGATACGATATATGGCACTTTTTTATTATGAAAATATATGGGGGGGAAAAAAAGCTTATGAAAATATATGGGGTGCAAATGCAAACAAAAACTTCTGTTTTTGCATTATTATTATTGCAAAAAAAAGAAAAATATGAAAAACAAAATATATATTGTTGTTTCAAAACAATAGTATATGTAATAACATAGTATATGCTCGATATAGATGCAGTATACAGTATAATATATTTGAGATTATGCAAATGTGTTAATGAGGAACAATGTTTGTGTATCAAGTTCTTGCCATGTATTAAGCTTTATTAGCCGGTGAAAGTGATAATTTTTTTCCATGTAATTCTCTGGTGTGAAAAAGAAAATGCTGAAAATGTAACTATGGTACACAAGGTAGTAGTATAGGCCTAGCTGTGCTGTGAAAAGAAATTGTCATGAAATGTACTTAATCTTAATCGTCTCTGGCCAGTGGGACAGGTTCGAAGTTCATTTTAATTCCCAAAACCATTTTTGGAACAAAAGGATGAACTTAATTTAACATTGGGTGACCATAATTATTTTCAAAAACCCAAACCAGTACCCATAATCACTTAAATTCTATTTAAAAAAATATCTCAAATAGACCATTTCTTTGACTTCATTAGGACAATTATTTTAGCACTTAGCATGCCTAGTGACTGCACCTTTCAACAGGACAGAACATGATAAACATCTACTGCATGTAAGCACTCAAAACAAGTGTTATTTTGGCTGTGGTGAAAACCGGGACAATTAGCGAATGCTGAAAACCGGGACATTTGAGAGTTTTTGAGATATTTGTCAAGACTCTGGACAGACCAGGACAATCCCGGCCAAACGCGGAACGTCTGTTCACCGTAATTTAACATCAGGTTTTTCATCTGGTCCTCACAGGAACACGCACGGATTCGGTCCTCGTGGGCGGCAGAAGGTTTTGTCACCAGCATCCAGGGACAGAAACAAGGGAGCTTGAGCCACACTGACTCGTTACCTTGACAACAAAGATAAGAGTCTTTGAAGTCAGGCTGTGGGAAGCAGCCGATAGCTAAGAGGTCTTCCACAGACGCCTGTACTGTGATGATGAATAAGCGGCACGCCACTGGAATTACCTAGAAAAGAGCTGCTGCTTATAGGCAACAAAAGAGTTCCTTCTCACGGTCAGCCGAGAGTTGTCCATTGTATAATAATCTGGGGCTTCTCTGACAGGCAGGCCAGTCAGAGAGGCAAAAGATTCCCAGTAAGCAGCGGATGATACGAGAGCAGACACTGAACATAGTTGAAGAAGAAGTCGTGGTCACACAACTCACTGAAAATGGCCGGTGAGAGCTTACAGAGGTGATAATAGTAATAATGGAACGGTCAATTCAGGAAAAGCATTGTCTCACTCGACGGGACCTTGGGGTGTGGTCACACTTTTCCAGATGTGTCATATCCCCTAGGTTTTCTTTGCCCCCCTTGCTTTTCTTAATAGTTTTTTCAAACCCTCCTTTTTTAGATTGTTTTATGCAAATGTTTTTTTATTCTGTACTGTAGCACTTCTTGAGGTTTGTTTCAAATGTAAAGTGCAATATAAATAAAATGTATTATTATTATTGAAAACGTTCCACCAAAAGTCAAAGGATTGTCCTACTTTTAAGAGTTACAACCTTGGTTTGTTCTGTTTCTAGGACCTAAACGTACTCTAGCTAGTCTCATCATCAAATCAGATCACAAAATGTATTCTTTTCTATTAAGGTTTAGGAAAGTATTATCTCTGGAGAAAGCGTTCCTGTGTGGTCTGGCAGAGAGACCTTTTAGTTGATACTTGGTGTTGGATGTTCATTCCATAGGTTTGTAAAAGAGGCCTCAGAGGGAGAGCAAGAGGCAGGAAGAGGCAGAGAGGGTTTTAGGAGTGGAGAGGTGCTGTGTTGTGTGTTGTGGCGTGGTGTCACTCGGCTTCCGCTCCATCCTGTTTTCCACAAAGTTCTCCTCTGAAGTATATCCTGTCACCCACAATTGTATTTGATGAAGGACTGTTGAAAACCCTTCATCCACTTCAGTAGAACAAGACATGGAACACGAAACTGCTTGTTCTCCTCGGTCACCCATCCTGCTACTGTACCTCTAGAGAGGCATGGTGGCAATGCTTCAGGGAAATACCAGTGACGTTCTATATTTGGATGAGTTGCTCTTCTAGTTACCAGGCCAACCTGTGAGTCAAGCCTGAAGAACAACTTAGTTTAGATGTGGACAAGAATGGAAGCCAAGAGAAGCAAATCTGCTTTGCCTGCTGAGGAGATTTGGCACTCAGTAATCTAACGTGATTTCATGCAGCTTGAAGCTAAAGTTGAGAGTTCTGCAGTGGTTCCCAAACCGTGGGCCAAGAAGGCAAACTGGTGTGCCGTGTGATTTTATGACAGCCACGCATTATTATTGCAATCTGCTGTAATACAACTAAAATAAATAAATATTAGCAAAAATAGCAGATCTACAAGCTCACATAATGCATCGCAATGCAATGCTTTGTGAGCTTACAGATCAGCTATTTTTGCTATAAATACAGGTGTACCTTGAGATTTTGACTTGCCCACTGGTGTGCCTTGAGCACAAAGATTTCAAAACCATTCTGCTGTAGAGAATCACTGACTGACTTCAAAGCGTAATGAAATATCAAAGCTGTCTTTTCTAATCTTTGTACTTTGCTAGCCCTGTAGGATATAATATATTACCTGTTATAATCTAACAATAAAGGACTGTGGATCACGAAGATGAATTAACCACTATTTTGGGGCATGTGATTATAAGCGGAAACAAATCTAAATCTTTTGACACATTTCTACAAATTTCAAAAAGTTCTAAATTAGAAAAAAAGCAGATCATATGAGGAAGTACATAGGGCTTAAGTGGTGGAATAAAATACCAAAGCTGTATTTTCTAATCTTTCTATTTTGCTAGTCCTGTAGGACAGATTACCTGTTGAGAAAAGATGTATTATAGCAATGTATTATAGCAAGTGGATCATGAAGAAGAATCAAAACGTTCAATGAGTGTGGAATTAACAATTCCTTTAGTCACAAAGTCCTGATTTTATCATATGGTTCACTGTGGATCTTTTTTCAGGATGAATACAAAATCCTCATTACAAATACTGTCACGTTCTGTGAGGAAATACAAAGGGAATAAATGGACTGGGTGTGTGATCTGGTTGGAACAAATAAGCTATAGATTTGGAAGATACTTTACAGTAATCACAGATCGTAAGCTCTTGATCTCAATGTAATGCCATTAAAGCCACTGACACGTCCGTCTCAACACTAAACACCTGTACAACCAGGGGATGTGTGTGGTTGCACTGGTGTACAGGCAAACGCGACAAGTCTAAAAGCACCAGCGAGCTATAGTCTTCCTTTAGCCAGCTAGCTCAGTCCTTAATGCACCCAACTGGAAACGTTGTCCTAATAGTGGCACTGGAGGAAAGGTCATGTATGTCACCCTCAGTGGGGGCCCATCGTCTGGGGGAGCATGAAGGTACACGGCAAATTCCTTGACAATCGAGACATGTAGGTTAGGAGCAAGGCAGTGGTGGACAGACAGACGGACAGACGGAGGGACAGACAGACAGACAGATCAGACGGACATTGCCATCCTACCCTACCACTAGAAGAACGGTCGGTAGCGGTACCGTTCGCCACTAGCGGGGTTAGATTACGATACTTGCTCTAATGCAGTCCTAGGTAGCTTCCCTTGAGTACGTATTGATGCTGCTGCAGTGAGACAGCTTGATCGAGTGCTGATGCTGAAATTAATGGTACAAGCTGTCCGCAACATAAAGACGAGCCTCAGTTAGTGCATTTGATGAATACCAAATGTTTAATAAGCAGTATCCAACAATGACTGCGTTCTGAGGATAGTCTGCAGGGTTAATAATAGTCCACAAAGAGGGCTCAAGCCACTACCAAGGATGTGCTGTGCAGTATACATGCTGTACAAGGATGTAGTACACAAAAGACAATTAATCTGATGCCTGGCTGCACAGGAAGTCACGAGGCATCATTACATCCACACACAAATATCTAGAGGAGTCTTGGACTTCATGTGGATTAAGTAAATTCATTCTCAGAAAATATGTTTCTCATACTAGTTGCATTTACATTCCAAACAGATGTAGTCAGAATCTGTCTGCTGAAACACTTATATACTATACTATATACGTTTTCATACGATGAAAGGCGAAAATAGCCGATCTACAAGCTCACGTGTCATGATCCAATGCATTGTTTCTTTTTGTGTTTTTTTCACACAACATGCCCAAAATTAGGTTAAGTGTTTTAATATAAAATATTCATGAAAAGTTTAAGTTTAATTGTTCATGGATTACCACATGTGTGGGAGAGTAATAATGTAATGCAGTGTTAACTACTCATGCTGACTTTGCTGTGTTTGCTAGACTTGTGAGTAAAAAAGATGTATCAAATATGACATCAACATCTTTGCACCATTCATCAAATGCACTGGCTGAAGAAACAGGTGCAATGTTTAAGGTGGGAATTAGAATGATGTATGGGGGAAAGGTAACACAAGTGTCCAGATTTCTAAATGAATAATTAACATGACACCGTACCAAAGACTTGTATCCAGCAAAAGTCCAAGTCCAATCTTGAGGTGGTATTTGTCTAAGCTTTGACATGTTTCTCCCAGATCTTAATACTAAAATAGAAAGGAAATAACAGACATGAAAAATGATTCATAGCACAAAATGCAAGGCTGAAGGTTTTGCACCTGCAGGCAGTGGAGGAAAGTAACCACGTACATTTACTCAAGTATTGTACTTGAGGTCTTTTTTTACGTTACTTGAGTATTTCTATTTTCCAATACTTTATGTTCCACTACATCTCAGAGGCAAATATTGTACGTTTTATGCCACTATAATTACTTGAAAACTTGAGTTACTAGATACTTTGCAGATGTACAAAACATATAACCAATTGCCAATTAAGCCCTATTTTATGCTTCAGATATTCAAAAATAGCAAGCTCTACAAGCTCACAAGACAACGCGATGTGACATGTTGTGAGCTTGTACAGCTTGCTATTTTCAAAAGAGAAATGGTTAAATGGGGCATTCTGCATGACATAATAATACAATTTTGAATATCTGACTTTTACTTGTAACAGAGCATTGCTACATTGAGGTAATGCTACTCTTACTTAGGTAACAAATTCGAGTACTTCCTCCACCACTGCCAGCAGGTGTTAAAAAACGACAGCTTCCCACTGTCGAACACAGCTGGAAAGACTGAGGAGAACCAGTAGAAGAACATGTTGTGAGTCAAAGTCTACTCCAGAACACACCTGATTATACCTGAGGGCCTTCATGAAGTAACTCACTTGCACCAGAGGATGGGGCTATTTCTACAACTCCATCAAGCACAAAAGCAGTGTGTGTGTGTGTGTGTGTGTGTGTGTGTGTGTGTGTGTGTGTGTGTGTGTGTGTGTGTGTGTGTGTGTGTGTGTGTGTGTGTGTGTGTGTGTGTGTGTGTGTGTGTGTGTGTGTGTGTGTGTGTGTGTGTGTGTGTGTGTGTGTGTGCGTGTGTGTGTCTCGTTCAAAGCTTCAAAATATTCATGCCCTGCCTAATGTGCAGTATGTCGTTGAGTTGAGATTGGCAGTTTGGACATAATGGAAAACGTACATATTATGAATTGACTTCGAGAACAGTTGACCATATTCAAACGGCGGAGAGATTTCGCTCTTTATTGCTACTCAGGGGTGAGAAACCCACCCTGTCAGGGTGAAGATTCTCACCCCTGAACTTGACATAGAGAGGATAATGGCCACCGAGTAATTATGGTTCATGCAGGGACTGAGGGGATGATTATTATTAATTTGTCCCATTTCATTACTTTGGGATAAGCAACAGATGGAGAGGGTAGTAGGGCAGCAGACTACCAGACTATCAACAGTCTCAAATAAGACACAGGGATTAAGGATTTTTGTCTTTGAACTGTTATGTCTTTGTTTTTCTGCTACTTGACCTCAACCACCATATAAAAAGTACAATGTCACCAATGTGTGGGTCTTATAATTCAAGTTACTGTAGTTCGGAACTCCTAGTTAAAGCTAATCATTTTTGAACAATATTAGGTAGATTATGGTTCTGTAGCTGTTATTGTCAATATACTGCATCCACTCGTCAGAGAAAAAAAACAGAAGAGGAAAAGTGAGAGAGTGAACATGAGCATTGGAGAGGTTCCCAAGCGGTGTCTAATGAGACCAGGTGTGCCATGGGATTTTGTGACAACAACCACATTTTATTATTACAACATACGTATACAACTAAACAATAAGTTAGATTATCATTGTTATAATTTTCTGTATCCGTACTATTTTCCACAGATACAGATTTTGACTTGTTCTTTGCCGTGTCTTGGGCCCCAATTCTTTTGAAAACCACTTTCGACAGTAAACCCGAGAGACAGGTGTAACAGAAGAGGGAAAAAAACTGTCTGTGACAAAAAAGAAAATAGCAGAGGCTGTGTGGCAGCATGGCAGCTTTTTCCTCAAATAGGTTTTTCCTCGTGTCCACACAGTTCCTTTGTTTGCTGACCCAGCAAGACACTTTTCATTTAAATATAACTCATTAGCATTCAAAATGGTCATGGCTTGATGAGCTCCTGCCAGGGCGAGCCAAACTAAAAACACAATTTGATGACTTTTCCAAACAAACATCTCTTTGGTCATCTGCTCATACTTTCAGGCAAACGCTGTAATATTTCACATCTATTAAAAATGTGTGTACACCATATGTTTGTGTGCAATTTTTGATAGCTAACCAGAATATTATCATTATTATTCTGTGTCGTTATAAGACATAAATGGTGGTTTTCACTGTAATATACTGGATTGCACTATACTATATGGTATTTGTTTACATACATGCATGCTTATAGACATAGTATACAACCAAAACTACAGTATAACCCCCCCCCCCTTAAAGATTATCATTTTGTCTGGATTGCAGAAGATATTTGCATATTCTTCCCAGACAGTAATTTAATTTCAGAACCTTATGCTAACAGGCATTTGTCAAAGCCAAAATTAATTATTCAAAAGCAGATATTTTAAATAAATAAAAACGTAAAAATTATGCGTGCATAAGTATTCAACCCCTACGCATTGTTCTTGGTAAATAACAGCTTTAAATGTCTTTAACTTTAATGTCCTACCCAGGATTCAAACCCGGGTCTCCAGCATTAGAGACCTTAATGTCTACCTACTGCTAAGGCCAAGAGGTAGTCTCTGCTTGGCCAGGTGCTAGTTGTGAGCTTCAGGCAGCACTACTTGTCATTCAATGGTTAGGTCTCCTCCCAGACACCATACATGTATGAGGTGGTCTTCATACATTAAATGTATGAAGACCACCTCCAACCACTGCACATGTACGCTATGTATTGTATAGAAATGTGTTGCAGATTAAACTTTTTCCATAGATTTCATAGATAGCTTCATAGACTTGTTTACAAGTCATCGGTGTAAATGTATGTTTTTTGTTTGTTGTTTACACATTATATTTTCTATTAATGTGTAGGATTCATGTTAACGTGTGTATTCTGACATTTAACCATTTAACATTTAACTTGAGCCTTGGTTCACTTAGTCTGCTCTTTTTTTCCCTCTACACCAAACCCATGTACTACACCATACAGATTGATTAATAACCGTTTATTCATTAAATTAAGTACAGTACTAGATTGCAGCTTTAAAGGAAGAGTTCACCCAAAAAAATACTTAGTTTCTATCAATTACACACCCCATGAAGCCTTGATGTCATGGATTTATTTTTGTTTTTGTGGCATTCCTAAGACAATAATTTGATATCCGTGTGTATTTCCGGTAGGAGACAAAAATAATCTACTTTGTGTCTCCTACCGGATACATTAGCCGGTAGGAGACGGGAATCAAATTATTAGCTTAGGAATGCGACAAAAACAAAAAATAATCCATGGATTCAAGGCTTCATAGGGTATGCAATTGATAGAAAATAAGTCATTTTTTGGGTGAACTCCTCCTTTAAGTCAATGTAATGAAATGTTTGTTTCCACATTCTTCCTGACAGATTGATTGGTCGGATGATGCTTTCGAAACACAGTTTTCAAACAGTGCCACATATTCATCATCTTTGACTTAGCCAGTGTAGGACAGTCACCTTTAAAACCACTTAAATCCTCTATACTTAAACTAAATAATACTTAGTTGGCCAGGGCTGGCTCTGCTATTTTCTTTTGCCTCTACACCAAATCTCTTCGCTGAAAATAACTGATCTACAAGCTCACAACAGAGCACCGAGCAGACTGAAGCAGGTGCATTATCTCCCTCTGTATTTTGCTCCCTCCATTCCATTCAATCCTAACGATTGTATCTAGAAAATGTTCACAGGCAGAGACCAATTAATAGTTTTAATCTGTCAGTGCACAGGTGTTGATTACTTATGCAAACAGCATCTTTCAGATATTTATTTTTCTCATAAATGTATTATTATTATTATTATGTATTTTCTAACATAAAACCAACTTCACTTTAAAACAGGTCATTTTGAGGGTCAGTCTTTTAAAATAAAAAATTACACAGAACAAAATGTCAATGTCTCATTTGTAATTCAGACAAATCTGACACTTTCACGGGGGTTGGATTATTTCCCAAGGCACCGTAAATGTTCAGTTTTCTCTCGCAGACCTTTCCACCCACTGACATTAATAGGAGGACCACATTCCACCAACGTGTACCCCCCTGGACCTGTGGTACAATGGCATCTTGGAAAACAACAACCTTCAGCACGAAACCAACCTATAGTACAAGTACAACCGCAAACCCATAATGCAGCAGGTAAGCATTTCTCCCTCTGGTATGAAAAACTACCTGCGACAGGAGAGAAGGTTCATACTAGTGGTGCAACACAAACCCAGTGCTAGAACCAACACAATGACTTAACCATGTGAAATCTAGCGTCTCTATTCTTGCGGCGAGCATTTGGCGACAATAACCGATCTGCAAGCTCAAGATCAGCTGTTTTCGGCGAAGATATGTATTGTAGAGCGAAAACAGGAGGGGGCCTAGTAGAGCCCTTGGGAATCCGGTCAACTTAGTATAGGGTTTCTACCATTATCAGTTTCATCATGGAAATCGGTCAAAACGTCAGTGTTACATTCATTTTTTTGTTAGCATCTTCATCACATGTAAAAGCCAGCCCTTCACCCAGCTAGCCAGCCAGTTGAGTATTCCATGTGAGCAGGCCAAGCTGCCAGTGAGTCCCAGCAGGACCAGAGGGGCTCCATTGTTGTTCAGGGTCGGGTTACAGCCCCGCAAGGGGCCCCACCCTACTCTCTTGGCAGTTCATTGCTGGTGTGAACAAAGTTGCCTTCTAATGCCAGGTTCCTTGACATGGATATCAAGAGAATCCTCTAGGAGAAGGAGGGGAGAGGAATGCGTGAGGAGACGGGGAGGGGGGGGAAACCAGCCTAGTAGCTCCATCTGCCTTAGTGTAGGCTGTGTGTCTTCAGCCTGCCAGTCCCTATGCCACACCAAGTTAATGGGCGAGATTGTGTAAATGCTTTCATGTGCTCAGCTGGGGCTCTCACAGGCAGCCTCTGAGCTGCTCAGATCCTCCTGCGAGCTGTGCTTCAAGGGCAGCCATTTTAGGAGCTGACTATGTACGCTTAGGTGTTCAGCCAGCACACAACATGGACTCACTAGATCTGATCCTCTTCCTCGCAGGCAGGCAGGCAGGCAGGCAGCCGTGTCATTGGAGAGCTGCTGACAGAAATCTATCTGCCAGATGTAGCGTACTGTACCCACACAGCTCAGCAGAAAACACCTTGCACTCTTGCCAGGATTGACTTTTGCCTAGTCCTTTCATTTCTGGAGGACATTATCTCTCACATCAAAAGATTTCCAAAGCAATGCTGGTGCCCCGTTCCAAAAAAAGACAGGAGGGAGGAGCAGATCAGAGCAAACACGTTGACCATACCAAAAGATATAAATACGTTTTTTTTCTTTTCGGGGACCTGCCAACTTAGCTCCAGAATAGGGTCTGAAAAATGCCACGCACAGAACTTCCCTTATTTTTATTTTTTCAACAGCTCAGAAAACATCTGCAACCTTGAGCTAAGGAGCAGAGAAGGAGGGGGCGGAGGGGGGACGAGGACACGGACATAGAGGACGAGGAGGACAGACGTAAGAGGAGCAGAAGAGACATAAAGGGAGCGAGAGGGAGAAAAGGGTGGGTGGATGAGAGCATGACAGCATGACCACGCCACCTGGATGAAGTTCACATGGTGAACAACACAGGACAAAGCCATCAGACTGGGCTCCCCAGATTCCAAAGTCTACTGACATTTATTAATCACCAACCGGTCTCCCTGCATCGTCGAGCCCGTGCCAGGAGTCACACCCTCTACTCAAACTGGCCGACAGCAGCTGCTCGGCTCTGAAAGAGGGCCTTGAATAAGCCAGCATTAAGCTGATTAGAAGCACAGAGGTTTTTGTCCTTAACCGTTGGTTAGGGCCACCGTCTCAGGCCGTCGAGGAGAGTTGAGGCCGTTTGGATACGTTACATTATATGGCCCAGGATCATAGGTGCAGATAATTCATCTGGCAAACAAGACAGAACATGCATCTTGTCAACTCAATAATTAATGACCCACCGACCGAAAATGACAGCCAGCTTTATGAAGGGAAAATACCATGGCAGTGATAGCAGAGAGGCCGGGCCGTGGACATTGATTTTTGTTTTTGCAGAGATGAGATGACAACATCAGAGGAAAATCAATATTTGACTTCTCAGTTTTTAGGAAAAGTTTTGGAAAAAAAAAAAAAGAACGGCTAAGGAATTGCTTCAAATTCCGACATATTCAACCAAATAAGACTTCCAGATTAGTGCCCGACCGATGCCAGATTACTGGGTCTGATGTCAATCCCAATTTTGGAGAGTCCTAAACCCATTACCGATGTTTCTAGATCCATATTTTGTCAAAAAGTGCAAAATCAATTCTAAATATTATCAAACATGTTAATAAAGTATTCAATCGGTCAAGAAAGTCAAACAACCCGATATATCAGTCGAGCTCTATTCCAAATGTAGTGAACTTCTGGCTAGACCTATGAGACAGAAGAGTTAAGCCTAATTTATGCTCTTTCACGCCAAAAATGGCAGATCTACAAGCTCGTACGCGCACGACACTGTTGTGCGACAAAGTATGAATCTGGCTTAAGATAGCAGGTTGCATCACAGCACTAGTGAGAACATTGGCCTCTTGCACAAACAGAAGACAACATGGTTTCTTCTCTGTCAGCAGTAATGGAGACCTTGAAGCACTTGTTATTTCCAATATTTAATATTTCCAAATAACAAAAAGGTAAACCTAGTGTGGCATGGATGAGCAGAGACCTAGCAAGACCGTGTACCAGCTAGAGCCCCCCTTTTCAAAATAATAATACGATAGGTGTGTTTCCCCCCGGATTTTAATGAAAGTGTATTACTGAGCTCTCATCCTTGCCATGTGTTCCAACGAGCTACAAATCCTTACAACCAAACTGCAGAGCTTCATAAAAAAATCACACCCTGTGTGAAGGAAGCGGTGCCTTTGGGGCGAGGCTTAACTCATTTCAGTTCGTCCCTATTGGTGGTCTGAGTCGACTTACCAAATTTGTACTTGGTAGCATGCTGCAAACTGGAATGATGGCTGTTTAAAGCCCAGCCAATGGGCAGACAGAGGGGGCGGGGCTTAAGTAATTACAGTTCGTCCCTATTGCTGGTTTTAGTCCATGTACAAAATTTGTACTCCGTAGCATGCTGCGAACTTGAGTTATGGCTGTTTGAAGGCCAGCCAATGGGAAGACAGAGGGGGCGGGGCTTCAGCAATTCATGCTGGTCCCTATTGGTGGTCTAAGTCCACATACCAAATGTGGACTTGGTGGCATGCTGCAAACTGGAGTTATAGCTGTTTAAAATCCCGTGCTCATCCCGTGCTCATACGGGCGCTGGGGGTCCCTGGACCCCTCTTTGATAACGTCAGCAAGTCATGCGCCTCGCTATTGGTGGTGTAAGTCCACATACCAAATTTGGACTTGGTGGCAGGCTTCAAACTGGAGTTATAGCTGTTTAAAATCCCGTGCCCTAAACGGGCGGACGGACATAGCATACGCGGGGGGTCCCTGGACCCCGCTTTGATAACTTCAGCGATTCATGCTCGTCCCTATTGGTGGTGTAAGTCCACATACCAAATTTGGACTTGGTGGCAGGCTTCAAACTGGAGTTATAGCTGTTTAAAATCCCGTGCCCTAAACGGGCGGACTGACATAGCATACGCGGGGGGTCCCTGGACCCCGCTTTGATAACTTCAGCAATTCATGCTCGTCCCTATTGGTGGTGTAAGTCCACATATCAAATTTGGACTTGGTGGCAGGCTTCAAACTGGAGTTATAGCTGTTTAAAATCCCGTGCCCTAAACGGGCGGACGGACATAACATACGCGGGGGGTCCCTGGACCCCTCTTTGCTAACTTCAGCAAGTCATGCTCGTCCCTATTGGTGGTCTAAGTCCACATACCATATTTGGACTTGGTGGCATGCTGCAATCTGGAGTTATAGCTGTGTAAAATCCCGTGCTCATCATCCCGTGCTGATACGGACGGACGGACGGACATACGGACAAAGTCAAGCTTAGAGCGGTTGGCACCGCTAAAAATAAGTAACAAAACTCTCTTCTTTTTCACAAATGTTTGTATTTCTCATACAGCCAAATAGTGGATTATATAGGAACTAACGCATTGTCTTATGTTTTACATTTTATGTAATTAAAATAATGTAGGACTGAAGTCCCGAGCTGAGCGTGCTCTACTGACAGTCGTTTAAGGCATCAAGGCCAGTTGTAGACTCACAAGAAACAGTCTTAAGAAACAGTAGCATTAACAAAATAATTATTTTACGTTTTCTAATTTACACAAACGGACACGTTTCGGCTCCTCAGGCTTTCACCAGCGTCTCAACTGTTGATCTCGATGTGTTGTGGTGGTGATGCCCAACCATTCTGGTTCTCTATCAGTCCTTCCTGTCTCTTTACAATGAAGCTAAAGGTCTTTCATATCTTTATCTGATTGACTGTGACTACACTCCTACTGTATTCTTTTTTTCTCTCTTTCTTTTCCCCCCAACTCTTCTATGTCCAGTTTGAATTTTTTTGACACACTTCAGTTTATACCACATAGACCGTAAAAAATATGGACGAAGAGAACCGTCACGTGACCCATTGGTTTCTACAGACCCGTTTTGAAAACACCTTTTTGGCGAATTCAAATCCGCCATCTTGGAACTTCCGGTCTTGATAAAATCAAGTGTAAATGCTTATGCAGCCAGAAGGAGGTGAAATAGCAACATCTGCTGGGCCATTAAGGGTGCTGGGAACTGCACCCTTAAAAGCTGCACTTCCGGGGCTTCAAATCCAGCGGAGCTTCCTTGCCTGGTTTATACTAAACCATATGTATCATTAAGTTGTAATTTAGGGGGGTTAAATTGGTATTCCACTTCAGTATTGTCTAATTCTATGTTTCTTTTCACAAGAACTACGAAAATAGAAGATCTACAAGGTCACAACACGTCTCAATGCGACGCATTGTGAGCTTAACCGGGTTGAAAGTGGTTAAGATCACGGACAGGTTATTTTACTGAGTTAACCTGTTACTGTCAGCCCTTCCTCTAGTGCAGCAGATGTAGAATTCTATTGGAAGATAGAACCCGAATTCCCTGTGTTAGAAAAATTGGTTGTAGAAAGACGGAGAAATACCAACGCAGGCCCAAAACAAACTTCAGATGAAACTAGGACACAGTCAAGAGTCAGAGGCTACCACCACCACTGCTATGTACAGTACAGTAGGCTGACCTGAGCCGCAGATACCAACAGCAACGCATGCAGTGGTGTAAAGTAACTAAGTACATGTACTCAAGTACTGTACTTGGGTACAATGTTGAGGTACTTTTACTATACTGGAGTATTTTCAATTTTCAATGCTTTTACTTCTACTCCACTACATTTCACAGAGGCAAATATTGTACTTTTACTCCACTACAATGATTTTAAAACTTTAGTTACTAGCAACTTTGTAGATTTTGATTATTGCTACAAGACATACATTAATCACTTCAGCCCTATTTAAACTTTGGCTATTTGAAAATAGCCGATCTACAAGCTCACAATTGTGAGCTTGTAGATCTGCTATTTTCAAAATATTTTTATACATTTTAGACATAATGATAACTTGTGAAATGGGACATTCTGCATAATGAGAAGTAAATTTTTAGGGATGTCCGATATTATCGGCCTCCCGATATTATCGGCCGATATTAGCATAAAAATTGATATCGGGAAAATATCGGTATCGGTTTTTGAAAAAAAAAAAAATTTTTTTTTTTTTTTTTTTTTTTTTTTGCTTTATAAATAAGTTACAGGAGTTCTTACTGTATATGGTGTGTGTGATATGAAATTTGAGCTTACCCTAATCACAATAATCCCCGCATATATCGGTATCGGTTGATATCGGTATCGGTAATTAAGAGTTGGACAATATCGGTATATCGGTTATCGGTAAAAAAGCCAATATCGGACAACCCTATAAATTTTGATTACAGGACTTTTACTTGTAACAAAGTACTTCTAAATTGCAGTATTGATACTTTTACATAAGTAGGAAATATGAGTACTTTTCCCACCACTGAACACATGCAGTGTGAGTGTCTGGAGGGTCAGCACGACTGACTCACTACTTTCCATGTCTGCGGGGAATCTCAAAAAACCCTTTGGAATTCAGCTCAACCCACTAAACCTTAGAGCAGGACAGTTACATTGTTTCTCAACCGTTTTAATTTCATGGACCCCCCAGTTTACATCAGACCACTGACCCCATTTTTTTTTAACTCTGGGACCACCATCTACATTGTAGAATCCGTGTTAATTTGGAATACATGTCCATTTGGTTCCATCTGTACACTCTCGGAGCGACAGACCTATAGGGGTCCATTTGGACCTCTGGTGGTCCCCGGGCACCACGTTGAGAACCAGTGGACTGGTACATACAGTTGGACAAAGACAAAATGCTACAACTCTCAAAATACAATGTAAAACAAAGTGCAGAACCGTTGCTATATGAATATGTCTCAAAACTATGGCCTAAATATTTAACATAGATGAATATTTAATACATTATATTTAATAAAAGTAGTTTTGAAGTGTCCCGGAGCCGAAGGTGACATCCAGACTAAGTGACATCTCAGTTAAAGTCATAAGTTAACCACTTACATGATATTTTATACGTTGCACAACAGAGTCATGAAAGAAATTGTGAAAATAGCTGATCTAGAGGCTCACGTTTCACATCGCGACACATTGTGAGCTTGTAGATAAGCTTTTTTTCACAATATTTGCCATTTATTCGTCCTATAAGGACATGCCCAAAAGAGGGATTGATTATTCATTGATTATTTAAATTTGATATCGATTATTTTTCATAATCTATTAAATCAATTAGTTCGATCAAATGTTGCACCCCTTCTCTGGTTGCAAGCCCTATTTTTCATACAGGGTGATATAATTAGAAATACATTCTGACCATATTATTTATGGTGTACAGTACAGACTGCTACTGTACAGATATTTTTAGTTTCTAATAATATTTCGGATACGTCATACATAGTTTATACATAGTTTAGCAGAGATCAACCAAATACAACACACGTCCATACATGTCCATATTTTCAACATGGGTTTGGGAAAAGTAGACTAGAAGCAGAACAAGAACTTTTGGCAGAGAATGTCAGCACCACTGAGTAAAATGGCTACATGTCATTCCCATGGACACCTTAACAGACGACGTCACACTGATGAAACCCATTCTGTCATGTTCTGTCGCTAGGACGCGCGCCTCACTAGCCAACACACAAGAGGAGGTTGAATGTACTGCAACCAGCGCACCATGAAACAATATGTTGGGAATTGATGGCATGAAACAATCACCTGTGCGTCCAGTCTCAATGTTGGAAAACAAATTTTGTCCACACACTGCCTACTCTGCCTAATGGGCGCGCCGGCCCTGCGCACACACACACACACGTAGGCCTGTCACAATTATTACATCATTATTATTTGAGATAATCACAATTATTTTGCATAATCGTCAAAGTAAAAAAAAAAGTAGAAATAGCAGATCTACAAGTTATTTGTCATATCTGCCCTGTGGAAACAGAAAGCACATTTTGATTCAAAGTTCAATGCCAAAAATCGCGATTATTTGTATGATAATGAATCGTCAACTTACATTTTGTAATCGTGACAACCCTACACACGTGGCACACACACACACACACACACACACACACACACACACACACACACACACACACACACACACACACACACACACACACACACACACACACACACACACACACACACACACACACACACACACACACACACACACACACACACCATGAGAACCAGATGAGAACCGTACATGGGGGACATTGGACCTAATCCTATGCAGTATGCATGCACAGAGCCTATTTGGCTTCAGTGAGACCGACAGGCTGACTAATCATTCAAGACAAACCACCAGATAGTTGACTTTCAAACTTACTTTTGCACATCCCTAAATGAAGCACAATTAACCACTTACATCCAGTAAACTGGCCCTGATGACTCTTTATCTCTCCGCCAAAAATAGCCGATCTACAAGCTCACAGTGAGCTTGTAGATCTGCTATTTTTGGCTAATGTTCCCCCGAGAATATGGATGCTGGGATTCAAGTTCAAGTTTGTTTTTCTAAAGCAGTCCTAAATGCAGCTTGGGGAAATCTACCTACTGTACATGCACACAATACACAGGAGAGAGAGACACACACACGCACGCACACACACAGCCACAGTCCCTACTGAATACAGAATTGTACTGTCACCATGTCATGGATTTGTAATAGCTTAAGCTTTACCTGGATTTTTCAACGTCTGAAATATGTCACAAGACATAAATGCAGCCCACGGATCACGTACACGTTTTCTGAAGCATGCTCGGGGGAGTTATTTTAGGTTCACATTGAGCACGGCGGCATGCAAAGTTATGCACACCAGCCAAAATACCTGTCTCTGGTTGGAATAGATGCTTACAGTCTCATTATACCACAGTTAGGGCTGTTATCTGCAGTGGATAACAACACGTCTGAACCTCTCTGACATTCATATTCGACATGACTCCCATTGGCAGCACTGCCAACACTGTCTGTCCCTGCCTCATCCCTTCACAGGGAAATATGGTACCACTCTAGTTTTCAACAGGGGGGGCTCTGGGGACCATAAGGGGTTGAAATGGACGCTTACAGGTCTGTAAGTCCGAGACTGTACCAAAAAATGGAAGCAAATTGACAATTACGAGTCCATTTGGTTCCACTTGTACACTCTCTAAGTTACGTACATTAAGCTAATACTGAGGATTCTGCAGTGTAGATTGGGTCCCCAAAGATTAAAAGAAGAAGAGAATGGACCCTTACAGATCTGTAACTGCACAATTACAAGAGCGTACAATTAGAACCAAATGGACCCTTCCGGGGTCCATTTGGTTCCAATTGTACACTTTCAGAGCTAAATGAACACTGTGGCTTTAACAGTATAGATTGGGGTCCCCGCAACAAAACTCTTGTCATGGGGGTCTAATGCATATCAAACTAAGGTCCTTGAAATTAAAAAGGCTGTGGATCACTGCTGTACTGTATGTAGCTCATCCCTTCACAGAGACATAGAGTATACAGATCAAACCAACACACTGCTGAGTCACATGTTATGCTAACAACAAGCATGAATCTGTAGACTATTAGGTGAATATAAAATGTTTACAACGGCACAGCCATCCAAACAATAAAATAAAGTCCCAGGTGCTGGACAGAAGAACAGGTGAAAACAGAGAGTCCACACACACACACACACACACACACACACACACACACACACACACACACACACACACACACACACACACACACACACACAGGTCTAGGAAGGAGCTAGAGACACTCAAAAGTAAACGTCACCTTTGGTGATAATAATAGAATAAATATCCATGGGAACATGATCCAGTGTGCAGAGGCAGACTCTATTTGACCATTGGTGAATAGCCCATGCACTCAAACACCAGTAAATTTGTACTGCAAACATTTCCACCTCATTGGGTAAATAGTAATGCATTCTAATAAAATGTTAAAAATGTGCTGGAGCTCAATGGAAATGTTGGCACTTTTTGTATTTGTATTCATTAAAAAAAATGTTACACTTAAATCATCATGAATAGCTATCGTAGCACAAAAGTCTTGAAACCACTGTGAATATATCTTCAAACGTTCTTCGCCGCTAAGCTCCCGCTTATAAAAGGTACATAAAAAGAGGTATCAAATGGTGGTGATGCATATCAAACTGGGAGTCCTTGAAATTAAAAAGGTTGAGAATGACTGCTATTAACCCAGTAAGACCGGGAACACATTTGTGTGTCATGTTTAGATTTCTTTGGCTATTAAAAAATAGCAGATTTACAAGCTCATAGCGCGGCACCGAGTGCCGCACTATGAGCTTGTAGATCATGGAAGATCATGGAAGATTTGTGCAAATCTTTGAATATGATATCATTTTTTAAAGCGAACATTTTTAACTCAACTTTTTGCTTCTGGGGGTCCCTGGAATAACATATTTTGAGATGGGGGTCCACGGCCAAATACATTTTGGGGGGTCCTTGACTTGAAAAAAGTTTGAGGACCACAGATATTATAGCAACATAAGTTTAAAAAAAAAACTGTTTAGGATTTAGAAGACATTTGTAGAATCCCCCAGAAGCAAAGATTTGAGTTAGAAATGTTCGCTTTAAAAAGTATATATTCAAAGATTTGCACACATTTTTCACGATAAAAAAAAAGAGATAGCAGATCTACAAGCTCATAGCGCTATGAGCTTGTAGATCTGCTGTTTTTGAATAGCCCAAAGAGATCTTAAAATGACACACAGATGCGTTCCCGGTCTTAATGGGTTAACGGACACGAGGGAGGAGGACAATGACCTCATCTGTTACCTCTGTCCTCCCACCTCCCTGTCGTCACATCAGAGAGCTTCCTCCAGTGCCGCTGGTCACATGCTCGACATTCATTTTGAAGAAAGTCTGAATGCACAGAGATGAGACATCGATCCACACCTGGCCTAATCAATGGACCTGGCCTATTCAGAGAGGACGTGACGAATCAATAGTGTTTCAGTAGAAGCTCCATGTCATAACAGCCATCACACGTCCACCGGACTGGAATGAAACAAGACTTGAATGGCACACTGGATGGAATGCGACGGAATGGGAGCAGAAATGAAGAATAGGTGAAAAGGGGCTGGACAGAATGCAACAGAGCAGGATGGTGGGTACACAAGACAGTGGTTCCCAACCGTTTTTTCCTCTTCTGAGCCCCACCTTGTAACATCTGACAAAAGCTGGGCCCCCCCCAACCCCACACACACATGCGTGCATGCATGCATGAACACACGCACATACACACTTTTCGTACAACGAAAAGCAAAATAAATACCAGCTCTACAAGCTCTGGCAGGCTGTGTGTGTGTAGCTTCCTCGTACTGTGTTGAACTGGTATTTTTGCCTGTTTTTTTTATGTTAAAAAAAAGGGCTATTTTTGACAGTTTTTGACATAATGGCATGGCCAAAAAATGGATGCCAGGTTGAAAGTGGATGCCAGGTTGAAAGTTATTATTTTGTCCACCACGTTTCTCATTTTGGACTGCCTCCAAACAGACATGGCCTCACCCCAAGGATGCCCGGGACCCCAGACAATAAAAGCACGGATATGTTGATGCCCACAGCGCTGTAGCCACTCACTTTGCCCGTGCCTAAGTAACAACACTGATTTGATTTGCGTGCCTAACAATGCTGATCGACACAGGTGCCGCTGCAGTTCGGCCATGTGTCCTGAATTTTGGCATCGCATGCCCGCGGCTGGACCGGCCGTCGCTGTGGGGAAAAAAAACAGAATAGAAACTGGCCAATAATGTCCTCAAAGAGAGAAATGCCAAATGTGGCAGATATGTAGGCCAACCTTCCAAGCATAGTGGCATAGTATTAAACCTGGCCCAGACAGACCGTATGCCCATATTGCTCGTGAGACCATGAATCAACCTGCTAAGCAAAAGTAGCCAACATTTATAAAACATCTCCGAAAAGTGCACAACAATCTTTTGAAAGTGACAGCCTTTTATGGGATTGGGAAGATCTGCAATCTAAAATGAATTTACTCTGCATCCAGCAGTACGTTTTAATGTAAATTCATAAGTGCTACAATTACCCAGACTTGTCAGTCTGACACTGGTGGGAAAAACGCTGGATTGGATATAAAAAAAATAATAATAAAATGTAAAAGATAGAATACAATCCACTGGTAAATCTAGCCTTAAGCATCACGTACAGTAAACCAGTGGTTCTCAAACTTTTTCATGTCAAGGACCCCCAAATTGACACGTATTAGGCCGCGGACCCCCATTTGAAAAGATATGCCATGGACCCCCGATAAGAGAAGATTTTTTACGGCTCTAGCAGTGATTCTCAACCATTTTAATTTCAAGGACCCCCCGTTTGACATGCATTAGGGCTACGGACCCCCATTTAATGGCATTTCTATCACTTGGACCCCAATTTATATTGTAAAATCTATGTTAATTTAACTCTGAGAGTGTACAAATGGAACCAAATGGACCCGTCAGGGCCCATTTGGTTCCATTTGTACACTCTCAGAGTTACAGACCCATAAGGGTCCATTTGGTGCCTATTATATCATTTAGCTGGGGACCCCCTGGAACTCCCTCAGGGACCCCTGGAGGTCCCCGGACCCCACTTTGAGAACCAATGCAGTAAACCATTGCAGCCACACATGGAGCGACATGCCGTAAAGAGAAGTACAGTAGCAGCATAATGGGTCACGTGACATTAGAGAGTCGCCACTCACTCAGCGTAGCATGTGAGAGGTGCCTGCAGTCGTCAGGTCAGCTGTGTGTGGAGGTATTTTAAGCTTATGGGGGGAAAAGATAAACAGCCGAATGCAATGCATGTATTGTGAGCATTTCTGGGAAAGGCATATTAACAGCTCAGCAGAGGTTTAAGTGAAAAGGAGTATTGGAATATTGGTGTTGGCAGATAATCATACGTGGTACCCGTATCGGGAACTGCAAATTGGTACAGAGCCATCCCTAAAAAGCCCTCATAAAATTTGGGATATATTTGCATTTGGCACTCTCTTAAATGATGCAGTGAGTTGAGAATTGCCATTGCATCCATTAGTTAAGCATTTATCAAATGTCTTAGACAAAGTAGAAATACGATGGGGTTTGCCTTGAATGTTATTTAGGCCCTCCATTCATTGTGTACACTGTAGGAACAGTGGTTCTCAAAAGTGGGGTTTGGGGACCCCCAGGGGTCATTGAGGGGGTTTCAGGGGGTCCCCAGCTAAATCAGAATTAGCTAAACCAGTTTAACCATATTTTATACTTTTATACAGCTATTCGAAAATAGTCAATCTACAAGCTCACAACGCATCACACAGGTTATGATGAGATTGTAGATCGGCTATTTTCGAAATATTTTGAAAATCGTGCAAAATGTGCCCTTAATTTCGAAAACTTTTAGCAACAATATATTTTCAAATGGGGGGTCCGCCACCAAATACATATCAATTTGGGATGAAAATGTTTGTGAAGCACTGCTGTAGGATAGTGGTTTGGTAATCCCAGATCTCCTTTACTTAGATGATAAATATATGTGATCAGCTTCTCACAGACATGTGGTTCAGACTGATCCCTTCTGCTACAGCCTGACCGTCACTAACATCACAGAGGGTGTAAATATGCAAGAAATACTAATAATAAAGTGACGATTCTACAAATGCCTTCTAAACCAGTAGTTCTCAAACTTTTTTTGTGTCTAGGACCCCCAAATTGATATATAATTGTCTGCGGACCCCCCATCTGAAAATATTTTGTGCCAGGGACTCCCAGAAGAGAACATTTGTAACAAAAAAAAAAACACTTTCAAGATTTTTTGCAGATATACAAGCTCGTACAACATCACTGCCCGCCCCTCCTCCATAGTGATTGGACGGCTGGATAAAAAGTGACAGTGATGAGTGCAGCAGCATACCATATATCCCAGTGAATTCAAAGCATACAAATGGCCTCAGGAGAAAGAAAAAAAACACGACACGGCCTCAAGGTAGAGTTAACAAGGTGAATGAATGACATCACCACCCACATACAGCACTGAACAGTTCCGTATGCAACAGCGATGGATCCTACTTGAAGGACAAGTGGGCGGAGGTAAGGTAAGTAGCCTTGGGAATCAGCTAGTTCCTGAGCCGTGTGGCCCCTAGGTCAGGAGCCTATCTCCTATTTCCTTAGCGTGAGGCAGCTTGATGTACAACTACACCCTCTGGACATGACACTGGTATGTCACAGGGACATGCCCCCAATCCAACCCTTTGATGCTGAGTGCCAAGCAGGGAGGCATTAGGTACCATTTTTTTACCATCTATGTCTCCGCCCGGGAATTGAACCCCCGACCTCACAATCTGAGGGCTAGCACTTTAGGCACAAGGCCACTGAGCTGGTGGGTAATGCACGCACGAAAATATTAAATAAAATACTTGCAGTGCACAGATTTGAAAGAAATCAGGATACGTCTTCCTTGGCCCACTGGCAGCATGTACAAACAGTTTGGTGCTGATTGGGTCCAACGGTTTGCAAGATTAGCACACACACACACACACACACACACACACACACACACACACACACACACACACACACACACACACACACACACACACACACACACACACACACACACACACACACACACACACACACACACACACACACACACACACACACACAGGGGTGAAAACATAATCTTCACCTCCTGGCCTGGTGAAGATAAAACAAACAAAGCAGTGTGTTTGGGTGAAAACAAACTGCTTTGTTTGCTGGGGACCAGGGGGTCCCCAGCACTTTGAGAACCAGCCTTATATAACATACGGTATGTATAATACCTCAGTGATAAAGAGCAACGTGTATAGGGCCTCAAGAGGGGGAGAATCTTGATCTTTGGACCTCAAGCTATACTGCTGACTGAGGCCTTCAATCAAGTCCCCACTTCAAAAGACACACACACACACAGACACACATATGCACACATACGCACACACGCATGCACGCGCGCACACACACACACAGAAATACCTTCACAGATATACCCTTAGCACGGTTCCTGTAGCTGCAATACTATGCTAATCCTGGGGGAGAGACGATAATTTGCTATTTGATGTCTGCGTCGTCCATACTGCAAGGTCAGACAGAGCCTGTGTGTGTCAGCCTCTCTCTCTCTCCCTCTCTGACAGATGGTTACCTGACATCACCCACCCATTCAGTCAGCCTTTAATACTTTATATCTCTGACACCGTTGTCCCCCTTTATAGGGGCTTTCTTTACCAAGTTATTTCCTTTCTCCATTCAAGGGGATTTATCACACCAACTTCCCATTTTGTTCCACGGCTGAACCGAAAATGAACGAACCTGGAACATCATACTACGAGTAACCTTGCTCTGAGGAGACTGCCTTTGTCTCTAAGCAGGAAGCTCTGATCGTTCCATCTCGAAAACGGATGACTGCAACACAGAGCACATCATCATGAGACTCCCTCTCTGGCGCAAATGGCCATTTTTGATCTGACTACTGCCTTTCCGGTTGTCATGGTGAAAATGAAAAACCTCCAAAAAGGCTGATAAAAAAGCGACTCTATTCACAAATGTTACTGTAACTCAAGAACAGCCTTTCAAAAAGCATTCACAGCCATCCATCCATCCTGCATTTAAAGCATGAGCTTCCGAAGAAAAAGGTCTGGCAATGTGTTTTTATTCAAGTGACCTTCAAACCTAACATTGCAAACAAAACACAAGGCTGGTATGGATAAATCCCTGAGCTAAAGCATGCAGGTTTTGAAGGTCAGCTGAGGTATACCCAACCACAGAACTCTCCTCATTCCAATGACTATCCAAAATGACTCAATTCTAACATTCCTCTGGTTTCGCACCAACCATTTTATCTGGGATGGTTTCTTTTTACTGGTCTAGGATTGCCGTAGACGTCACATTATCTGTTTGAGTGTAGATGTAAAATGTGATGCAGATCAAAAGCCAATCTAACAGAAGTCAAGAAGGCTGTCCTGGGAGGGAGCTCAAGCTTTCTGGGTGGATACGGGGTGGAAACAGACAGACATGCATGGTTAGGATTCACTGTCAGGCTATTGCTCAACCTGTTTTAGTATAGTCACCTCACTTGGCTGCTCTCTCTTCCCTCTCTCCCTCTCTCTCGGGGCTGACAGAATTATCTTCTGCATCAGAGCAGAGGCTGGGCCAAGCGTTACACACACACAGACAGACAGAGGAATCCATTTTCACACAGCGGACCTACTGTGGCTAAGGAGACACAACCAGTAACACAAGAGTATCAGTGGCATGGCCATCCACCATTTTGTGCTCCTCAAGGTCTCAGGCTGGGCAACCTGTTCCCCTCCCTGTCCTGTTTCAGCTGAGAGGAGTTGCCTCTGCTCGCTGCTGCTATCTTGTTACACAGATGGAACTGTTTAGCTTTAAGAACACAGACCTGGGCAAGCAACTTCCCTCTCATTGGTTCCTCTGCAGGTTTGTCATGGCTGCCAGCGAAAGCAGAACTGTGAGTGCGTGTTCAGTACAAAAGACAGCCACCAATAGTGTGGGGGGGGGGGGGGGGGCTTCTCTTTTCATCCCTGGCTGCAGACGATCTTCTCAAGAGATCTCAGCATGACTCCAAATATGGCGCTATGGATCAATCCCCCCTTTGGGTTGCTGTGGTTTAAAGCAGAGCTTCAAGGAGATATCTGCACAAAGGTTCTACAGATGATAAGGCTGAAGCAAAAAGACTCAGCCCTGTATGACGCAATGCTTCTGTGTACACATATTTTAAACAGGTTCTTCATACATTCTAATAGCCTCACAGGAGGAGGAGAAATCTATTTATACATTAAAAGAAAACACAAATAAACAAAGCTCAAAATGACCCCCAGCGATATAGTTAAGTAAATATTCCATCCCACAAAAAATGGCTAACTAATTGCACGCCTCTGGCAACATAATTTATTATATATTGTTTGTCCAAGTCTGTATGGGAATAGGTATTTGGTTGTCTCAAGAGGTTTTCTTTCCTTAAGTTTAAAGAGAGAAATAAAAAAAAAAAGGTACGTAACTCAGCATACTAAAATAAAACTGCTGCTATTGTACGTTTTTCCACTGCATAATTCTCTTCATACATTCCTCATAGTCCGAACACAAACACAGGACCATGGACTAAACCAAATGGGATTGAAAATGCACAACTGAAGGATGTCCAAGGACAGGTCTGGAGAGAAACCAGGAAGTGTTTTTCCACTAGGACAATTGCTCCAGGAAACCATACATTCCATGCAGCCATGAAGCCCATCTCTCACAGAGCACCATTTCCTGGAGTCAAATCTGCTGTTGTCTCCTATGAACAGTGTTGCCAGGTTTTGCGAGAGACATAAGTAACCAAATCTATGAAAACAAGCCCAAAAGAAGCGACTAGGCCACATAGCACTTTAAACCTATAGTGCGTGCCAAAAGTCCTGAAGGGGGCGTCAACAAGTGTCATTTGGTAGCGGCGGACATCTTTGTGGGGTATAAACAGGTTGACTTAACATTGCCCCCCACCAGTAGATACTATGCCACGCCCCCCGTGGTGACGAGACGTTGGCACGCACTATATGTAAGCACACAACGCGTCACATTGCGATGCGTTATGAGGTTGTAGATTGGATTTATTTTTTAATCTTGAAGAAAATGTGAAACATTTGGAATATCTTTGCAACAATTTAACAACACAAATGTTGTATGGGGGTCCCTGCCACAAAATGTTTTCAGATTGGGGGTTGGTGGACAAATACATATTCATTTAGGGTGGTCTTTGACATGAAAATGAAATGTTTGAGAACCACTGGTTTAAGCAACATTAGGAAACAAGCCCAAATAAGCAACTACACTTTAAGAACAAGCCCAAAAAAAAACATTCCGCAACTACCAATATTTACTAGCAACTTTACAGAAAAACAAGCCCAAAGTCGCTCATAATAAGCAGACATGGCAACACTGCCTATGAATTCTACAATAGCCTCTGTCAACCTATGGTATATACAGATTACTGCTGGTCGGTTTAGAGTTAGGATCCTAAACTAGATTACAATGGTTTGGTTTCTCAATATATTTATATCATCTCAACGAATGTAAAGTCAAAGTCGCATATTTTGGTCAAAAGAGGCCACAATAAATGAGAACACATCCAAGCTAAGTTAATGATATTAAAAGGTTGAGCTTCTCTTTACAAATCTAATGAATGTATAATTGGTATAATATGCATTTAATGAAGTTGTGGCTCCTTTTCCTGCCAGTGAAACATATTAGCGTTAATTTGTTGTCCCTCTCTCCTGTCACACAAAGGCTAAGAAGTATGTTTCTCCTCAGCCTTTCTCCTTCATTAAAGTACATCTTACCATATAAAACGATGGAGCTAGCCCAAAAACGAATTTCACCCACTGTTTTACACCTGTAAACCTGTGATGTGATAATAAAGAACAGAAGACATTCAGATGCTCTGAATGTGTATCTTGTAAGCTGTAAATGGGAATACTAACAGAAGATGGTGCATTGGTGACTTCTCTGCAACCCTGACATGCCAGTTACTACAGTTACAGACAGTGGGTGAGGTTACCATCTGGTCAGAATGATGGAGCGCCTCAAACTGACCAAGACGGAAAGGAGCGGATAACTAATAGACTGTGATACACAAGACATTTGAACAAGACTGGTATTGGATTCCTTTTTTTTTTAACACAATTTGCCATGTTGGTGGGTGGGAAGGAAGCGGGCAGGGAACTGTATTCTCTGTCACTGCACTATAGCGCCTCCTACAGACAGGTCTGGGAACCAGTTCAGCAGGGAGCAGAACTGGGAGGGATGGTGTGTTCCTCTGCACACGATGGGAGTGAAACTCCTCTCTGTGAAGTGAAAAGAAGCGTCTGGTGGCGCTTGTGTATTAGAGGGGACACGTGGTTGTAATGTCTACACTCTCCCAAGACCAACATTAGGGGTTGTCACTGTCAGTGACAGAGAGGGACTATATAAGAAACATGGGGGGGATTTGGCAACAACAAAATTTGGCTAGAAAATACATAAAAAAGAAGAAAGAAACAGCAGAAAACAAAAACAGCAGTTGATCAAGTTTGACCTTTGCCCGTAATGCTGTTAAAGGCATAGTATGTAACTTAACGTTGCCATGTGTTTATAAAACAAAACAATACATACATTTGTACCCATCATTTCCCTCTATACCAGCAGTTATCAGCCACTGGAGTAGTGTGGTGGTGTTTACCGTCCTAAACACATTGCAGGTTCTGCTGTATTTTGGTTAAATCAAAACAAACAGTGAAAACACCTCCAGTGAGTGAGAGGACAATGTGTTTCTGCAGGTAAACAGAACACCACCACACTACTCCACTGGCTGGTAACTGCTGATATAGAGGGAAATGGTAAAAAATTTATTTAATTGTTTTGCCGTGTAAACGCAGGGCAAAAGTTACATACAGTATCATGCCTTTAAAGACTATCTGATAGTGGTCTTTTGAAATGGTTGCCGAGTGTTTAGCCTGGAAGAGAAGCAAACGCGAGGTTCCTCGCTAGGTGCACCAAGCCAACCTCTCGAGGTAAGTCGACAAAGTTTGAGAAGGAAAGATGAGAGACCCATCAATATTAACTCACCACCGAGACCTCCTTTCCAAGCCCTTAAATATTTAATCGTCCTTGGATAGCTCTGTTGCTTCGTAGGCCCGAGCCAGTGGATCCCTCCCTTCTACAAGACCACTCCTGTTCCTGCTCAATGAAGGCCTTGTCCAGTGCCACCACGCTGCCCAAGGAACGGCCAGTCTCTAAAGAATTCAGGATTTTTCCACCCCAGGCAGTGTGTGAGGCTGACAGAGGTGGTTTACTGTATCTTGTAAGGGAAGGGGAAGGAGCCTCGACTTAACCTGTGAAACAGGTTTGTCGATTATTTGATTTGTCTTATAAAGACAAATTGGCAGGACAGCTGTGCTATCATGCTGAGTTTTCAATTCAGGCTAAATAATGTACATGTCTGTCTATGGGAGTATATTGAAGTAATATGAAATATATTACTTTCAATATTGACAGTGAGATATATCTTTGCAACAAAACTTTTTTGTACTGGCAATTTAAGAGTAGGTGTTGTAACAGTAAACAATACAACCCGATACTGGAAGACACCTTGAGAGCCACTTCCTTGTTCTATTGAAACAAACTCCAAATAACAGTTGCATACCGTAGTCTACTTAGTTACGGAAAAATACAAAGATTCAACTGATACTACAATGTTTGGATAGCTTTGTATAACACTTATTTTAACAATAAAAAACTAAAAAGCGACAGAAATGGCACAGGGAAGGTCAGTGAAAATTACAGAGGTAGATAGAAGTGGTTATATCGTCCTATAGTGACGAGAGACTTTCTGAAATGGGGCCAGCGTGTTTCTATACATGCACAAACTGCATCTGATGAGCCATGCATCATGGCAAGAATGCACTCGCTGGAGCATTTCAATTGGCTTTTGTGTGTCTCTCCAGCCTCCTCCACTGCCCCAGGTAGAGAACAGAGTAATGCTGAATTTATGCCCCGCTGTACACCGGTGTTGCACGCCAAAAATAGAAGATCTATAAGCTCACAACGTGTCGCAAATGCGACGCGTTGTGAGCTTGTAGATCGGCTATTTTCTGCATGCAACGAAGTATGAATCAGGCTTGGTGCATCACCGGTGAGCAGCACGCAAGTGTGTGTGTGTGTGTGTGTGTGTGTGTGTGTGTGTGTGTGTGTGTGTGTGTGTGTGTGTGTGTGTGTGTGTGTGTGTGTGTGTGTTTGTGTTACATAGGGAGAGGTTGTGTGTGCACGCATGTGTACGTGTGGGTGTGTGATACGTAGAGAGAGAGACATACGAGGAGACCAGAGTGTCAGAGTGAGTAATGAGCTCTACAACCACTTCCTTCCAGCATTCAAACCAAAGTTTTGTCTTTTTTAATCCCCCTGCACGTTTTTCAAAATGGTTACTTTTTAGGGTAATCCTTAGATACCAAACAACAAATAGATCTATTTTTTCTAAAGTAACTCGTCTAGCGTAGCACGGCACCATCTCCTTAAAACTGAATTGGAATAAAGCAAGACCTAGTATCAATTAATATTCTGGGCTACAAGTCACCTACAGTATGACTTGGCTAGACTAGATTAGTCCAATGTTTGGCCTAATCCTGCACAATTGGTCACTGACACATTCAGTCTTAAACATTATGTTTCCAATAATCTAGGTACAGACAACAATACGTACTGTAGACAAATAATTGCACTACTTTGTGTAACCCAATTATACCTGATAAGAGTATGTTGTTCACTTGACTGAGTGACTCACTCAGAACTCTAAACTGTAAATGTAATCAAAACTTGAATACCCAAGGATGTACAGCAGAGCTGAGCTGAAAAATGAAACTGGTCTGTGTCAGTTCAGAAGTTGACATTCACTGGAGAACATGTGAGAGCTATGAAAGCAAACTGCAAAAGTGAGAAAACAACAGGTCTACTGATATTTTTTTATAATCCAAGATTTACCAGTTCCTTAAAAAAAAAGAAACATCAGACAAAAGTCCAACATTAAAACATTCAGCCCATCTGCTGAGCATACTTCACTGGAGGAAACCAATGTGTCTAGTCTGAAACCAATCTGTCAACCATAGCAGAATCATACCCAGACTCCCCTATCAGCTTCTCCTTGAGAACCTGTTTGCCCTGTGACTGCCACACCAGGGAGAAGGAGAGCGCCACCATTTTGATTGCTCTTCTCAGCCCCGTTGTCGCAGCACCGTGTGTCAAGCTCACTCTCCTTGTCAGCAAGATTTCACAGTGGCCAGGGGAACTGCAGAGCATAGCACAGCCATGCACACAGCAACTCTCTCTCTCTCCCTCTCTCTCTCTCTCTCTCTCTCACACACACACACACACACACAGACAGACAGACACACACCCACACACACATAAACACATGCATGCACGCAAGAGCACACACACATGCACATGATGCACAGATGAAAACACACCTCCTTCACTCCAGACAAATGGGTCTGGTCTACAGACAGCTCTCTGGAATATAATTCCTACAGAAGTTACAGAGAGAAGGTTGTACCACTGGCATACATCATTAACTAAAGTGCATTAGAACTTGTATCCTACTGAAAGACAAACCACTAAAGTCCTGTCATAAATATGTAAATACAACATTACAGCATTTACAACAAGCATAGCCTTGTAATAACAGGTGTATAGCCCAATATATACGCATTATAATAAAAGTTTAATTAAAAAAACAGCAACAACAACCAAAAAGTTTATGCAATAAAAATGAAGATATCATTAAAATAGTTTCATTTGGACTTTAAATCCCTCCAACAATGTTCCTACAGTGTTTGATGTCTGATCTGACCACAACTGATGCTGCAACAAGCTGGAGAAAATATTCTTGAGAATCTTCTTGAGAACTTCCACACACAAAGTATCTACCAGTGCAATCACTTCTCTCCCAGAATGTGTGTGCAGGGGATCACTTTGTAGAACATTAACTACCTGCAGGCTAAAACACTGCATTATTGAGCATTAAAATTCCCATCTCACCCATGTGTCCCTCTGCAACCACCACAGTCGCAAAGACTGTCATATAGCATTAAGGAAGCCTTAAATTATCCACAATATTACATGACACATGTAGGTAAGTGGAGATGCGTTAGGGTGCAAATGACAGAAATACGTTTTGGGAGGAAAAACTACTTTAACCTTGACTTTTATTCCATAATTCCATCATTTAGGAATCTAGCACCACTTTTCAGAGTTCTTCTGCATCCATAAGCAGGCAAACTTTCAAACTAAAAGCAAAAAAAATCTAAACATTCTGGCTATTTTCAGGACCAGAGAGTCAACCTTTGTTCTTGGCGTGAGGGATCCTGCCTGTCTGACTCCAGGGCTCTCCTTGGAGACTCATCTGCCTTTCCACCATTTTATGGTGAAGCCCTACTATGACACTGCCCTACCTGACTCCAGACCACTGACAGTGTATAATAAATAATACGCATCCAAAACAGCTAAAATAAACCACCAAAAAGTCAACCCTGGGCTAAAACATTTCAGCCCACCGCTAGCCTTATCTAAGATAGTTCCAACACGTAATGTGGTGGAGAGCCGTCTCAAATCTCTGCTCAGATATGGGCTTTTTAATTGAAGGAAAGCCGTCACACATATAGCCTCCAATGGACACGGCTCTTTCATGGTGTGCCAATGGACGTGGACCAGCGGCTATGCCAGCTAGACTGTGTCGCTAATGGAGGCTCTGGTTGGGAGAGGAGAGGAGAGAGTCGGTGCAATGGCTTCTTCTTCTTCATGGAGCTAAACACACACTCAACAACACGGCACCGCCAGTGGGACAACAGAGTCTGTTGTCCCACTGGCGGTGCCGTGTTGTTGTGTGTGTTTTAGCTCCATGAAGAAGAAGCCATTGCACCGACTCTGCTCTCCTCTCCTCTAACGCTAATTCCCCAGACCCAGACATGTCAGAAATAAAGGGAAAAACACTGAAACCAACGCGCTATGGCAACGTCCGTTTCGCTGTGTCCATTTCCTCATGTCACTGACAACCAAACACACCGAGGAGAAGGAGGCGACATTGTACCGAAGCTATAGGTTGAATATTATTGAGAAGCTATGAAGACCCACTTGACTTTGCCTACCATGGGTGCCCAGGCTGAGCGATCACCCTGTTTATTGTCGCCTCGGTGGCTTCTTTCTCTCCAAAGTCGGGCTGGTCCTGAAACTAAACCGAAACGGGGGGGATCATAAGCTCTTTCCAGGTCATTCACGAGGCGCTCTCCACATTATATCCCATGATCTACCATAACGACGTTCTCGCAGAGAGACCACGATCAAAGCCCCCCCGAGCCTTGAAATCTCGTGGCCGAAACTGGGGAAAATATGGTGTAAAAACTCACTGGTACAACGTTCTCCTGAAGCGATCTTCCCAAAAGTTGTCCCTGACTGTCCTCGTATTTCATGCGTGTGTGCTGCCCGGTCGGTCTAATGGATGATCGCCATCTTTCCTGCTTCTCCTTTGCTGCTGCAGCTGCAGATGACCTGAGATCTGCCGTCTGTCTCTGAATAATGAGCAACCACCACACAGACAAGGAAGACAATCTGCAACGCAGGCTACACAAAGAAGTTTGGGAGACTACCAAGCACCAGAGGGTGCACAAGAGTTTACGATGAGACGAGGGAGCATCGGAGGGGTGGACATCATCAGCGACTCTGTCTGAGGAGAAGCTCATCATCATCCTTCATCAAGTCAGATTGCTAAGCAGACCCTTTATCAGCGGCTTCGAACCACCAGCGGATACATAATGTATGGAACGAGAATGTTATATCTATAGGCTTTTTCCATATGTCTGCTGCTGCTACGTCATGGGGTTATCCACAGTTCACAGTTCACACACTGACGACGATGCTGCTGCTGCTTATACACAGACACAGACCATAATAGATAGATAGATAGATAGATAGATAGATAGATAGATAGATAGATAGATAGATAGATAGATAGATAGATAGATAGATAGAAAATATTTATGAAATACACATTTCTTTGCCACTATAAATTAACCTAGACACAGCTGAATACAAATTATTAGCAATTCAGCCAGGTCTATGTAACTGCATTATATATAGTTTATATGCTACTTATCAATATGTGAAAAGAAAACATACAACTTTTAATACACATTTTTTCTTGTTTTGTAGTACTTGCTTATTAAGGGTTAGTAAAAAGCATAATGTCTCAGAAGTTGATGTGTGCAAATTTCTCATTATGATGAATTTACAATTGTGTTTCTGTAAAAGCCAATATTTTCATATTAAAAATGGTGTGATGCTGAGGCAGTGGCTAAAATATGAGACTTAATCATGTGAATATAATATTTATAATATTTCATTTTATTTCGATCTAATCTACTATAATAGTATGATTATTACATTTATTACATTATTATTATTATTATTATTATTATTATTATTATTATATTGTATTGTTGTGTTAGAACAGCAGTCTCTGTGGAACAGATCCCACCAACATTTTGCTGCTTGCACCTGTATGAGTGTATGAGTATGTGATAAAGTACTGAACCCCAGTACTTGAATATATCATATCAAAGTATATAGATGCTCCTGGTCGTGATTCTGTCTTCTTGAGTCTCTTGATGTAAACCTCAATATACAGTATTGTGTGGTATTAATAATTGTAATAATAGTAGTAATAATTATAATAATGACAATAATAATAATCATAATAATGATAATAACAATACTGTAACTACTTAGATTTATAGTGCCTTTCAAGAACCCCAAGGACACTTTACACCATAAGGTTTACAGCAAAACAACGTTGAGCGTGAGATGGCAGATGGAAACAGGAATAAAGCTGTGTTTATGGAAGTTCTTCTGTTGTTCTGACGTATGTAGCCCCATGTATTTCCACTACTTTGGCAAATGCACACTTGGCTCAAAAGCATGTTGTCATGGGCACCGCTAAGGATGCCTGGATGTTAGAGAACTCAGTCCAGGACTGTGTTAACCGTATTAGCCTACTTTTATGTTTGTAGTTTAATTTTGACCACATCCAACCTGGTGTCCCTGTTTTGGGCATATAGGCAAGAATATAGGAAAAACGAATTAAAAACATTACGTTTATTTTCAAAAGATTTAATAAATAAGAAATTATACTAATAAGAAAGAAAGAAAAGAGCAGATCTACAAGCTCACAAAGTGTTGCGATGCAAAGCGTTGTGAGCTTGTAGATAGGCAATTTTCTCTCTATTTGTTGTACGGTGAAGTATGTATAGGGATTAAGTGGTTAATTTGAATTCACCGAAAACAGAAGCATATATGACACTGTATGAGGAGGTTTATGGTGATAACATTTTTGAGGTCTCGGAAGATCACTGAAGGAACGCTTCTGGTTGAACCATGTGTGAAATACACACACACACACACACACACACACACACACACACACACACACACACACACACACACACACACACACACACACACACACACACACACACACACACACACACACACACACACTGTGTTGACAGTGACTCCTGTGGGTGCTGGGGAGCGGCCAGGGTTTATCATGCTGCTCGGACATATGGCTGCTGCGGCAAATATGATGAATATGGGATGGCCTGGAGGTGGGCCGACTGCACTGGGACAACCCAACCGCTCGGCCTCCCCCGTGCCACCGAGCCAGGCCTCCGTCCAACACGGCTAAAAACAGCCCAGACGTCAGGGATTCAGATGGTCCAAGCGGTGGGAGAGAAGGAGGAGGAGGGAGCACTGGGACGGGGTACAGATTTAGAAAGTGACCGGTGACTTTTTGGACACATCAGACGTGGCCACTGCAAGACTGAATTGTTATATCATTATGATGATGCATTACCAAGGGTGGCATGATGCATGATATTAAATGCATGATATTAAATATTAAATTGATTAGATTTTCATTGCCATTAGTCAATGAAAAATTAAATTAGTCAATCTGTGAATATTATGTATGCATGGATATATCTGTCACATAAATGGATAATATGTACAGACAATCAACAGTAAATGTAATATATGAACAGTCTATGAACAGTGAATATGAATGGAACAAGTATACACTTCGTGGTGTGCAGGGGGTCGGTGTCTGTGGCTGGATGTGCTCCTCATCCAGAATGAGGAGCACATCTCTGGATGAGAGATGTTCATCGGGATAGCGATCAGCCTCCTCCTCATCCTCTCCCCCACAACCACCTCCAGGTTGTTCAGTTTAACTCCAACTACAGAACTGGTAGAAATGGTGCATTCATACAGTACCTTTATCCAAAGCACTTCACAATGTGCATTACATTCACTCACACATTCACACACCGATGGCGGAGGAAACCTTGCAAGGCACCAACCTGCTCATCGGGAGCAGTTCAGGGGTTCAGTGTCTTGCTCAAGGACACATCGACAGTAACCCAGTATGAGTCAGGGATCGAACCGGGAACCTTCCGATTCCCAAGCTCTATACGTTCTGACTCTGAGCCACTGCGACTATCTGCAGCAGCCTGTTGCGCACATTAAAGGACCTGAGCTCGAACAGCTTCCTGTAGAGGTCCTCAGTGTTGTAAGTCCAGTCTAGTTTATTGTTCATGTGTGCTCCCAGGAACCTATAGGTGTCCAACTCATCCACCTGTTCCCCTCAGACGGTTGTGGGAGTTGGGGTCCATCACCATCTCCTTCGTCTTCACAGTGTTAAGCTTGAGGTGATTGTCCCACCACCCTACAAAGCTCTCCACCAGGGTCTGTACTCCTTGCTGTTATCCGTCATGCAGCTGACAATAGAGGAGCCATCTGAGAACTTCTGTAGGTGGCATGTACCTGAGATGAAACGGATGAAACAGAAGTCAGAGGAGAGGCTGAACAGGAAAGGTGACAGCACAGTTCCTTGGTCGTTTTGCTAAAAAAAAATACATCTGACAAGCTGCTCCGTAATCTGTCGTATATTGAAGGTCTGCTGGTGAGGCAGTCTATAATCTAGGTCAGTGAATCTCAAAGTGGGGTCCAGGGACTCTCAGGCTTCCTTGAGGGGTTTCTAAGCTGACCCTTACAAGTCTGTAACTCTGACATATACATTGAACCAAATGGTTCCTTGAAATTTAAAAGTTTGAGACCAGGCCTTGGTCCACCAGCTGAGTCGAAGAATACAGTATGACTCTCACGGCTGTCTCCATGTGTAGGAGATATGCTGGGGCTGTGAATTGGGAGGGGGGCAAGCTGCTGCCTCCTAGGGGTCAGGGGTAGGATAGGTGAGGATGGGTGCACAGGTACTTGGGGGTGGGGGGCAGGGGATATATGTTTGTGAATGGGGGCACTGGAGCGAGATAGTGGGGATCCGGGCTGCCCTGTTGAGCTGGTTGTGGGTCAAACCTGTTGAAAAACAGGTTCAGCTCATTTGCATGTTCCAGTATCCCCTCAACAGCAGCGCTTGACTCTTTTGTCAGTTATATATCCACCCCCCCCCCCCCCCCCCCCCCCCCACACACACACACACACACACACACACACACACACACACACACAAAACCCTCTGGAGCTATTGGCCCGTAGCCTGCCCTCCAGTCAGTTAAACGTCAGCGCCATAGCCCCATTTTAGTTTGTAAGTAATTTACAGTTGTAGTGTTTAAAACCTAAAAGTGCCTCATTAAAGTGTTTCCATGGGTATTAGGGGCTCTGGACTCCTAAGTGGGATACTGGGATAGTACACATTATGAGAAGTCAGAAGGGGAAAAGGATGAAAGAAGACATTTTAGATGTGAACTATCGTCCTGCATCCACATCCACTGTACAAGTTGAATTATGCTACATGTTTTCTTTTTCTCCCTGATGTACCTGTGTCAAGTGGAATTTATACTCCATCTGTCTATCAGCTTCTGTCACACCCAGCCACATGGCCACATCACATGCATGCAGAACTGTTTGCAGAAGATAGTTTAATAGCAAAGTGAGAACAGGATTTGGATTACCATGAAATGGTGGAAACGTTTTGAGAGCTATTTGAAAGAATGATTTGGTGGTTTGAAGACATTTCCAACTAGGAAGTGGTGCATACCTCTGGCATATCATGCACCATGCAACCCATACTGGAAGCCATTGGCTGCAGGTGTCAGGACCAGAGGAAGCTGTGGCGGAGGGGGGGTGTTTCTACAATATACTTTTTGCACATTTGGAGTGCTTTTTATAGCTTTTTGTTGTTTTTTTGTTGCTGTGATTAAAAAGGCCTCTCCTACTGATTTTGGAAGCTTACAGGCAGTTTATCTGTAGAGACTGATTGTCATGACTTTCAAGTGACCTGTGATATCAGTCATATGTGACGACGACGCCACGTCAGTGGTCTATGACGTATCTATGACATATGACTCCAAATTTGGCCGCAAGGTCACAGTGTGACCAAAGCCCCACTGACTTCCGTCGTGGGTTCCCTAACGTGTGAAGATTAGTAAACAAATAGAGTCCAGAGGTAAGCACGCACATCCCAAAAACGTATCAGGTGCTGGACAACAATACGTACATTAGAGGAAAAGAGGGGAAGTCTGCACACTGTTAGCTCCCAGTAGAATATTTATTAAATAGTTTAGATAGTTAGTTTTAATAGTTAGATTAAGATTGGTAAGCAAACAAACAAAAAAATGTAGGAAATGATCTCAGGATTGACATAAAAACGGCATGGCTCTAATGTGAATCTCAGACTTCAAGTGACCTGTGACGTCAGTGGTCTATGACTTATTATTACATAATAATGACTCATGTAAAATGTCTGTTTTAACAAGACAGGGTCTAATAATGGTGTGGGTCCCATGTGGATGTCGGACTTGACGTATGACTCTAAATTCAGTTTCACCCGAGTTGATCCCAATTGAATTCCATTATTAATATAAATTATAAAACACATCCACACAGAAAGCCCCTACAGGAGTCATACCATAAAAACATTCAAATCTTGAAAGGGCAATCCGCAGAGTGCATACCTCCGCCAGGCCAGATGGCCTATAGGGCTGTGTAAGCCATGGGTTCCAGCCTCCAGGACCCAAGGAAATTGCATTTCTGACATACTGTTCAACTTTTTGCATTTGTGGTGCCCTCTATGGTCAGAAGTGGAAGACAGACAGACACACAAACGGGGCAAAAACAAAATCAGTTGTCAGTCTTCACCTAAGTGGTTTATGTTAAAACGTTTTCAAAGAGCAGGGAAGAGCCATAGTACTGGATTGTGGAAAGCAGCTGAGGGAACTAGATAGATAGATCCTCAGATGCGGGCGGCTGCATGTGTGTTACGATTATAACATGTGTATGTTTGCGGTGGAGAGTGATTTTGCTTGCAGTGCAATATTGTGTGTTGTGCCCTAAGGGGAGGTCATTCTGGAGTGGGTTGCAGTGCAGTGTTAAATTGCAGCGCCTAGGGGGTTGTAATCTCTGTGTGGGGTATTCTAGATTGGAGGGTGCCCACCTGTTTCCGGCCCATGCGTGGCTGGCATTCAGACTGTGTTCGACATACCTGTGTGCAAGGCTGTCTTCAGTACGAATGTATGGGTAAAAAAGATAATTTACTGTTAGACTATTTCCTCCTCCTTTGATTATTTCCTTAGAAATAGAAACATTCTGTGTGTGTGGGCTCTCTACACATTCTCATATCTGAGACAAGTTATACTGGTAATATGTAATTTTTCAAACCACCCAGGGTCTGAGCTTTGGCGCTGGTCCAGCTTTAGCCAGAGATTGCTCTGGGTGTGAACACATCAATCCAGCACAGGCATCTCCCCACAGGCGGAAGGAGACTCCGCTCAACAGTCTGGGAGAGCGCATAAAGGCACTCCTATGTTTCCCTGCTATCACTAATTCAGCCATACCTCAGACCTTACCTTTCCCTACTAAACCTCACACCTAGGACTCACCTAACCCCATTATGCTAGGGTGGGATGGCTCAAGGTAGAGTACAGCAACGTGCAAAGAGCCTGGTCTTCAAGATACTCAAGGGATCAGTGCCCATGTATACCTGTCAAACTACTTCAATAATGTGAGAGACACACGCAGGCACAACACCAGAGGGAGCTTCACCGATCTCGTTTAACCCATTCGGCACAAACCTGTTAAATTTGTTCTACTGTTATGCCACCAAAATGAGGAATTCCCTACCAACAACCATGAAAAAGTGTGACTCCTTACCCTCTTTAAAAAACGCCATAAAAGAGCACCTGTCTGCAATTTACAACTGGTCCTAGACAAGTCTTCTAGAAATGTCCATGTTTTCTGTACACTTTTATAGCTCCTAGTGTTGATGATGTCTTGTATGTTATGTCTTTAAATGTCTTGATGGATTGAATACATAGGACCACAATGGAAACAAGCCCTCAGGGCTTTTTGTGTGATCCTTTTAGCATCATTGTATAATCGTACCACTGTGCTTTTTGAAAACTGTTAATAAAGTATTCAATCAATATGGCCCAATTGCTGTCCAGCTGTCTTTTGGGGAATCAGGGTCTACAACACACTCCTGGAACCAGCATTTCATTTTTGAAAAACAACCTGAACCTTTTTAGCTGCATCTGAATTCACAGGTGGTACCCTCAGCAATATAGCACCCTGTGTACCTGCAACTGAGACCACATGGTGCAAAGCTCTGCAACTCAAGTTCAGCACAAGTTCACAACTGTGAGCTTGCAGACTGGCATTTTCTTTGCTGGACAACACATCATGTAGACTGGGCATTAAATCAGGTTTACGTGGTTGAGCTCAAATGTAATATACAATATTCTGATTGCTGTTTTAAGGATTGACATATTTTTTATCAATAAGACAACTGACCACATGATAATATGCAGTAGAATATTGTTTTGATGTATGTTGTTAGATAATCTTTCCCTTTTACTTGCAGTGTCCATTCTCTGACCTCAGTGAAGTGATGGCTTCTGATAATGCCATTAGGCAGTACCATGCCATTCTCTGGGGTATAGTCAAGAGACAGACACATTAAGTGTTCAAGATGTGTGAATGTTTCCCATTGCTTATTTTTTTCCAACAATATATTTATTGATTTTTTTCTTTTTCCAATAAACAGCATTACAGTGCCGAAAACATAAATAAAATGAGAAATTACATGAAACATTACACGACAATCACACAAAATAACAACAAAATACCATTGCTTATTTATCAAACGGAAAATAGTCACATTTAATTGATTTCTGAATAATTGAATCATATGATACATCGACTGGCCCTCCTCTACTAAGCGTTTTATTTTTATGCTGGTGAGGCAGTCTCAAATGCATGGATAGTAAATAACAGGTGCTCAAAGGCCAGACAGACAGTATGGTGTTTGAATCTAGTATCTGTTGTACCCAATGTCGTACCCTCACCCTGCTTATGGGCAGGTCACTACCGAGTCAAATGGCAGAAATACGCAATTGATGTAAGGTGTCTTCTTGAGTTCCAGACCTTGGATAGTGCTGCTAAATTCTGGATAAGCTGGCTTAACCTCTGCTAGTGCATTTCATTTGAATAAAGAGATGACCTACTAATCAAGTCGCAAATTGGAATATGAATTAAAAGTATTTTAACCACTTAAGCCCTATTATATACTTCAGCTATTCCGACAATAGCTAATCATTCCTTTTTCCGCTATAATAATGGCAATAGGGACACCAGGGTGATGGTTAAGTACTCTCAAATGTATACAGGATCTTTTTTGGGGAGATTGACTCTCAAAGGTCACACAATACAGTAGATCATCATTCAATCTGAGTCAATATTCCTGATCAATAACAGCCAATTGATTTACTACAGAGAGATGATGAATGCAATAATTTGATGCGCAGCACACATGCATGTGCATGCCTAAATGTGTTTGTGCTTGCGTTTGTGTCTCATAAAGACCGATTTACACTCTATAATCTATTTTCTGAAGAACGGTAAAGAACCTGTTCTCTGAAGAACCTATAACTCCGAAGAACCTCCTGTCTCTCAGCTCCTCAGCCCCTATTTTCTCCATCTCTCCCTCTACAGTATATACCTGCACATCTCTCCATCTCTGCTTCTCTCGCTCCGCAGACACTGTCCAAGGTGCCCAATCCTTATCCCCATCCATGTAACAATAAATCCGCTCTGCCACAGGAACTAAAAAGTCCCCAGGTGAGAGGGCCGTCCTATCAGGGAACAGCCAAGCATACAGTGGACAGTGGCGTCGCTGGGATTAAAAACTGCTGCATCCACTGTTCCCCTGGCCCATTGACGGATGGATAAAGCCTTGGACTTCACCTTATTGAAAGAGGGAGAGAGCGCCCGGGGAGCCATGAAATCCATAGACCCTGCTTTAAATGGGTTTGTAAGAGGCTTCCGCCGGAGCAGACCACGGCTGAAAGAGCCCATTAAATAAAGCCCAGCTCCTCAGCCCAGGAGCCGGGGCAGATTCATCAGAGAGAGGGAGAAGGCAAAGATAATGATAGCTCATGGCCAGTTGTGCGACATTGGCTCCACCATGCAGGCTGCCATGGGGGACCCTGTCAATAACAACAATAATATACGGTCTCTTCTTTCTTTGATAGTAGCCTTTCTCTATGTTTGGAGTTCATGCAGAACCCCCCCCCCCCCCCCCACACACACACACACACAAAGGCATGCATGCATGCATACATACACAGGCAGACACACATGCGTACACACGTACACACAAACAGATGTTTGAGACAACGAGCAGGACTCAGCATATCCGAGGCAGAAACATCATTTTGCCTCATTCTGAGTCTTCTATTAGTTACATAAAGGCTTGCATTTCTCCGTAAACCATCAACCCACTGGGACAAATACACGCTATACTTTCACAAATATGGAGCACAGAGGTGATCTGCCATTTCATGTGACATACCAGACATATGTCACCTCTTCTCTCTCTCTCTCTCTCTCTCTCTCTCTCTCTCTCTCTCTCTCTCTCTCTCTCTCTCTCTCTCTCTCTCTCTCTCTCTCTCTCTCTCTCTCTCTCTCTCTCTCTCTCTGTAGGGTTATTGTAGCGAGGCCTTTGTGGCGAGAGAGGGTGGAACACTGCCGGGGTACATTTGAATATCAATGTGGCCAGATAGGATGGAAAGGTGGTGGTGGGAGGGAGGAGGAGGGCTGGAGGGCCTCTGGCAGGACACTGGGGGAGATGGAGGGAGAGAGAGAGAGAGAGAGAGAGAGAGAGAGAGAGAGAGAGAGAGAGAGAGAGAAATGGAGGGAGGGAGGGACGGACGCAGGGAGAGATTTGTCATTTGCTCTCCGTTCCACCTGCTCCCCTGTCATGCATCCTGCCGGGGGGAAAAATGCACCCTGATGTCTGAGAGAAAGAGAGAGGGAGAGGAGAGGAGAGGAGAGGAGAGGAGAGGAGAGAGAGAGAGAGAGAGAGAGAGAGAGAGACACAGAGAGAGAGAGAGAGAGACAGAGAGAGAGAGAGAGTGACACGAGGGAGCAAGGGAGCAGAAAAGGCATACAGGAGAAAGGAACAAATGGAAGAGGGAGAGAGATGGACAGGAGGTGGAGGAGAGGGAGACAAAGAAAGAGGAGATACATGAGGGAGTGCAGGGGATGAAAAATATCTGCATACCATTTGCACAGCCGAGATGCCAAGTCCTGAGATGCAGTAGCTAAACTGGAGGGGCAAACAGGAGGACGCGCCAGTGTGCCACCAGATTACTTTCCCCTGCATTTACTATTCATATATTTGCAAGGTGACTCACTTCAGACAAAGCAGGTGATCAAGAGCGCTCTCTGCCTCCCCCTCCTCCTTTCTCCCTCCACTTCTGAGATGCGAGAGGAGGAGAGCGAGGAAGGCATGATGGATCCACGGGCTCAGCAGAAGTCATAAGCCTTGCAAATGCCGCAGCCCACAATTGCATGCCCGCAGATTTGATATGTGTTCCGTCAGCAAACCCCATTTAATCCATTTGGCTGTCAGCCCCCCTTAAAAGCACCTCAAGTAAGACAGGGAGTGTTTAGGGTGGAAGAAAGAGACAAAAACAAGCCACAGACACGTGTAGCTAGCAATCACAACCTTCTCAGTCCCCTATTCTTTCTACCCTAACCTTCAAAAATGTCTCTTGCCAGCTACAGTACATCACACATTGTTAAAAGTGTTCACACACACAGGGCTGACATCTTAGTGCTAAAGTACCGTGTTTCATTCCCATGATTAGCGTGACAACGTCAAACTTTGCGGTGAAATGCTTTTGGAAAACAAGATCTTGATTGCTAATGTATGGTGGGAACATGTTTGAGAAAAGGCTGACCCAGTCCCGCCACACAAACAACGAAAAAACATATTTTGGGGCGAATTATTCGCACCCTAACCAACACATGGTTAATCAGCACCTTATAAAACAGGACAAATCAGTGCTCTGCATACAAATGTAAAAAATAACTAAATCTTATCCAAAGAAAGAGGGCCTGCCTTACATTTACAGTATTAGATATAGGCCTACAGTTATGTTTAAGTAGGATGACTAGCTTACTGTCCCAGATTCCAAACCTCTCCACAAGCCTCTGAGGGCTTTGTCTTGGAAGATGAGACCTTTCCCAATGATTCTGTTTCATTACAGCCTTGTAAGCTCACAGTAAGCGCCAGGATAGGGACTGTGGGAATACCACTGAATGAATTTGTAACATGCTGCCCTCATACAGTAAAGGAGGTACTTGAAGGGGATATTTCTGATGCACCAACAACATTATTTCTCAAGATGCTGCAGTCTCTCCAAGGTCACTCTGCATTTCTCCACCAACACTGCAATGGAACAGCAGAAAGTACCGTAATTGTAGTAAAAAATAAAGTATGAAGCTTCACAACAGAACCTTGGCTGGAGTCCCTTAAAACATCTTGGTATACAAGTGTCTTTGTTTGTTTGAATGTAGTGCCAAATACATTTTTGAAAAGCTGCACTTGGGCTACTTTCTCAAATCGGAAAACTATCTTAACAAACTGCTTAAACACAGAAGAGCCACGCTTTCAATAGATGTCCTTGAGTTTAGTGATTAAAGTAGTGTATAGGGATTAGATTCAGTCAAGGCAGTGGGTTTGTCAAGTCCAATCTGTTAGTACATAATACATAGTAGAACATAGTATATATAACAAAATATAAACTGCTTGCCTTGAACCCAATTAAGCACTAAAGGCCTTTGCAGACAGGGTGCGATTTTTCGCACGGAAAAAAGGACAATATATATTTTCTAAAGAACACATGGTTCTCTATGACTTCAAGCACACCGGCCCTGAATTTGCCGTGCGGCAAGTGGCTGCGGCGGTGCGTTTCTTTTTTTTTAATCGAACCCAGTTCGATTTGTGCGTGTTTTCGCATGCGGTTAAAACTGCTGGTTAAATCGTACCCTGTCTGCAAAGGCCTTAAGTATGTAGGGTTTAAGTGGTTTAAAGAATCAATCAAGGAGAATGTGTTCACCAGTAAAACAGTGGCCCCGGTCACTCACTGTAGAGTAGAGGAAGGAATAGAGAATTGGGGCTGACCGGTGGCAGGTCATCCACCCCAATGACCTGTCCTACTGCTCTAGAACAATGATTCTCAACCTTTTTAATTTCAAGGACCAATAAGGTAGAACATTTTGTGCTCTAAACGCAAGGCTTACCAAAGTTAAAGCCTGGTGCGAGAAGTCAGCATTAAAGTCCACAAATAACAAAAAAGGCTTGCACACTGACAGATGGACGCTATGGCTCTTTGGATGCAAAATATATATATTTTTTGATTACAAAGAGTGAAAAAAGGTGACACATATGGAGCGAACGTTTCAGTAATCAGACCATCATCAACACTGAATGCAGGTTGCCCATGTTGGCTATAATAGGCAGTCAGCCTATTAGAGGTAACCATTGGTAATGAAACTTGGGGCACCAAGCTCAGGGGGGCACCAAACACCTTGCAAGACCATACAATTGCAAGTAACTGTGCAGAAATACTGTCCGGGGGCTGCTAAAATAGCGCTAAATCGTTGCCAAAATGGGTCGGAAGCACCCCTCACCCCACTGTTGAAGAAAATGTTTGCAGCATCCATTTGTAACACTCTCTAAGTTACAGACCTACAATAAGGTGCATATCACAAATAAGCTCTAATGCAGCCTAGCAGCAAGTCGCGGGTTTAATTCCCATGCCCGACAGCCTTTGCCGTGTGTCACTTCCTTTGCGCGTCTTAAGTACCAGGTCTTATGACTTCATTTAAGACCTGGAGGTGTAGCCAATGCTGTCTGGCTATTTTGAGTGGCCAAACAGTATTGGCCTAGTCATAAGACCTGGTACTTAAGATGCGCAAAATATGGCCCCCCGTCTCTCTCTCCCTGTTTCCTGTCTCACTCTATTGTACAATTTGAATAAAGGAAAAGCCCCAAAAATATGTTTAAAGAAAAGGATCCCTTGAAGGTCCGTGGACCCCACATTGAGAACCACTGGTTTAAATAACCCACTGGACCATTTTTACACTGTCAGAAATATGTGAACACTGAGGAATTCACATGGATGAGTTACTAGGCCTACATTCCAAGAGAGTGGTCTCTTCATCCTAAAATGAACATCAACAGCAGTAAAAAGACATCTCCCGCATGGATGTGACACTCGTCTCCCCAGAGAGTGCTTTATCAGCGACGTCGCAGGGTGTACCTGGGGTCAGACTGATCAATAAAAAGATATTGAAGATAAGAAAGCGGTTATGAAATATTAGTGCTACGGTGTAGCTCCAGGAAGCACAGAGAAGAAGTTGTTGGCATTTAATTTCACTTCTTTGTTGAGATTTCTTCCCGAGACAGTCAGTGGTGTCAGCAGATTCTCGCCGCCGGCACAGAATTCATGGGACAAGTGTCCATGTCAGCACTTTCTCCCTCTCAGCTGGTGCGTATATAAGAGGACATCACACTTGTCAGCCGCAGTAAGCCAAAATTATAAGGACAAATAAAATGGTGTGTCTGTGAGGAAGGGCTCCTCAAAAGAGCACGTCCTTTTGCCTGGAAGATAATGATAACTTATGGCGGGGTTTTCACATTGTTGAAAGATAATGATAACTTATACTGTGTGGACTGTGTGGAGAGAAACCGGGTGCTCGTGTGCATGCGTGCGCGTGCGTGCGTGCGTGCGTGCGTGTATGCTGGGGTGTGTGTATGAACAGTTGTATGTGATCCATGTCTGTTTTTTATGTATAGAGCATAAATTTGAAAATGCTAGTATTTTCAAAGCACAAGACGAGGACAGTTGCAATGAACCCGTGTCATGCAGCTAAAGGATCCTCAGACCAACTGTGAGTAAAGGTAGACCTTCATTAATCCAGAGGGGGAAATTCGGTTTCAGCTTCACCCAGCTGATGGCTGTTCAGATGGACATGATGTGCACTCAGGGGGGAGGGGAGCTGTTAAGTAGTGGTTAAGTGTCTTGCTATAGGTCGCGTATACTGGGCACTAACTAGACCTGGAGGCAAACTGATGATGATCTTCTGATCACCAGACGGGCCTCTCTACCCATTCAGAACGACCTGAGTCAGTCAGGTTAGGAAATAGTGGCAGGTACAGTAGATCTAGATTTTACACACACACACACACACACACACACACACACACACACACACACACACACACACACACACACACACACACACACACACACACACACACACACACACACACACACACACACACACACACACACACACACACACACACACACACACACACACAGAGAAAAACAAACAACTCAATTCATTCAAAAAGTTTACATTCATTAATTTTGCATGCTCAAATGGCAGCAGTCTCCCTTCCCTTCCCTTCCTCCCTTGTTTTTTATCCCCCCGTTCCCTTAGACATAGAGAGTTGCTGATGTAACAGGGTGGAAACGACAGGGGAGTTGCAGCAGGTAGATCGGTTGAGATTCTGCTCAGGAAGCTGTGTGGGAACGGCGATGATTTAAGCCCGATTTATACTCTGTTGCGCGACGGCCTCGCGCGGTCGAAAACATCCGATCTGCAAGCTCACAATGCGCCACGGGCCCGACGCATTGTGAGCTTGTAGATCAGGCATTAGCAGGACATCTACGTTTAAGTTTGCAGGCTTTCAGAATCAACATGATGACAGAGTTGAATCAGAGAGCTATGAAACTATAACCACCAAAATCTATCGGAAAACCTCAAAGGGCATCATTATGAGGTTATTGATCTGATGACTGGCCAAGCTGAATATCACGCCAATGATATACAGTAGGCTACACTATATCATTTTCTTGTCATTCGAAGGTAAGGCAAGGCAAGGCAAGGCACGGCACTTTTATTTGTAGAGCACATTTCAGTGCTTTACACAGAACACAAAGCAAAGGAAACTCAATTATACAATGACATTAGGATGCATAAAACAAAAGAAGTAAACATAACAGATACAATTACAGTGCAGTAGAGAAAGAGGCAGAAAAAAATAAGAGTAACTCAATCAAAGGCAGCAGCAAACAGAAAGGTCTTTAGTTGTGTTTTAAAAGAAATTCAAGCGGAAGCAGACCTGCAGTTTTCTGGAGTTTAACCGTTCCAGACATGTGGTGCATAAAACTGCTTTTTTTTTGCTGCTTCCATTTATTGATGATAACATCTACATAATCAATAATCGGGCCTGGTCTTCTGTCCTCCATAGCAAGGGTCTTCAACAGGTCCGGGATCTCCCGGGGGTCCTCAAGGTTACTACATTACCACTTGAATCCCAGCATCCCTGTTCTGGGGGGAACTTTCGCCAAAGATAGTAAGATCTACAAGCTCACCGCGTGTTGTGACACGTTGTGAGCTTGTAGCTGTTTTCAGCAAAAGATGTTTGGTGTAGAGTAAAAAGAAAGAGAGCAGACCAGAGCTGTACAAAGCCAAAGGTCAAGTGTGTTGAGGGTTTAAGTGATTAAATATCTGAAAATAAACATGAATCCAACACACTGTATGAATAGAAATGATCATGTTAAACATGCCAACAAAAAAACATTAATTTGCACAACACTGATGATAGTGCTGTCAAACAAGTCTATGAAATCTATGAAAAAGTTCAATCTGCAACACAATTGTATACAACATGTAGTGGGGGGTCCCTGGTTCAACTCTCGCTCAGCTAAGGGGTCCCTGGCATGAAAAACGTTGAAGACCCCTGTTTTGTTGTGTAATAGAAAAGAACGCTCATAAACTGATCAAACAGTGCATTTTCATTTGACATCTGTACAATTAGTGTGTGTGTGCCTGTGCAAGTGTGCCTGTGCCTGTGCGTGTGCGTGTGTGTGTGTGTGTGTGTGTGTGTGTGTGTGTGTGCATGCGCGTGTGCATGCGTGCGTGCGTGTGTGCGTGTGTGTGTTTGTGTAGTCAACAGCCACACATGTCCTTGATAAGTGGGTCCACGGGGAGGAATAGGGTGTAACATCAATCATCACTTTATATACAGTAGTTCATGACCCGGAAGCTTGTTTTTTGTTTGTAGTGAATTCTCAGCACTCATCTGTACAGTGTAATGAAGACTTCAAGTGATGTCTCCTTTGGAAACAGACTGAATTCTCAGCAGATGACAATGAATGATTCTTACAGTAATGTCACTTTAGCCACTTATGTTGTTGTATGACAAATAGCAAAAACAGCTACAGTAGAAGCTATGAGCTTGTAGATCGGCTTTTTTCACTAGTTTGGAAAATGTTTTATTTTATTTTATTTTTCTCAGACTATAATGGTTTACTCCAAATAAGGACGACAGGTTGAAAGTGGTTAACTGATGAAGAGATGGTTTCTCAGTACAATTTTGGCTTTTTTCTTTTTTTTAAATAAAGAAAATATCAGGGGAGATCATGGCGATGAATATTAATGATAAGGAAGATGTCAAAAATGATGTGGCATGCCGCATGAAGCTAAGACAACCTGCCACTGATTCCATTATCACATAAAGTACCGTTGCTGTACAGCAGAAACCTCTTATCTATCATATTTTTCGGTTCTTTTTATAAATTAATGACCTACTTCGTCACACTACAATGTCACACAAAAGTGACAGAAATAGCAGATCTACGAGCTGAAAACATGTCGCGGTGCTAATTTTGCTATTTTTGAATTGGAATCATGAAAAGTAACAGCTTTGGACATACAGGGTTTCCACCCGACAGCAACGAGTCGCTACACAAATTGGAAATCATAAAAGACAGACAGGAATGACAGCAAGGCCTAGCTCTGGAGAGATGCTGCAAGCTCATCATAACTCCAAACGTTTAGCTATGGTTGACGGACACACTTCTCCATCTGGTCTAATTGTTCAGATAATGATAACTGGTTTAATGCTATAACTATATGTAGCAGGGCTAGGAAAAGCAATGACTACGCCACCCACACATATAGGAGTGAGGGATCCTTTAAACACATTAACCATATACTGTATATATATAGATATATAGGACTGAACAAGGTAAGGTTCCCCAGGAAGGTACGGGTTCAGAATTAACAGAACCAGAGGCTGATGTATCAAGTTTATTCAACAGTTGGTATAAAAATAGTCAAGTTAAAATACAGAAAGGAACAAAGCGGTTAGTATTAGAGTTCTGCAAAAGGGACTAAATTAAAGAAGCAAAGGGGCAATAAGGGTTAGGGCTTCGGGGCCTCTAAACTAAATATACAGAAATTAAACAAATCAAATCCAAACTAGAAAAAGTGCTCCTCGGAGCACAGGTCTCCGCCAGGTCAGGTACGTTATTGTGGCCTCCTGGTGGCGCTATAATAGGCCAATGTGAAAAGGGTGACATTTATTCTTAGGTCGTTCACGGCAACTGCATTCATGATTTGAGGCATTTTGTTCCAAAAATGTGTTTTGCTAAATTAGACCTGCTGGTGGCGCTATAACAGGGCAATGTGAAAAAGGGTGGCATTTCTTCCTCGGCCTAGTGGGAATGTGTGTGTGCAATTTTATGGAAATGGCAAGCTGCGTTCATGATTTGAGGCAGTTTGTTCAAAACGGACCAATCCTGCAAACTTTGGATGGCAACCTTAACCAATGAGGATGGAATATGGGAAATTGGACAGATCAGGGTTGATCACATGACTATAGAGATACTGTGTACCGATTTACATGAGGATTGGTTAAAAACTGTAGGAGTAATGGGAAAAAATGGGTTTTGCACAAATCGGCCTCCTGGTGGCGCTATAACAGGCCCATGTGAAAAATTGGAGGCAGAGGTTCTGAATTGGCATCCAGGGAGTGTGTGTGCACAGTTTCGCAGCGACCGGGCCAACGGTGCCAGAGATTAGCTGGTAACACACGGACACACGGACACACGGACGGACACACGGACGGAGGGTAAAACATACTCTCTCGCCATGCCTTTCGGCCTGGCGGAGACAATAATGCAAAACCAAAAGAAAATAACGTAAATAAGTAACCAAAAGCAAATCAGCAAATAAGCAAATCAAAACAAACTACAAATAAGCAAAACCAAAGTCAAAATCATGCAATACTACTTAATGGCCCAGTATAGCTCTGTCCTCAGTCAACCCTATTGCACTCAGTCTAAATAGTATATATATATATATATATATATATATATATATATATATATATATATATATATATATATATATATATATATATATATATATATATATATATGGCACGGTGGGAAAAACAGTGATTAGTTAGTTCAGCTCCTACAAAAAACAAATAATAAAACATTAGACCAACCCTCCAACAATTCATCAATTCATTAGGCTCCTATAGCAAGATGACAAAATACAGAAAAATAACAAACATACCCAAATAGTCAATATATGCTCATGGCTCCAATTGATCAAGGCACAGCCACAGACTAGTACTGCTGCTCAAAGGACCTGGAGGCTTCTGGAAGTACAAATATATATATTAGTATAATTAACAACAGGCCTAATATTGTCAGCCTATCTAAACTCTTATACATATACTATTGTTACAATGAGTTATAAAAACCTTGTCATTTGTTTCAGATTGTCTTACCGAGAATTAGTCTGTACCCCTCATGCCTCCAGGTCTCTCTCACAAACACTCAAACCAGGCTTCTAGCTAGACAGGAGGCCACAAACCTGGCCACCCCTCTTTATGCACTTTCCTTAAAGACACAATTATAACAACAAAACATATTTCAGTACTGCTTTGAATCTTTATGAGGCCAAATATTTGAATATTTTTGCGCGTGCCATCGTTTGAATGATGCGCACGCGCGCGTGTGTGTTTGTTTGTGTGTTTATAGATAATTGGCAACGGAAAACAATATTAGGATAAGTCAAAGAATGAAAACAGGATTCTTGGGGCTTTGTTAGGTTAAAATTCACACAAGCACGCGCGTACACACACACACACACACACACGTAGGCTACACACACCACGTATCAGCAGCGGAGACGACTTGTCAGTCATCTGATGTTTTCTAAAGGTTGCTGTCGTGTGGAAACCTCATATGTCCAAAATCGTTCCTCTTTGAAAAATAGCAAAAAGAGCAGATCTACATGCTCAAAACGTGCCGCGCGCTTTGAACAGCGCTTTGAACAGCGCTTTGAACAGCGCTTTGAACTTGTAGATCGGCTATTTTTGCCACTTTTGTGTGACACTGAAGTGTGATGCAGCAGGGTGTTAATTTACCAAAAAAAAAAATACATAAAAAGTTTAACTATGGAGATACAAGGTTTCTGCCCGACGGCGACGCAGTATGCAGGATAATATCAAGACGGAGACAAACAGAAGAACCCAGGTGCATTTCAACAGTGTCTGTACAGAATTCAATCATCTCTCTCTCTCTCTGTCAGCAAGCATTTCATATTCCACCTGTGTGTTGTTGATCAGCAGTAGTCCATGAATATCAACACATGTGGCTGCTGCCCTAAGCCAGTGTGTTCTCAAACTTTTTCATGTCAAGGACCCCCAAAATGTGTTTGGCCGCGGACCCCCTTCTGAAGATATTTGTGCCAGTGGCTTGAATTTGTGTTTAAAAAATGTTTTTCAAAAATTGGCAGGCTGCAAATAACAACACACTAACATAGCCAGAACAAAATGTATGCTTCCCAAATCCCCCCAAAAAATATTGGCTACTGTCATCAGTGAATGATCATTTTATTTGCCGATACGATATTCACCGATACAGGCAAATTCCGGCCGATACTGATGTGTTGCCGAAATATCGGTGCGTCCCTAATTGGTGACAGAATAAAAGGAGGAGTTGAACGCATTGTTTGTGTATTGTTGTCTCCACCATGAATCTGTCAGTAGAAAGAACAGCATGGTCTTAGCATAATAATGCACATTATCTTCTGTACATTAATATTCATATTTAGACTGACACATGGGCCCTTTTTGCACCTGGCAGACATCTGCGTCAGAGCAACCGTCGGTATGATTCTGTGCATGCATGCACATTCATAATCATTATACTTTTTTTTGTCGACATGTGCTATAATAACACTGGTTCCCAAACTTTGTAGCTAGAGAAATTTTAAGTCTCCCCGGAACTCAAACTAGTGAAAATAGCTTATCTTCAAGCTAAGGTGAGCTTGAGATCTGCTATTTTCACTACTTTTTAAAGGTTTTATTTGTTTTATTTATGGAATTTCTGAAAATGTTTTTTTTTTTACTTTTTGAAAATCTTTTGAAATCTTATTGGTTTTGTTTTTAATTCGTAAACAAAAAAGGGGATATTTACTCGTGACCCGTAAAAATTGGTACGCGATCCAAACATGGGTTTGGGAAACAGTGTACGACAACCTTTTTCATTTCAAAGACCCCCACACAGTTTGATATGCATAAGGCCAAAGAGTTACTGACCTGCAGGATGTGTATCATCTCCCAGACTGTCACGGTGTGGTTCTGGAGGTGTAGGACTCAGGTGCAGAACGACAGAGAGCACCTGATTCGGATGCTATCAATGCATAGAATGGGAGATTATCACGTTCTATTAGACCATTGAATGGGCGAAGTAGGCGACCTACTGTCTACCCCGCGATTTATCAGACCATTCATTGGGCGTAATCAGGAGCTACTGACCTACCGACGGAGATGACTTAAATACTTCAGTTTCGGTTTTGGTTGTTTTGGTTTCGGACCATGACGGAGGCGCGCAGTCTCAGGCGAGCTGGAGCCCCGCGACGGGCCACCGAAGGAGCTAAGGCGACTGAGTTGCCGTCCGGAGCGGTGCGACGCTCGCCTGTGCCTACTCAGCGCCGTTCGAGTTATGTACCGATATGGACAGAATCGTAAATATTGTTGTGGGGACTGCTCCGCCTCCGTCGGTAGGTCAGTAGCTCCTGATTACGCCCAATGAATGGTCTGACAAATCGCGGGGTAGACAGTAGCTCGCCTACTTCGCCCATTCAATGGTCTGATAAAACGTGATAATCTCCCATTCAATGCATTGATAGCATTCGAAGCCGGTGCAGAGAGAGGCCGAGCAGTGAATATTCAAGGAGGTTTATTTAACAAAAACCCACACGAGGAACACTTGGAACAAAGAACTTCAAAATACTCAAAGACTAGAATAACTTGGAAATACTCAAGGGACTAACCACATCAAAAACGACGACGAACTGACAAGGGACCAAACACACTGAGGCATACATATAGACAAGGACTAAGTAGACACAGGTGAACACAACAGACAATCAACATTGGGATAGGCTAGGGGACTAAGGGGACACAGGTGGAAACACTGGGAATCACAGGACTGGTTAGACAAGACAGGTACGGATAACTAAGCAGACAGGAAACACAAGGAACAACACTACACAATAAAACACCAGGGTAACAGACTACACAGAACTAAAAGACCAAAACAGAACAGGAATACAAAGTAAAAGTCCAAAAGTAATAAACACAGACAATGTCCAAGGGCTGAGGAGCGGACCGTGACACAGACAGAATGTACAGTATCTCATGTGAAAGGTGAAGCCTGCAACAAAGGGCGGGAGGGGGGGGGGTCATTTAATTATGAAACAAAAACTGGTGATTGCAGGAAAATAATTCTTACATTTATACTCGTGAATAAATAAATGCATCGATATCTATATCTCTATATCTCTACATGTTTATAGATAGATAGATTAATAGGTTTTTTTTCTGGGTCTGTGTTTATATCGCATGTACTGTAGATCTGCTGTCTCACATTGCAGCACAAGCTGTCACGTGCTGCTGGTGTGGTGAGAACACAAATGCAGACAGTGAGGCGGGCAGTATAGGATCAAAACCCAATACTGGCTTCTAATACAGGTGACACAGGTGAACAAAGGCAATGAACATCTCCGACAAACTAAATGTGTCACAAGACAACAAGCAACAAAAGGACTGACTGGGGAACAAGACTGATATACACATGAGGGGTGATTACAAAATGAGATACAGCTGGAGCAAATAGGAAAGTCGACCAGGGAAGAAAGTATGTAGAAATACAAGGCTTAGATGGTACAATCAATGAGACAAAAGCCTGACTGTGTCACAAGCTGTGCATAATGCAGGATCTTCAAGTTATACTACGCAAACTGTTTTGGATGACACGGTTCTTAGACAGAGAGAGAGTCATTGAAACACTGTTTGTTCCTCACTTGTTCTCAGAGGTGACCATATCACAATTAGTATTCACAACATGCAGAGACTCCTCAATATGGCTGCAATATGAATGAAAGAAAATGAACATGGCAGAAGATATAGTATTGGAGTTTTTTTTGTGTCAGTGCCTTGGGAGAAGGGGTTAATATGCATGTCAATCAAAGCTCGTGGCAACAGATAAAAAACAAACAAACCATTTTATAGCCTCAGAATGAATAAGATAGTGGTGTGAATCAACTGACCGGATGCTGTTTTCAGAGTCCTGACCTCCAAATAGAGATTTATGCAGAGTAGGACAGTCGGGGATGCGGGAAGAGCGACTCTCATTTGTGCCAGACGTCATTCAAATCCGGAATGGAGTGACACTTCAATTAACTCCCTGTCCTCAACTAAGTTTACCTTGGGGTCTTCAAAGAGGCACTGAATTTCTTCTCATCCTCCAGGATTAGCCAATCATATTTCCAATCTCGGAACCTGTCACACCGCGGTGTCGCTGCACGACATCAAGGAACCGTAATGACAGTCCGTTCCTTCAGAAAGTGGAGTTTTACCTCATTTCTCCCGAGCAAAGTGGAGTATACTGGTTTGTTTCAAATCAATCTGCTTTTTTGATTCATTTGAATTTGTTTTGAATATTCTTGCACAGGTTTTTGTATTGCTTTGTTGCCTTATTATTTTTCATCCATCCATAGTTTCATCCATCCAACTGTCTGGTGGTCTGACCAGCTGTATGTGAACCCTATAAAGCCAGAGTGTAGCTTGTATGGAGAGATGACCCGGCTGACAGGCTGGCACAATGACAGTGTCAATGCATGACACATGGACACTGTTTCAGTTGAAACGGGCTGAAGGCACCGAAAGTGCAGAAAACATGATGAGCGTGGAGCTGACAACGGGTACATCAGATAACAGGGGTATTGCACAAGAGGTGGGCCGTGCATTCCCGACTTGCATCATTCCCCCGACTTGCGTCATTCCCGAGTTGCGTGGCCCCGGGGCCGGGTAGGCCGGAGCACCCATCCAGTTCCAATAAATTTAAGACATTTATGATGCCACAATATGCTGCTTCCCCATTCTTTCTTCTTTTCATCTCATTTCTTCATTTTAAATTTCTGTTTTTGTTTCTTCATTCTCATTTTATTTGCATCTTGCATTCCACGGCATAAATCATTATTTTAAAAATGCTTTTTTGAAAAACTAAAAAGCTAGAATCATATAGGCTACTGTTTGCTTTGCTTGCTTGTTTTTTTCTTCGTGGCATTGTGTTTATCAAGTTAAAGCTTCTTGAACTGAAGTTTAATGGAGACATAGTGAAGAGCTGTGATACTCAGAACTGTTCCACACTATTACTGGACGTTAATTATGAACATAAGTGGCTGAATCATTTGCTGCATTTAGTGTCATAACGCACCTACTACATACACACACATAGTTTACATACTGTATAAATGCACACACTTAAAACAAAACCAGATAAAATAATGCATGCACATGCTCGCTCGCTCACTCAGTCTATCGCACGCATGCACTTGATAGATGCATGCATTACAACATAAATAGTATACACAAATGCGCATTCAACACACACACACACACACACACACACACACACACACACACACACACACACACACACACACACACACACACACACACACACACACACACACACACACACACACACACGCACACCCTTGTCTGAATGATATCACTTTCCCACATATGCCACCCGCACTGTCAGCAGGATATCCTTCCCAGCAGAGATGCCTTCAGACATGGGAGGTGGGTTCATAGTTACATTTCCTGGAAAGGTTAGGAGGCCGGTGGAATTCATTTCAGGGTGCTGTCATTGTCAGGCAAGTTCAGCTCAGTTCAATTGAGCTTGGCAGTGCAGAGCATCTTGGTGTAGAACGGGGGTCTTCAAACAAAAAAAGCTGGCCAAGGACCCCTTAGCTGAGAGGGAGATGAAGCAGGGACCCCCCCAACATATTGTAAAATGGTGTTATACAGATTACACCTTTTCATAGATTTCATAGATAGCTTACTAGATTTGTTTGCCTCAATTATAATGTATTAAGCCAATTAAGGCATATAAGGCTTATTAGCCAATAGCCAGGGATCCTTTTAAACGCTCAATACTTAACTTTGGCTCTGTAAGCTATTAGCTCTGCTCTTTTCTCCCTCTACACCAAACCTCTTTCCCATTAATAGCCAATCTACAAGCTGACAACGCGTCACGCTGCGACAGCTTGTAGATCTGCTATTTTCTGCAAATATTCCTCCCAGAATAGGGATGCTATGGGGTTCAAATGGTTAATGTAAAAGAAAAAAATTGGCGGCCTCGCTTTAGTAACTCTGAGGACACCCTTGGGATCCCTGTTGACAACCCATGGTGTAGCTGTAGAGCATCTAAGTGAGCTAAGAATAAAAAAAAAGAAGCCAAACTAACCTTGTTATTTTGTCTGCCGCTGTTATGGTCTTGCCGTCGTTTATCTGTCGTTTCTGGCAGCGTAGTAAAACCGTCTCACTGGGAAGGTGAGAAGCGTAAACTCATTTTTATTGGCTTATCATCAGTCTTTATCAAGTAGGGGTGTGTGTGGTCTCGACACCTTTGACCTTGTCCTGCCTAATGACCCGTGACATCACACAGTTGGTCCTCAGGAGACAAGTATAAACAATAGGAGACAGTGCAAACAACAGGCTTAGTTCAGGGCCCCTCAATCAGTACTCCGCACCAGCAGTCTCCTTGGCACTGTCATGTCGATGTCGGGTAGAAACCTTGTATGTCCAAAACAACTTCCTTTTTTCTTGTTATTAAAATAAATATATATATATATACTGTATATATATAGTGAAAATAGGGGAGCCGATGGCCAAGTGGTTAAGGGCCTTAACCACGCCTTTACTTAAGGCGCGGTTAAGGGCCTTAACCACGCCTTAACTTAAGGCGCATACCACATTATAGGCTCTGGTGTAGCCTGACAGCGAGTCACGGGTTTGATTTCCGAGCCTGATGACCTTTGCTGCGTGTCACTCCCCGTCTCTATCTCTCCCTGTTTCCTGTCACTCTTCACTGTAGGCTATTATCCAAATAAAGGTCAAACTATCTGAAGAAAATAGCTGATCTACACGTTCACAACGCACTACTCTTGTGTGAAGAAGTAGGGCCCTGATTCACGGAAAAACATAAAGCGTTGAAATATGGAGATACGAGGTTTCTGCCCGCCAGCGGCTATATTCATCATCATAATCAAACTGTGATTTATGGTTGGGGATGAGGGGTAAGGAAACCACAGAGGGACAAATGCACACAACACACAGTGACAGCAGCTCCCTCTGGTGTAGGGAAAAAAGGAGAGGAGAAAAAAAACAAGAGTTGTTTATGATGTAGCAGCTACATGAAAGCAAAGTAGAGATATGTCACAGAAAGGCCACGTTTTGTTTGGGATTCATTATGGTATTCCACAATGATTTCCAGAGATTAATTGCCATTTGAGCATGTGTGATTCAGTTGGTACAATGCCTTTCTAAATGTGTTGTCAGACTCAGTTTGGAGGGCTGTCTCTGTTTCCTTTTTGTTTTTTTATATATCTATGCATATCTCTGTCTGTCTGTCTGTCTGTCTGTCTGTCTGTCTGTCTGCCTGCCTGCCTGCCCGCCCGCCCGCTTGGCTGCCTGTCTGTCTGTTCCATGAAACTATCCATCTCATTTAGCTTTTGGTCCTGGCTAAACTAGGTGGAGGGAGGAGATGACAGTCTTGACTGGCTATGATTGCACTACTACCTTCTAAACTGAAATCAGAAAATCTGAAATGTAGTCAAAATCAGACTCACTTTATTTGCCAAGCGTAATAAATGTACTGGTATTTGTTCTGGTGCTTACATATTAACAACTTGCACATTTGCACACAGTATATACTGTAAGATAACCAGTGCACAGGTACAGTACAATAGATTTATAAAATACAATACAACTTGGCAGGGTTTCTCACACAACCTCATGTAGCACTGGAGTTCCAGTCAGATGTGGCGTTTTCCTTCCTCTGCGGCATGGCGGTTGTGACAAATTATGTGCACAGGTAAGTTAAACAGTAGTATAATGGCCATCAAATATGGAAAAAGGGGGATGTTACAATGAGAGAGTCCACACTGGTTGATCAAATACAATAAGAATATCAGTGTGTCAGTAGAGTGTGTGTGTATGCATGTATGAAGTGTTGTATGCAGAAATAAAGCAAGAAGTCAAACTGAAAACAAAGTAATCAACACAGTGTGCCATGCAGCTGCATGGTTGCTGGTGAGAGAGAGAGCAGCAGCAGCAGCATAAGTAGAGGAGGCGGCCAGAAAGCCACTCCTTCCTCAGACGGCAGGGTCAGCAAAATTAGTTAATGTAGCGTTACAATCATTTTAACCACTTTATCCATATTTCCATATCCATATACTTTGGCTATTCAAAAATAGCAGATGTAAACAAGCTCTTCGAGACGTGCTGTGAGCTTGCAGTGAGTCTGCTATTTTTGAGAAATCTTCAATCATTTAGAATTTTTGTAATCTTTTAAAACACAAATCTTCTCTTCTGGGCGTCCCTGGCACAAAATATTTTCCAAGGGGGGTCTGCGGCCAAATACATATTAATTTGGGGGTCCTTGTCACGAAAAGGTTTGAGAACCACTGCTCTATGACAAGGTTTCAGCCTGATCCCCGTCGACTTCCATTATAAATGTAAAGTTAGATCATTTCAAAATGTATTTACATACTGTATGTGGAAAAACAAATTAGTGGAGATATTTGTTTGGCCTATACAGGCAGTGTGCAATGTCCACATACAAATGTGGTACTGATTGGTCCAGCGTTTTGTGAGATTAATTCTCTCTCTCATGCGCACGCACGTGTGCACACACACACACACACACACACACACACACACACACACACTGATCTCCTGCAGAGCCAACCGTAAAAACAGATTAGTTTAGTTTATCTTTCTAAAAACGTGATTTCTTTCCCCCTCCATCGTTTTCTCTCTGACTCATTTTGCATTTATTCTTCCCCCCCGTGGAGACCTCTGCCTGCTTTATGCTGTTCAACAATGGACAAGTAGGAGGCCACCTAATGCCTCTGCTTTGCTCTACTCGCCTTTGTTCTCTCTTCTCTTCTCTTCTCTTCTCTTCTCTTCTCTTCTCTTCTCTTCTCTTCTCTTCTCTTCTCTTCTCTTCTCTTCTCTTCTCTTCTCTTCTCTTCTCTTCTCTTCTCTTCTCTTCTCTTCTCTTCTCCTCTCCTCTCCTCTGGTGAGGTAGACTATAACTAATCTTAAACCCCTCAGGAGAAGCATAGAACGATAGGAGGAATGGAATGCTACAGGCAGCTTTGACGGTATGAGCTGAGACATTTTTGAACAGATGAACAGGCAGATGTTACAAATACACAGAGATTAACATAACGTGTGACATACCTTTAAGATTATGTCGGTACAGTAGTCTAACCAGCAGTAATACAGTGAGGCTGAGTGGTTGTAGTATTAAGATTAGGATTATAAAGTGAAAATAGGCAAAGGTCAGAACTAACTGTGATATATACGTCCTTCTTAGTGACCCCGTTAATCCCCTACACGACAATCAATATGAATTTCTATCCGGTTACAGGTACACAGCCCCTTTCCATAACAACAATTGTGCCTGCAAATCATTCATAGCATATATACTGTAGCATTTCTCTCCTCAACAAACCAACAACCCCCCCTGTGTAAGATGTTCAATGTAATTGTTTATTATGTGCTGTTTGGAGAGCGTGTGTGTGTGTGTGTGTGTGTGTGTGTGTGTGTGTGCGTGCGTGCGTGCGTGCGTGCGTGCGTGCGTGCGTGCGTGCGTGCGTGCGTGCGTGCGTGCGTGCGTGTTCGTGTTCTCACAGCACACCAGTTGTCCAATTGCCTCTAAACTTGGCACACGTATCGCTCATGGCCTTTGAACAGGCTACTTTTCCCCCATTGCATGCAATGTCAGGTTCCTCTGGGTTCTCAGCGAGGACCTAAGCCAGTCACATCATGAGGGCACCGTTGTTAAGGCGGCAAGACAACTGCTCACTGCTTGGTATGGTAGATGCTCTCCACTCATTACTGCAGTGCTGGCCAAGGCTCTACAGAGGGCGGTTAAAACAGCACAGCGCATCAGCAGGAGTGAGCTGCCAGCCTGGGACCTTTACACCCAGACGGTAGCAGAGTGAAGACTCTGTCATGCTGGCTTTCTCAATCACCATCAACAGAAGTTCAGACGCAAGAGAATGAAATGAAGTTGGCATCTACCTGCCTCATGGCCAGCTCTACACTGCCATCTCCAGCAGCATGGATGTTTTGATTGTGGCCGATGAGGAGGGAATAACTGACTGACATAAAGAGTTGCTTTAGTTGTCTGTATGATTCATTCAAACACGTTTGTAATAACTTTTTAATAATAACATCACATTCTGCATTCATCATAACACATTCTTTAATTACTCTCTAATGATGGCTATTCAGAAATAAAACTACATAGCTGTCTACATGTATACAATATACAGTACATGATCAACAGCCTATACATTACACTCAATATTAAACTATAGTACTGTATGTATTAATTTACGTATTAAATACGAAAATTCATACATTTTAACCATGCCTTTTTTCCATCGTGTTACATGTAAGCGCTGTAATATTGTACCTCTTGCCGTAGTAATAAACTAATTCAATTCAATCTCTATAATGCAGTGGTTCTCAAATTGGGGTTCGGGGACCCCCACGGGTCCTTGGGCGTGTCACTTCGTGTGGTGCTAGGAGCTTGTAGATCTGCTATTTTTGAAAAATCGTGAACATTTGTGCATATCTTTGAATATATATATATATATATATATATATATATATATATATATATATATATATATATATATATGATTTTTTTTTACTCAAATATTTGCTTCTGGAGGTCCTTGGCACAAAATATTTTTTAGATGATCGGGGTCCGTAGCCACATGCATATCCTTTTGGGGGTCCTTGACATGAAAATGTTTGAGAACCACTGCTCTATGATGTTTGTCATAATTCTCTTTCGTCCATTTATCGTATACTGTCCTCCAGCCCCAACAAGGTACACAGACTTCTCAGTTGCTTCATCCTCATATGACCCAGGAGCGCAGTATAACAGCAGAGCCTAGTGACCACAGCATAAAAATGCACTCCAGCCCCAGCTCCAGCCTCGTGTCTGTGGAGTCAGCAGGGGAACTTGCCATCAAGTCGTGATCGACCTCCCTTCCATCCCTCCATTCCAGGGCCTGTAGGCTCTGCTGGCGGCCATGATGAATGATTCATCCTCCCAGTGAAAGGAGCTGACTCATCGCTGCATCCCTAGCTCCATGTTTCCAGAGTCAGAGTGGGCAGGAGCACTGTTTCCCAAACAGTGGGTCGGGACCCATGTTTGGGTCGCGGACACATTTTTATGGGTCGCGAGTAAATATCCCCTTTTATGTGTCCAGTTTCAAAACATTTTGTTTTTTAAAAATCAAATCAACACTTTTTATCAATTAAATGAATTCCGGCCCGGGTGGCTGGCGTAGCGGTCCGGGCACCTAGGCTGCAAATGCAGCCTGACAGCGTGTCGCGGTTTCGGACCCCGATCCCGACGACCTTTGCTGCGTGTCACTGCATCTCTCTCTCCCCATTTCCTGTCAGTCTACTGAATACTATCAATAAAGGCAGAAAAAGCCAATAAAATATATCTTTAAATAAATACAATTAAATAAATCAAATCATTTCAATAAATAAAATAAAAAAGTTGAATAAGTAGTGAAAATAGCAGATCTACGCTCCGTGTTGTGAGCTTGTTGATCTGCTATTTTCACTAGTTTGGATCCCGGACAAACGTCTAATTTCTCTTTTGGGTCTTAAGCTAAAAAGTTTGGGAACCACTGGGCTAGAGTAGTGATTCCCAACATGTGGGCTGGGGCCCACTGGTGGGCCACGAGGGTGTTGCAAGCGGGCCCCCAAATAATTAAAAAACACTTAATAGTAATATTTCAAAAATATATATGTTTAAAACATGACATGGTATTTATTCTTTAAAACCTTGAAAATGTTGTTTTTATAGTGGTATCAGTCAATACGAATTTAAAGTATACTACATTCGTTCCATTGATCCAAGTCGGAACACAATCGATTGATTTTGTGGGTTATTCTCGAAAACGAATACACCAATGACCGGTCAGCATCACATTTGTTATTCACGCTTACAGTAGGCCCAGGAACTCTCTCTCTCACACACACACACACACACACACTTTATTTTCCAGAATGCTGTTACATCACTCAGTCAGTGGTCAAGAACACCCAGAGCATAGATTAAAAAAAAAAACGCAACATCACTCAAACTGCGGCCTTTAAACACGACGTCAACAAAACCGCCTCCGAGAGCAATGTCCTCGTGCAAGTGTACACCTGCGGTCAGCACATCTTTTCAATCTCAACCTGATCTTCTCTCTCCACCTTGATAATCTCACCTTTGTCCTACAAAACACTTCCTGCCTCCTCACCTCATCCTGTTTTCCTCTAAGCTGAGAACATCTCCGGCTCGCTTTGAAATCAGGAAATGAAAGGAAGCCTCGGCGCTGGGCAGCGTAAAGAACTATTCTTCCATAAACAGTGTATTATAAAGGTTACTGAGTCACAATGAGAGATAGTGCACCTTTTTTTATTTTTTTCATCGAAGGGCTTATTCCCATTGGCTGCAAGTTTTTCCCATGGACCAAAGCTCCTTGTGAATGATATGCCGGGTCTGTGTTGACAGTTTGGAGATAAGGAAGTGCCCTCAGGTATTAGTTGTCATTCCTTTTCACTTGGAAAAGCGGCTGAGAGTAGGTACTTTATTTATTTTTTTCCTTCCCCCTTCCTCCTCACAGGAGCACCTTTCCTCCTATTCTTGGATGAAGAGAGAAATTCACAACAACAAAGCCTTCCGCTCTCATTAAGTCAGCCACAAAGCCAAGCGGCAGCAAGGAGCACAATATCTGAGGCAGATGAATAATCCCTGTGCTCAATCTAGAAGCTGGAACGGAATTTCAAATGTCCATAATAACTGTTAGCGAGGGAGGTGAGGGACGCACACTTATGAAGGCACAAAGTGCGTGCCTGCACACACACACACACACACACACACACACACACACACACACACACACACACACACACACATTCCGTGATGAAAATACATGTGTTAATGACCATTAGCCCACTGTGCCACAGCAGAACTAAAATGTCCTCCACCTCAAGAATGTCAAACTGAAGTCAGGAACATGAGGACAGAGCATCTAGTGTAGGGGAAAAGGAGGGGGCCTAGTATAGACCCCTGGGGGATTCCGGCCAACTAAGAATATAGGGTTTACGTTTAAATCCAAACACCTAGCCTAAGTGCACTGGAGTAATTACCAGCTGAGAAATACAGCCTACTGCCCTAGATAAATGTTCTGGCTTGATTCTTGTTAAACACCGAAAGAGAAAAACCCCAACAACTGTCAGGGCGAGCAGGACCAAATGCAAGGACAGCTGAAGCAGACTAATAGAGGATATGCGTGTGACATCATCATCAAACCCGGAAGTTATGCAGGAATGCCTACTGAGTGTCAAAAAAATACTTTCTGGCCTTGACAGCCCATGCATCCAAACAGAAAAGTCATATCTGATTGCATTAAACAACATTAAACAATGTTAAACTCACTTTGCATGTTGCTTTGCCACTCGATTTGCCACTCGATGTGCCATTCACTTTGAGCATGCGCATATCCTCTATTCAAGGAAAAAGTTATTTTCTTAGACTAAACGTGATCAATAAACAGGGCAGGTACTGTAAGCACCTACAGAAACCAGGGAGTTATCTGGTCCTCCCAGCTGTCAGAGTTTTACCTATGTAACAAACACTTTTCAAAACAGAGGGGCATAAATAGTCAGGGAACTAACTAGACACAGGTGAACTCAAAATACAATCACCACAGGATAGGCTGGGGCAAACAGTACAACAGGTGAGTAGGGTCAGCGATAATCAGCGTGGCTAGACAACAGACGTAACAGCAAACAAGGGTAGACAGGATGCACAAGAACACTACTACAAAATAAGATACAAAACACCTGTGGAATTAAAGACACAAAACTACAGACCTAAACACTAAAGAACCAAAGAACAGAAGGGAAATGTCCCAAAACAAACACACATGGCCAATGTCTAACGGGCCGTGACAAACAACATTTGAGTTATAGGAGATGAGTCTTGATCAATTGTCCTGGGAAAGAAAGGAGAACTGTACAATAGACAGTAGTTACTGCTGAAAACTGTTCAGCTGTTCAGAGCTGTGGTCCCCAACTCTTTCTGGATCAGGGCCCACTTGAAAGTTTTGAATACCATGACATAAAACAATTTAAAAAATATTATATCAATGTTATGTTATCAATAAAGTCTTGAACGTTGTGTTTTGTCAATTATTTGGGGGGGGGGGGGGGCTTGTAATATCCTCACGCCGAGGGTTGGGAATCTCACACACACACACACACACACACACACACACACACACACACACACACACACACACACACACACACACACACACACACACACACACACACACACACACACACTACCCTTGAGGTGCCTTGTCAGTGATTAATGCACGTTGGTTTTTGTTGTGTTTCAGTCGTGGAACAGTAATGCTTGGTGTAACATATCATGTTGATACATCATTTCCGCCTGCCATGAGATGTTATCAAGTCTAGCTTCCTGAGCTATTAAAGAGTATCATATTATGGGGATACAGGTACAACACAACTAGGGATGCAGTTTAATCAAGCTCATACATTTAATTGATCATAAATAATCTATAGTCAATACTTTAATGAAATAATCAATGCAATGGGTTGTGAGCTTACAACAACTGTTTCCTCTATTTTTGCACGACACCATTTTACAACAAAGGGTAAAATAATGGTTAGGTGGTTAAGTGATTTGTTGACATAGAATTTCTATTTTTTTTATAAATACAAAACACACTTCTCAATTATATGATTAATCGAAATCAGTAATTGATAGAATACTCGGTAAAAAGATAATCACTTGCTGCAGCCCTAAAAACAACGTAGGGTTACAATACACCACACCACACCACACCACACTGTCATACTGTAAACATGTTCATGCCTGATACGGATGCACAACACATTACATGTCAAAAGCATTGTTATAAACTAGAACAGGGGTCTTCAACCTTTTCAGGCCAAGGACCCCATAGCTGAGAGAGAGATGAAGCAGGGACCCCCTCTATATTGTATAAAATTGTGTTTTAGATTCAACTTTTTGTGTTTACTTGGTCTGCTCTTTTTTCCCTCTACACCTATACCTCTTTGCCAAAAATAGCAGATCTACAAGCTCACAACGCCTCGCTGCGAGGCGTTGTGAGCTTGTAGATCTGCTATTTTTGGCTAAAGTTCTCCTCGGAAAAAGGGATGCTAGGGTTAAAGTGGTTAAGGTAAAAAAAATAATCATACCGCACAAAGATTTGGCGGCCCCCCTGTAGTAACTCTAAGGACCCCCTAGGGGTCCCGGACCCCCTGTTGAAGACCCCTACTTTTTCCAATGCCCTAGATGGTGAATGATGATGTGTAAGGTTCATAATTGTAGGAACAAGAAAGCCATTGCATCATCATGTTAGAAATTCATAGACACTCCAATCACCTCCTGCTATTTATTTTATTTATATATATTTCTTTTTATTTTGTATTTTATGACAGAAAAACTGACAATACAATATTGTACTGTATTCTCTGAGATATACAATACAAAACATAACAAACCATACCAAAAAGAATGGGATCCCGCTGTGGGTTCAATGCACAATAAAATAACAGACACTGTACATAAGGTGTCCACAGTCCACACGACACTCCATACTGTAAATGTCCAGCTTTCCTTTCATTTTGTAGTACACATAATCAAGAGGGATATAGCTGGATATATCTGCCTTCCACTGAGACAGTGTTGGGGGAAAACAGGCCTTCCAGCCAACAGCAATACCCTTTTCGGCAATAAATGCAAGATTACAGAATTTCCTTTGGTAAGAGTCACCAACTTTAAAATCACCAAGTAGACGGAGACAAGGAGCAGGTATTAGATTGAGTTCCACGCATGATGAAATGAAATAATCAGAATCAGCTTTATTCTCACACCACAGGTTTACAGGTGTAACGAAGTGGGTGAAATTAATTTATTTTTGTACAAACTCCATCATTTGTAGTTTTCACGGAAGAAGAATAGAAATAGAAAGTAGAGTAGTATATGCTCCCAGAAAGAGTACGTTTACAACAAGACCATAATGTCAAAAGGACTTCAGCTTCTGTTATATTTCAACTGCAGCTCTCCCTAGTAACACTACAGCTTCTAGTCAGCTTCAGCAGATTCAGCATTCTAGTGATGATGGTGATGATGGCAATGATGATGATGATGACGATGATGATGATGATGATTGTTAGACTGACAACTGGGCTTGACCCAGTACATACATTGTGTTGAATCACTCTCATCTGCGTAAGCGTAGGCACATACTGATACAACGGCATGACCAACTACTTTATCAGATAGCCTGATGTCTGTGTACAATGATACAAGATGCATGTTCTATTCATATTCTGTTCTTTTCCTTGTCTCATATCTTCTGGTCACGCCACGTGTCCAGTACCATATATTATTTTCTATGTGTGTAATAAACTTCAGAACTTGTCATGTGATACTGCCTGGTGTCATCTTCTTCTCCGAGCTCGTCACTCAACTGAATCACTCGCCATCCTTCGTTAGAGGGAGACTCTAAATTCAAAACAATGATGGTGATGGTGATGGTGATGGTGATGATAATGAAGTATTGAGGACCTGTTGTCTCCAGAGCTCTGAGTGGCTCATATCCACGTTCGTCTCTCTCTGATGTGATTGGTTGGCTGAGTTAATTGTGGAGGTCACAGACTGACATACAGGGAATGGGACTTGTCCCCCGGAGACACGGCAAACTAGATCACTGTGGTGATGGAGACGATAACATTATGACTAAAAACTAAACCACTACTATCCAAAGAGACTGACTGCAATCATTTATTTCACTGTAGAAGCCTGCAGATGGCAATGGAATGCACATGGCCTGAAAGGAGTGGATGCACCAAACGATGAATTACATATACATTTTGTTCAGGTAGTTCATATAGTTATATAATGTTGTTACTGTCGAGTGGAAACCTTGTATGTCCAAAAGGCTATTCCTTTTTAAATTATTTAAGAAAAAAAAAATATAAATAGTGAAAATAGCCGATCTACAAGCTCACTATTGCTATAATATAACCGCCTTTTGCCACAAGGAAACCTCTGCTCTCTCATTTAGTAGGGCCTGTTTGGTCAGTTTCCAGGGCCAGGTACTGCTCATGATGAGACTTTCTGCTGAAACTGAGAGGGTCAAAAGCCCATGGAGGCCTGGGAAACCTTCGCACTGCAAACAACTTAACATCCACCAATCAATCCATCGACCTCCCTCTTCTGTTTGCTCAGAGCAGTAAGAGTTTGATCCCCCAAGAGGAAGAAAGTTCTTCTTTTGTTTTGACCAATGAAAAAGTGCTGCTATCACAACTGAATCAATCTGTCTGGCCATTTTTTTTAGGTTGCTTATGGTTTTTGAACATTTGTAGGGATTTTTTTGGGGAAAGTAACGACTAACTACAGTAAATGACAACGTTGAACCAAACTGCTTCTCGTCTTGGACCAAAGCAAGCAGAATGTGCAGACTAAAACGCTCTAAGTGCCCCAGCACACCTCGCGCCAGACAGACGCTGCAGACTCCGCTGTCAATCCGCCCCTCTTTGAATCGCAGCATTCAATTAGTCCTGCCCCTGTGTCACATCAATGTGTCTCATCCCTTTTCATGTCCCTGTGTGCCTGTCTCAGTTGTCCTTGAGACGCGCAGTGGCTCCTCCAGAAGCCCAGGCAGTGGTAGGGGTTTCCATGACTATCGCTTTACCAAGTACAGGATAAGGGCCCGACCATCCTTTGTGCTATTTTGGCGAGCAGCTTTAACCTCTTTTGGACCACAGGAGCTTTACCCGGAATTAAGGAGGAACCTTTCTTGACCGCAGGTACTTAGCTCCATTTTAGTTCCAGGGCAAAGTTCCTATATAGTTCACGGGGCAAAAGAAAAGGCCATGCTCTTGAAGAAATACTAAACCCTCTCAAATGACTGGACCAACAGTATATCACCCGTTAATTGGTCAACTGCAACTGTAGGCTCACTTGGTGAGAAATAGTATACGCATTGCACCATATTTAAATGGATAAACAGAACATTTTACATTACATTACATTACAGTCATTTAGCAGACGCTTTTATCCAAAGCGACTTACAATAAGTGCATTCAACATAGGTAGGGAACGAAACTACTAATCACCAGAGGTCATAAGTGCATTTCCTGTAAAAACAAGCAACCAAGAGTATACCTAGCGCTAAGGTAAAAGTGCAATATATCAGCTAACTACTTTCATAAACTACATATCTACTTTCATATCTACTTTCATAAACACATGAGATAAAATAGCCAAATCAAATGAGCACAAGCTAATAGATCCAATACAACAATACAACAATAGTTCCTACAACTAGTTAACAACAAGTAGGCCAGGCAAAGAGGAAGGGTAGTGTTTCCTGAAGAGGTGGGTTTTCAGCCTGCGGCGAAAGATGGGCAGTGACTTTTAAGTGAATTCTAAAATACATTTTAGATGTCCATGACCAGGAAGAAGTAGTGACATAATGTTTCTAGATACAGTAGTTGTTTTAGTAAATTAAGACACGTTAAGCTGTTTCCTTCTTTATATATTTTTGGGGCTTTATTTTCTGCCATTGATATAGTAGGTCACAGTATAGAGAAACACAGGAAACAGGTAGAGAGAGGGGAGTGTGACATTCAGCAAAAGCCCAGAAATGAGCCCCCCCCCCCCCCCACTGTACAGAGGAAAATACTTGTCTTTGGATAACCTTTTTTTTGCAATAGATGTCTGAGAGAAAGTCTTAGGGCATGGGCACATATATGAGCCTGAAGGGGAGTAACCAACGCATTGTTGTTCACTTCTTGTCTTGTTGTTTATGTGGGTTGCGTGTGTTTGTGTAGGTTCTACTCCCTCTCCCTCTCGTGTCGTGAATGACTGACAGTGTGACTGGTTTTCATGTTGTCCTCGTTGATCTTGTTTGTTTTCTTCTGTGTGACCTCTTTTTCTCTTTCCTCTGGCTGCGCTCCGGGCCAGTGTAATAACTGGATGGGGGGGGGGGCACTATCGAACCTATGACCTATGCTGAGGCGTGTCTATTACCCATGTTGTCTTCTGGGATAGTGGGCAGTGCCGATTTGCTGGTGTGAAGTTCGTTGGTTGGCTCACTGAAAGAAAACTACAGGCGAAAAGCCAGCCAAGTGGGGTCAATTACTCGCTTCTTTCCTACTGGTGGACGGCTGAATGTGAGGCGTCAACTTCATGTCTTAAAGTGACTCGAAAAAAGCGCCCTTCGGGCGTGTGAACATTTTCTGTGTGGTTAGCAGTGTTGTGTTATTGGGGCAAGAGTAATTGTTTAGATGTAGTGAGCAATGAAGGGGGGGCAGCGTGTGAAGTAACAGAGATTACACACACACACACACACACACACACACACACACACACACACACACACACACACACACACACACACACACACACACACACACACACTGTGAGTCGCTGATATAACTTTTCAGGTGATGGAAAACATTTGTTGTGATTCTCGTTTTGCGGCAACCGATGATACACCTCAGCAGCATAATGGGATATGCTGTCACTGTTTACTGTGTGTGTGAGTGTGTGTGTGTGTGTGTGTGTGTGTGTGTGTGTGTGTGTGTGTGCGTGTGTGTGTGTGTGTGTGTGTGTGTGTGTGTGTGTGTGTGTGTGTGTGTGTGTGTGTGTGTGTGTGTGTGTGTGTGTGTGTGTGTGTGTGTGTGTTCCAAATGATAGGGCCAAATTTGCAATATTTAACTTTTTTTTTTTACAAATTGTACTTCATGTAAGTACATTTAAGGTGTTGAAGGTGGTTTAGATCCTT